>NC_051440.1:20822912-20841562 GCF_001649575.2 Kryptolebias marmoratus | reverse complement strand
ACCTGGAATTCTCTCCTCCTCTCATCGGCGCTGCATTCACCCTCTGGATCTGTAAGCAAACAAAGAGACATTATAACCACTTCCTTGTTGCCGTGTGGATCAAGACCTGTACCCGAGACTCACCTAGCTCTCCTTCTCTTGCAGACCACTCAGGCCACCGCCCACTGTATATAGTCTCACCCTGTAAATAAATTCACTTACCTTTACTTCCGTCTCCGTGTTTTGGTCTTGGTTTCGCTCTTCTGGACAGTACCTCCCCGAGTTATGACAATGCAGGTGTATACCTTTGTCATTATTTCTCAGAATGATTTTGTTTTTTTTATCAAAGACGTCTGCATCTTGTGGTGTCAAAGAGTTCGCCTGAAGTGAAATAATCTACCAGCTCCCTTTAGCTTCACCATAATTATACAATTATTTCATTAGCAAAAAATTACATCAGAAAATGTTTTGCTTTTATACACTGATAAATAATTTATAACAGTTAAATTCCAAAAAAATAACTATGACTAAATGTTTTTCTGTTTTACCAGTGAATAGAAGATAAAAGTATTCAGGATGGATGACTGGACCAAAACAATTTATCACTTCTGCTGCAACATCCTATTCAAATAAATGCATCATTGAGTCAGACTCTTTCAAAATAAAATATTGTGCTTGTGTAAATACAAAAAAAAACAAATGCTTGTGTATGTTACTGTTAGCTGATTTTTTTACTGAATTTCACTGGTGTTTGAGAATGATACATTTAGGCAGCAAAGTTTATAAGAATAAGCTGCATTAAAACAGGTCAGTAGCAGCCAGACATTATTCAAATGTGAGAACAATCTACTAGCTGTTTAACTCAGGTACTGAGGATGGAACATTAATGGTTATGTCAGTCAAACTGAAAATTTCACAATTTTATTAGAAAGTGTGTGTTTGTTTTGACATTGTTGAGCAGAAGATGTGGACATTGTACCATTTAATTTATTTTGCAAGAGGCAAGAATAATCCATGTTGTCATGGTAATTAATGGAGACAGCTGTAGTCCCATAAGATCTTGGAAAACACTAATTCAGTATTGGAGGCGAAAACTTTGTTGAAATAAGTTGCTGGCATCACAGAGATGATGCAATTAGAAACTCCATTAGTGGACTTGTCTTGCTGAATACAAAGAGCATCATGATGTACTAAACACAGAACATAATACTTGTTAATATTCCTTAAGGCCTGTGTGTATAAATGTATTTTGTTTGTATTTTTGTTGGTTTTCGTTGTTTGATCAAAATTTATTTTATTTTTTCATTCAGTCTGTCTTGATTAGGTTTAGAATAAAAACTATTCGGTTTTGTTCAAAGACCAACAATTCAAACACATTGCATACATCCACCAAACTTTGAGAATCAAAAAATATATATATATTTTCATGGTTTACTCTCACACCTGATTGGAAACAATAGACGACTTGTATGCATGAAATCTACCAACATAAAATGGCAAAACTTCCTCAGGTGACTGGACTGCAGGACATATTTTGATAGTCAGCCAACTATGTCAAGTTTCCAAGTGGAACTTGCCAGAGCTGGCAAAACAAAGGACCAAGGTTTATCCAACATGAAAAACGATTTGTCAAATTCAAGCTGAAGAGTTAGAGCGTTTGAGCAGAGTCCAAGGTGAGAAGCTGCGACCAGGTGTGCAGTCAAGATAAAAATTAGGGTCAATTTGCAAATTTTTAGATCCAAAAACAATAAATGATGAAAAAAAATCAAAATACAGTTACACGAGTAAACCTAAAAAAAGGATTATGTTCATAAATTTTTAAAAATCCCAATATGAACGTTTAATTACTATAAAGATGATTTCTAGTTCATTTAAAAATCAATAAAATTCATGTTCAACCTGAAGACTTTAGTCTCACAGAGATGGCTTTTAACTTGTAGGGGCAGTGAAAAAAGCTGCTTCAAATATAAGTATAAGAACATGGTTTAAAGCAACAATTGCTTTTTTTTTAAAAAAAAAAAGATGTGCTTGTTTTAACAGCAACAGAACAAAGTAAATTATCTGCTGTAATATTCCTCAGTAACTGATAAGACGTCTCATGAGGCTCAAAGAGATCCTGACTATGAATATGTGGCGATGCAGTGGTGGTTAGCAGAGAAGCTGATAGCTCTGACGGCCATCTTTAAATTGAGGCTTTAATCTCTTTATGAGTTTGAAAAGTCTTTTCCTTTTTGTCATTCATGCTGCATCTTATAAAAACACAGATGTTGCCTCTTGGCGCTCATCTCTTCACTGGTTTCAAAACTTCATGTTTTCTCACGGTGTGACTAAACATCAGGGTTAGATCAGTTAAATGTAATTATATTCACCAAAACCACCTGGGAGTGAACTTCTTATGGTGACACGCTTCTAAATATATATATATATATATATATATATATATATATATATATGACTGTAAACAGTTCTTCTAAAACAATTTTCTATTCAAATAATTAAACTTTCTACTGGTTTTGTACCAAATCAAAATAAAGTTTTTATTTCTTTATGTAATCAACAAATCAGTAATCAATGTTTTAATTTACACTATATCACAATATAATATTTCTCTGTGTTTCTTCTTTATTTTTCATATTACATATTTGAAGTATTGGCTCATGTTGCAGATAAAACATACTTTTAATTGACAGATGAGCTGTACTGACATTTTGAAATGATGAGTTTTCAGTTTGAGGTTGTAGTTTTATTAATGATCTGAGGTAATGAAAATTTCACAACATGAAATTACTAACAACCTGTCATTTCACCTCTGATACATACAGAACATGACTGCGTAGAATTTTCCTGGTCTTTTGAAACAATTGAAATGCCAGTGGTAAGCTACTTTCTCATCTCTAATGATTTATTGCGGAGACTAAGGAATGTCTTCTCTTTCAGAAAGGTTTGTGTCCTTGATAAACTATTGTCTGTTCTCTCCTAACCCATTCACCAGCTGCTTTCTCCTATTTCAGTCTGCAAATGGTTTTACCAGACATGGTTTTAAAATCGGCCATCTCCTTTGTCTGTTTTACAACTACTGCAAGAACAGGAAATGATATGTGACTGGAATCACAAAACGTGTTCATATCACTAGTTTTGATGCAAAAGATATTAAGTGGCTCAACTTCCTTGAGCATCTACAACTAACTCTTTCATTACATATTCTGCCCTGTAGAAATATTCTCTAATTTGTGTTCTAATCCAGAACAAACCAGTCATTAATAAACTAATAAACATGCTAATTGGTCTATAAAATCAGTTTTCTAAAATCCATTGCAGTCGACATTATTACTTTCATTTGAATATGCATTTCAAACCTTTATCTACTGTCTGAATCTAAAATCTGAGCAGTGTAAGATAAACATCTGATCAAATCATTCTGACACACTGACTTGGAGTGTTTACTAAAATTTCACTCAAAATGTTTATGAAGATTTTGTTCTTCAGTTGTGCATATAGTTGTTTTTTTTACTTTGTTGCATAAAGCCATTGGAGAAAAAGAGGATAAAGTGAAAACTGTTACTGCCACAAGTTATTTTCATGGAGTGCAGTTCTGTTATGTTGGTGACCAAAGTATGTTTACTTCTCATTGCTGGATGACTCACTATTTTTACATTAATTCTGTTGACTGTTAACACCACAAGATGTACAGGCAAAATTACACCTGCTGGCACATTAATGATGCTTTGATTAAGGTTTGTAAGTTTGGGATGTTTTATGTTGGTTCCTGGTACAAAATCACAGGATTTTGCATGAAAAAGGGGAAAAATAAGATTGGTCATGTGATATAATCAGCTATAAGTGTACTAGACTATTAAACAACAACACTGTTGGGCTACAGAAAGGGATTTTTACCTTGTGTGGTTATGTTTATGTGTTGCCTATGAAATAATATTGTTGCCTTTATTTTAAAAACCCACCTGTAGCTAAAGCTACCTAATGAGACATTAATACCTTACTTTATCAGAATGTAAACTTCGCCTTTTTATGAGCTTCGTTGATTGATTAAATCCAAATCAAGCTACTAGTTATTGTCCTTTATGCTGCTGTTATTGTTTTGTTTTTGTTTTTTTCTGTGTCCACATCAAAGATGCTCTTCCCTGATCCATTTGCTTGTGTTCAGTTTTATCTTCCAATCTACTGCAGAGCACTGTCAAATTGTCTTGTTTGTTTTCTTCGTTGCAATTTCACTACGAGCTGAGATCCTGTTTGTGGTCCCACTCAAGGAATAAAAATGCTACACTGACCTTTAGCCTCTCCTCATTTTTAACTCATGTATGAAAAGCTGCCAGAGATGTTTTCTTGGGTAGATTTTTTCTACCCTGAGCTCCGTTAGACCCTGGTTCCTGCAGAGGGAATGGAAAGACAGAGAAAAACTCTGTTTGTGGAAATGCAACCTCTAAATATGACAATAGATTATTTTTGGTTTAGTTGGACCAATTTAAAGCTAACCCTCAAATTTTGCAGAAAGACGTCAAATAGCTTCACTTTCAGGAAACTTTTAAAACAAAATGTTTTCACAAAATCAAGCAAAACACCTTTAAAAACTCCCTTTTGTACCTTTAAACAGAAAAGACCTAAATGTGTGTTCTCTGAGTCAAGATAAGATTGTCAAATATTAAATTTGTTGTAATACTTGTAATAATGTCTCCTCTCTTCTCAGATTTCTGTTTTGGTTTTTTATTTGTTTCTCTTTAAAATCAGTTACAACTCTGACCTCATGATGCTGGAAAGTTTGGGGGGGTGATTTAACAAATATTCTCAGATCAACTCAAACAAAAATGAAGATTTTATTTACTTATTTAGTTGTCATGGAGGCCACATGTAGAACAATTAAAAAGAATAAAGAAAAAAGTCTACAAGGGTGTTTTTGGTTTTAGCTGATGCTATTCCAGGAGTGAAGACAGTGTGTGTGTGTGTGTGTGTGTGTGTGTGTGTGTGTGTGTGTGAGGGGGGGGTACTATTTACAATAACTACAAAAAGTTTTGGCATTTTGAGTAATTTCAGATAGTTAACCTCTTTTCATAAAACCATACAGCACAAAGAAAAGAAAAAAGGGAGCAGAAGAAGAAAGCTCATTTATCATCACATTTCAGCACTGAGCTCCGTAATTGATTACTCCTACAGAAACAGAGACTTGCAGAACTTGAGGTTACAGTGAGTAAACTCAAACCTTGGCTTGTTCCCCTTCTGAATAAAGTTTAAATCATGTCAGACCGGGCTGTCAGTCAGGACACGGCAGGCTGAGGAGAATGGAGCACAAGAGGGGGGAAGGTGATTAAACGGCTACTGTTTCCAATGGCCTGTTTTTTGTTTTTTTTGTCTTTATGCAGAGATGCCATTTTGGTTGTCTGGCAAAGCAGAAAGGGTACAACGGGATTAGGGCCAATAGCTAATGAGCTATTTAGTGCTGGAAGTGCTGCCAGGAGAGAGTGTCCTGCTGCTTGTTCAATTTGTATGTTCATAATGTACAAAGGCAAAAGGATATGCATATGAGAGGACGCATTTTATGATCTAAAAAGCCCGTCAGAGTCTGAACTTTGAGACTGACTGGAGGACTTGTGTCTAGCTTCTACATTTTGTGATCCATTTCATTAACTTGTTTTGCATTCAATTAAAGTTCCTTTTCTTGATCTGCCGGAAAATTTTGTTTATTTCTTTTTGTTCATTTATTTGACAGTGCATGGGCAGATTCACAGCCCAAAGCAAAATTAGTTCTAAGTGAATCAGTTAACGCTGGCAGTTCCTTTGCATTTTGTCTGGCCACGGAAGGAGAGGGAGGGAGAGAGAATAGCGACCAGAAGGCTGCTGTTGGAGGAGCACGAGGATCCGCTCTGTTCTCCCTACAGACACAATCTGATGCAAGTGTGTAGAGTTACTGCCTAGTTCCATCCTTTTCTCAGAGAAAAACACCTCTTATTACCATTTTATCTTCAGCTTTGCCCTATAGGTAAATGAACACCTTTGTGTGTGTGTTTTTAAGGCAGTGTGGCTGCGCAGATCACTAAATAAGCAAAACAGATTTCCCTTGTGATGAGCTTACTTGTAGTGTCAATTTCCAGCAATCATATCTTTTATGTGAAATTCTATTAGCTTGAGCTGTTGTAAAAATATTGAGGTTGTGCCATTTTTTAATGAATTCATTAGATTTTTGGTTTTGGTGGATGTGTTATAATCGACTACATCAGAATTATTTTCCAAAAAAGAAATAAAGAAAGAAAAATGAGCACTTGTTTGACCTACTGTGGTACATTGTAGATTTTCAGCTTGGATGTTAATGTTCAAAACAAAGACAAAACATAAAATCATTCAAAAAATAAAGGCCTAGCATTCCTTAAAGAAATGTATATTGTTCACTGCCTTTTATGCCAGAGTTTTAGACTAAGATCATTTTATGTTGAAAGAAAAAATAAAGCTGAAGTTGTTTTGGTCAAACCTTGAAAATAACTTCATTCAATATCAGTGTCTTGGTCAAGGTGCATTTGTGAATGTCCCTCAGCTATTACCACACCAGATTTTAGCACAATATTTGTAAAATTGACCAATTTATAAACTTTTGTGTTTTCTAAGGTCAGTAGGCTGAAGCAGCCATATTGAATTATACTAAGTCCAAAAGTTAATCAGCTGTAGAGGCACATCCATTGATTATTTTCTGAAAGGTTCATTAAAATGCATTCACTGTTTGATGAGATATTTTGTGAACAGACAAATTTGACTTCTACTAGTTAATGGCAAAATTTTACACAAAGGTTTTGTACACTCTATTAGCATTCGGAAAATGTGTTGAAGGTCAACCTCAGTTACTTTCACAGCAAATTGTAAAACAATGTCTGTAAAAGGGACTGAGTCATAGACACTTTGGTGTTTTTAAAGTCACTTTGCTGTGGCAGCCATTCTAAATTGAGTTGATTCCAAAAGTTAATCAATTGTAAATGTACACCCATTGATTACGTTCTGCAAGTTTCATTCAAATTTGTCCAGTGAGGAGATATTTTGGTAACAGACAGCCACACACACTCAGAGAAAAAAAAAAAACATTATTATTTGCTGCCTTCGCATTTCAGTTGTAGCAATAAAATAGTGTTTATTAATGTTCATCAGATTATTCCATCATGATATTTTACATGGAAAGAATCCCACTGACAGTGAGAAAGTTACATTGAATGGACAAACCTTCTACTTGTCAAGGTTTTTGCATGCAGAACTAAAATACAGTTGATGTTTTCACACAAGATCATGATCAGGACTAGATTAGGAGTTCAAAATAAATGCACTAACTGATGATGTTTTCTGCAGCTTTAAATGTCTGTTCAGAGTGCAGTCAGCAGAGTCACAGCATCCTTCCATTCTGTCCTCCTCGAGAAACGTTTCTGCTCCTATAATTACTGTCCTGAACTTCTCCATCACAGGCAGGCCAGACGAGGGGACCTGGAGCAGGCTGAACGCTGACATCCCTGACTGTTAAGTAAGTGAGACATCTGCATGATCACGCTGGGGCCTCGCTGACCAAAGATCAGAGCCAGACCACTCAGCTTCATTATCAAGGAGCAGGAGAGGCACACACAGACCCTAACTAGGTTTCAGGAGGCATACAAGTCAGCAAATAACCTCCATTTCTGTGTTTGATAGCTTTCGTTACCCTCTGCTTTCCCTCTGTCTCTACCTGCTCCTGACTTGACACTTTCCAATCCCCCCTCTGAAAAGTGCAGGAGAGCAACTCGACAAAAGACAGACAAATGGCAGAAAGCAGCGACGGAAGGGGAGGTAGGAGGGCCCTGCAGGGAGGAAGGAGCTTGCTGTAACAACCCTTTTTGTGAGCTACCAGAAGAACAGACCCCGACATGAAAAGGGTACATTTAGCACTCAGTCTCTGTGCCTCCCTCTCAAGCATTCTCTTTACCTCCCGCTCATTACCGCAGTGCCTTTTATCAACGTGGCACATGAATTTAGTTCGATGTTGTCTCTTCATTTCCAGTTTTTTTCACCATTCATTAGCCTTTCTTCTATTTCTTTGAGGGCGAGACTAACAAAAAACGAGAAACACAGATGGCCCCCACATTTATCCCTGCTGCTTTCTCATCACCAGGGATCACCTGACAGACAAGTCAGAGCTGAAATGTCAAACCTCCAACTGTACACAATTTGATAGATATCAAAGTAGAGCAGTTAGCAAGATTTTTTTTTATTGTATGAACTGTATTTGATTAGATCCCCCTTCCATACCCGATTCTTGACACAACTAGGACACATTTTAGAAGAATCTATTCTCCCTTTGATTCGTGTTTCCATCTGTTCTGATTTTAAGATGAAATGTCACTTTGGTTGTGTCTCCCATCCAAAATCATTTCAGTGGAATTTGACGCAAAAGTGTGTTATAAAAAGCTGTGCATATAACAGATAGAGACAGTAGTGTGTAGCGTTGGCATGCCAACATGCTCAGTAAATGATGCTGATGTGAAGCAGGTAATATTTAATAGTCATCTAATTTTAGTGAGTAAACATAAAAAAAATGTACTTGATACAAAGTATCTCATTATTATTTTTTCAGTCTCTTATTTTTGCACTTCACTGCACTGCAGTTCAAGTTTTTATGCTAAACACCAGGAAAACACATGCAGTATTGACAGTAACTACACTTTCTGCCTTGTGGTGGAGCACAAAACAATTAACCATGATTTAATTTAGCAACAAATGCAAACACAGATACATTTGTTTGTACCCTTTTCTCAAAAAAAAAGAAAGAAAAACCCTCAAAGGTAATTAAAATAACTTGAAACTGAAAGTATTAATAAGGAAAACAATTACTGAAGATCAACTGATGAAATTATCTTGTTGGAAAGCTAAGGAGAGAGTTGTCTGAGGAGCTTAGAAAGAAAATTATTGACAAGCATGTTAAAGGTAAAGGCTAAAAGATCATCTCCAAGCTGCTTCCGTTGACTACAGTTGCACATGTTATTTGGAGGTTAAAGGTCAACCTTGTAGTCAACCTACTTTACCATAAGAGGAAAGTGAACACCAAGGTCGAGGTTCATTCGCTCATCATGTTTGAGCCAAAGTGAAGTGAAAGAAGATGATCGAGGACGCCACTGTTGAAAGCAAGGCTCCGAGCAAACCTTGGATTATTCTGAAGTGGCCTTCTGAGCTCTGATCTAAATCCCATTGAACATCTGTGGAAGGAGCTGAAATATGCAGTCTGGAGAAGGCACTCTTCAAACGAGGCAGCTGGAGCAGTTTACTCACAGAGTGGGACGAAATATCTGTGGACAGGTGCAGATGTTGGAATGCATTGATTGCCTCAAAAGTTGTAGCAAAATATTAAGTTAAGGGTACCATCCTTTTTGTCAAGGCCAGTTGCATTAGTTTCGTTTTTAAAATCCTTCTGTTGAATCCCAATTCAAAAGCAACATCTGATTTTCATTAGTTGACTTTCAGGGGTTTTCTCCCCTAATATTACTTTTGGCAGTGTCAAATTATTTTAGTCCCCTTTGTAGGTTTTTCATTCTTAAGCAAAAGGATACAAACAAATTTATCCGTATTTGTATTTTAAGTAAAATCCAGGCTCCAATAGAGCTTGTACTTAAATCTAAATGTCAGCACCAGAGAAAAGAAGACAGAACTCATTTAATCTGTTATAATGAGTTGTACACAATTGGTAAGTGAAACATACAAAGCATTTAAACTTTAATGCAGAGAGGAAAAGTGCTTTATTTCCCCGGCTGTGTGGCTATCAAGTTAAAGTCTGTAATTCTTCTGTTTCAAAGATAAGCAGCGAAATCACAGATTGCCTCAGAAGCAGCGAGCCTGGAGCTGTTTTGGGAAATTGTACAGTGGAGGAATGACATTAGCTGCTGAATTGTAAGTTTTCATCACAGGCAGGGAAGGGAAGGAGCTGAGATTGATGTTTGGCAGACAGAAGACCTGTCCACTTGTTCTGTTCAATCGCTGAAAGAACGACTGGAAAAGGGAATCATTTTCACATTGCTTTGTAATTGGATCGTCATGTCAAAACTCTGCATGTAACACGGCACTTACACTTTTTTTTTTTGCAAAGAATTTAGCATTTGCAATGACATTTTACAAAATCAAACCACAAGCCAGATTGTAGTTAAATCAGTTAGTCAGCGGTTTGTAGGTGTGGTGACAGTTTAGAACAGAAAAACGTTTGCTTAGACAGAACCATGTCTGCACTTCAGTCTGCAACTCCATCAGAACAACAGGTAAGTGGGCACCACAGAGCATGTGACCACTGCTTATGACAACATGAATCTTACAGGATTTGACAAAGCTATGATTGTGTACAGGGAAAAAGGTGGGACTTCAAGCCTCACATTCATCTTGTGCAGAGTCTGGTTCAAAAAATACGAAATGGCAGCTGACATAAACCCATCAATTCTGCTGGCTTCCTTTCCCAACAACAAAAGAAGGAGACATTTGGTGTGGTATATCCTTATATGTTGATGAATAAATCCCACATCATATTCAGTGAACTCCAGAATTTAGAAGCACCATTTATAATGTTGTGTTCTGTTTTTGCATGGTTCACTTTGGTGTTTTGTTTCTCACTTTATGTCTCTTTTTAAAATCCATTTGGATGTTTTCTCCACTGCCCTACAAACATTTTTCAGTCTTCCAGTCATTTCAGAAAAGCTATAATCTTGTTTTTTTCTTCTCTGCTAAAAAAAAAAAAAAAGTTTTTTTAATTTTTTTTAATTATCCCTTACATTTCTGCTATGCAATTTACTGGGCAAGAAAATATCTAAATAAAAAGGGGCTATAACTGATATGTTTACTTTCATATATGTGGCTTTTAAAAGTAGAAAAACCTAGAATTATTTATAATATACCTTATTCTGTACTGTACTGTATCTGTACTCTTGAAAATGTAATAATTTTTATAAGTATATATATATATATATATATATTGTTCTTTCAATAAAACCCTGAAAGAATCTCCTTATCTTTACTCGGTACACTCTTACATGCTCATAAAATATTTTACTAAAAGTCTGGTGCAAATGACCAAGTCACAAAACTCTGCCTTTGCTGATCTTCTCATTCTTAAAGGCCTCATAAACCTTAAAGTTTAGAGCAATAATTCTAGGTTGGAACTGCAAATTACAGCATCGACCACACATCAAAAGTGCCATGTCAATGACTGGCAGCAGTACTCCAAAGCCCTGCTTAGAGACCATTACTTAGTCATGTGGTGGTTTGTATTACACAAAAATAGACTACCATGACCACAACTCATCTCTCTGCAGTATTATTTAGCATTTCAAAAGGTATGAATACTCCATTGATGCGTCTGAATAACAACAGCAAACAAGCTAAGTATATAAACGCTATAGGTAGCAGCTTCACAAAACTGTAAAATTGTATAGGCAATGCAGAACCTACTGTGTGCAGAAGGGCTCTTATTTGCTGAATTTAATATAAATGAATGTAATTTTAATTATAACGAGGGAAAGAAAGCTAATTGGCGGTCAGGTATTAATGAACCCCCCTCCCACACACACAGTAAAATGCATTAACCTGACAGCAGAGAGGCATTCAGACCTGACCTCCAGCGGCCAGCCCTCTAACCCACAGGCTAATTATAAACCTCATTATGTTCTTTCAGTCCTGTTCCCTCATCACATTAATTCTGCTCCGTGGTCAGACAGGCTGAGGACTGATACAGAGTGGCAAAAAAGGACACAGATTAGCCCCTAAGCAGACACATCGGCAACTTTTGCTCTGGCAAAAAAACAAACAAACAATATTTTCATCTCTTTTTTCTCAGACTTTCAAACATAAGTGATGCACTGAACTTTGAGTAATTTGTGTTGCAAAATGAATAAATATAAGTAAATAAAGTCTGTTGTTTTAACTTATAAGAAACAGTTACAGATGGCTTTGCCTCTATTCAAATTATGCATTTAATGAAAAATAACATCTATTTTATGTTTTCTGTGTCAGTAAATAATAGGATTGTTGGTTGCAGCTTATATAAGGTCACAAAAGCCTCTCTTTAGTGGATCTTTACTTCCATCTCCTCTGTGTCATTAGCATATTTTTATGGCCTTATCATTTTTGTCTCACACTGCTTAACAGATAGAACAAATGACTTTAAGTTTGACTGCAGTTTATTCTGAAACATACTATATATAATTCTGTATTTGTTACACAAAGAAAGAAGCCTAATTTATATGTATTCTTCAGATTCACTTATTTTTAAAAGCTGTTTAAATAAGACTGTTACTTTAACATTAGGTTCATTTTGTGGCTGCTAAGTGTGTCATTACATCAACAGAAACAAAAACCTAATTAATCACACATAATGTATAAATTTGTGAAACTAAAACAGACAAGCTTCAATGTTACTTCAAAGTAAGTATTGATTAATTAATGCTGTTTGGAGTGTTGAGTGAAGAGTTAATCATTGGTTTAATTCTAAAAGATGTGCATCCATGTGGACATTTTTAGCTGTTTGTAATCAAAGAAGTTTAAACTGAATTTTTGGTGTTTTTAAAATGTGAATTTGCATTCTGATGGTACAAAAGGTGAAAAATCTCTGAACACGTTTTTATGAGTCATTGGTATTAAATATCCATCTATCTATTTTCTTTACCCACTCCTCCTTTCTGGGTCGCAGGGAGCTGGTGTTTATCTTCAGCAGTTACTGTGCGAGAGGCGGGACACACCCTGGACAGGCCGCAAGTCCACCACAGGGAGACATCGAGACATAGAGACAAACAACCATTCAGACTTGTCATTAAACAGTTTACAGAGTAAAGAGTAGAGTCTGAGTATACCTGGTCCTTAAGGTATGAAATAACTAGAGTAAATAAAAAAAACAATAAATAAAGGATGTAAATGTTCTTATTAATTCTGTTTTATTGCTACTGAGATTTTAGACCTGGTTGTGTTCTGAGCTCTACTGACAGACACGTTTGTTTCTGCGCTGTGCTGAACTTCATATATTCCTGACGAACGCCCTTCTTCATGCGACTGCCCACAGTTCGGACATGTTGGATAAAGATTCAAGACTCAAAGATTCAACATTTAATGTTTGCACAGCTGGAAACATGTTTCTCTGAGCAATGAAGTTCTTTCGTTGCCGTCTACAACTAATGCCAAACAGAACAGGTAAGCTGTTTTAAACACAAGTCTATATGTTGAGAAGTTAAGAAGTGCTGTAAAGGCCTGTTTTGGAAACACTAAATTTATGTTTCTGTTATTCTTAATTATTCAGACTCATGGAGACCTGGGGCCTCATGTATGATGGAGTGAACAGCCTTCATACAGAAAGCAGGCATAGGGACAAAATCTGAAAGTTGCGTAAGCACAAAATTATTCAAATTTATGAAACTGTGCATATGAATGAATTGAAGCACATTTCCTTGATACATCACAACGAATGTGGAACGTGCTTAACTGGGGCCAGTTCAGCACAGAGTTCCAAAATAATGGCCCTGGGACTGTAAATCAGATAATAAGCCAGGCATCATTGTGTGCCGGCACGTTGGTGTGATTCCTGGAAACACGCTCCATTCCAATTCTTTCATTGGCAATGTCCTCCAGCAGTGCCAAAGCTGCCATTGTCCCACAATTACATGCAGCTTTACACACCTATTTATGGGCTTGTGTCATTATCTACTCTTTGTCGATCTTAGGAATCAACACACATGACTTGTTCTGAATAAATATGCTGATCCAATACCATTTTCTTCTCACTGAGACTGGATGTGCCTTTAGACAATTCACTTGTATTTTATGTGTCTCAACTGTGTGTGCCTCTCACAAGTGTGCAGTCAGTGATGTGTGTTTACATCTGTGCAAGACAAAATTAGAGGAAACTTTACAGCTTAAAATGATTTGAGGTTGTTTTGATCATTAAATATTGTGTTGCATGAGGTTTAATGTGGTTCAGTTTCATTGTTCGGGTTTAAACCAGGAATCCTCAGACTTGTGAGTAAACATCATGTTCAGTTTAGAAAACCCAAAACAGTCTTATTTCAGTGTATTATGTCGAGTTTCTATACTGTCAACCGAAAAGGTTTGTGTGGCGTCGTCAGGTTCTTACAGCAAGTCAAAAGCAACACTTTTACACAATGTTCAATTTCATACAACTCGATGTGTGCGTGGAACATAGTGTTCACAGCATTTTTGTGCGTTCATACACAAGGCCCCTGGTCTGTGTGATTCCTGGCATTTCTCAGAAACACTCTCCTCATCATGCAGGATGATAGTGGAGTTATGTTTTGTGTTTTAAGGGTTTTTTAAAGTATGTTTTTGTTAAAAACTGAAGCCTAATTTGTTTAACCCAAGGCTTTGAAAACATGTTTTCTCTACTCCTCTTTCCTGACATTTACCTTTGACAAGGTTTCCCAGACAGTGTGTTCAAAGACTGACCTAAATCAGATGATTGTTTAATGTTAACAAGATCATTTCTGCTGAACAATGAATGTGGAGAAAGTCTTAAACCTATTTTGGGTGTATGAAGGAACATTGCTAGGGGGAGCAGCATTCTGTACTTGTAATTATTTGATTTATTGTGATTGTTGTTTTAGGTTTTTTTCTTTTCTTCTGTTTAGTTGTTGTTGGTTTTTCTACATTTCTGAGCAAAGTTTAAAAAAATGTTGCATGGATGCTCAGGCTTTGTAATGTGAAGTGTGGGATATTATTTTCCCAGTTGTCTGCAATTGTGCTGGCATGCAATCCAAAATGACACAAAGATGACAGGATGTCAGTCTTGTTGGGTTCGGATATGGTTTGACCAAAACTGTGCATCAGTCTGCCTTTTTCTTTTGCACTTATGTCCTTCCTTTTGCTACTTTTTTTTTTTTTTTTGAAATTGTGAACAAGAAATAAATGCATGTGAATATTGTTTAACAATGAACATTTGACTGAATAACCATGCTTATTAATTTATTTTTAATGTTTCTGCTCATATGACTGGAGTAAAAAGCTGGGTTAGTAAAATTGTTACATTTGTGTTTAGGTTGAGTTTGGGGGATTGTGCAATAACTCTATATTTAGTTTTATTTAAGAAGATGACTTTCAGTTGTCCCACTGCAGCCAGGAACAATATTCAGGCAGAGAGAATTTCAAAATGAAACTTATTTTGCTTCAGGGAGAAACATAGGGAGCATAGCATAAAAAGTATTAGGCAAAGAAATTTAATCATAAGGACAAAGCAGCTGATCACTGAAAATGTAATTTTTTCATTGTTTCATAACTGTTGCAGAAAGCACAAATAAACTTCTGTACCTGCAATAAATCTCTCATGTTGCTAGACTGAAAACAGCTTCAGTTCGGTCACAGTGACATTAGGCTTTTTCTTTTTTCACAAACAGAAAAGATGGTGCTAACCCACAATTATCTCAGTCAAAATCCAAATGAATGCCTTTTTGAATTTTCATGCAAATTACAAGAATTGTATATCTTTGCAGCATATGTTTTATTCTAACATGTAATAATGGAAAATTTGTACTGTTATAAAAATAATGTAAGTAGCATGAAGCAACACAAAAACTGACTCTATTTGTCAAACAGTTTGCCTATAAAATTATA
Source organism: Kryptolebias marmoratus (assembly GCF_001649575.2). Taxonomy (NCBI): domain Eukaryota; kingdom Metazoa; phylum Chordata; class Actinopteri; order Cyprinodontiformes; family Rivulidae; genus Kryptolebias; species Kryptolebias marmoratus. The sequence goes on along the minus strand of NC_051440.1, from coordinate 20,825,989 downwards.
AACTTACTAAAAATGTTTAACATCTCAGAGGAGAAGTCAGCTGTGCTGTGTTTCTATTTTTTTAAAAAGTAATCAACAAACTTTTATTGAAAGCAATTTATGACCTTTTAAGAATGATTTATTTGAACAAAAAGCTATTTTTTGCAGGTTGTGTTAATGTAAATTATTCTTTTACTGTGTCACTGTGAAACAGGAACTATCATGAGTTTGTTAATGAGAAGAGAGATGGGACTCGGAAATGAAAGTGTACAAAAAGCATATGAATAGAAAACATAAAAGAGAACAGAGCACATGTTTTTGAATGTGTATGCATTTTAGATCACTCACGTTTTGTGCAACTGAATCCTGTTTTCTGCTCCCTGAAACAAACAGGAAGTTCTGATGTTGCATGAAACTGCAGCTCTGTGATCATCCATGTTCCTTTTTAACATAAGAACATGTCATTTTTGACTTATCCTTGTGTTTTTAGGTTTTCCAGTTAATTAAACTTGTGCTGAAAACCAAATAAAAAGTTTCTGATCTGTCTGTCTGTCTAAGCTTCAGTCTTTCCCAGAAGTGTGAGGTTTGAAAACTGCACGAAGGGTAACAGATTGTGTATCAGTTCCTAAAAAGCTGCAATTTTATTTGAGTAGAAACCAGTGTGATATGAGATTGTCCACCAACTCTTTTGCGGAGTTAGAAAAAAAATCTGGTGTGAGATCCCCATTTTTCTGCTATTGGCATAGCACTGTGACACCAAATGCTTCGGCTTTCCAGCGGAGCCCTGTGTGTTATCTGTTTTTGCCTCACTGCAAGGAACAAAGAACTTACAATTTCCAAAACAAGCTCTGAAGCCCAAAGATTATCCAGCTAATTACATATTATCTGAGACAACAGACAGCCATGGGAGGACCAAAAGAGGCCCATACTCAGCCACTAAGAGGCAATTACAATTACTATCCGTTCCACAGTTTCACTGATGAGGAAGGTGATAATGGTTACAATCATGATGACTAACAAAGCGTGCAGTAATCAGAACTGGCAATTGTGTCCTGCAGCCATGAGAACAGTGTTAACAAGGTAACCTGCTGAGAAACAGACACAATCGAGGTAAATAAGAGTAGAAGTGTAATCAGTCACATAAACCTCTGTTTGGACCTACTGATGGCTGCAGAATGGCCGAGACTGACAGTTTGGAGCAGAAAACACTTACTAAGCTTGTTGGTTTCATTTTGTCACTTGTGGAGATGACAGAGTTGGCAGCTAAGTTTTGACATTAGCCTTTTTTTATGTTATCTTTTCATTCAACAGCAGTAATATGATATCCTCGAGGGCATATAGGGCATAACTCTTCATATTTGTATTTTTCTTTAAAACTAAATACAGTATTTTTAAAACTTTTTATCTTGACCAGTTTATTTATAGAGTGGGAAATCACAAAAAAAGTCATCTCACGGCTCATTCCAAAAACGTTCATTAACACTAATTTGATCAGATACTATTGTTTTAGAGTGTGTGTGTAAGTGTGTGTGTGTGTGCTTACTTGGTTTATGTTACCATTTTTTACATTTTCTGGTATAATAAGTTACCTTATTAGGACCAGGAGTTCTTATGTGGACCAAAACCAAGTCCTAATATGGTGGAACATAATTTTTAAGCCAGGTTTAGGAGTAAAGTGTGAACTGAATTTAGGTTCTGGTTATGGTCAGACATGTCCTGGTAATGGTCAGGTTTACAGACAAAGTCAGCATTAGGCTACAGATTTGTTTTCCTTCATCACAATATCATAAACTAGCCAATGTCCCTTTAAAACTGGAAGCACAGGTGTGTTGATTCCTAAATTTTTTTTATAAATATTTGTATGTACTCAGACTTGCTAAACATGTTTCTGTTTGACCCCACAGTTTTATTAAAACATGTGCATCATGCCTTGTAAGGAAGGAAGCAACACCTTTTTTAAGGTCCTTAAATATAGTTTAAGATGAGGCTAAAACACTAGTTTAAGATGACTGTTCTTACTTCTGCTAAATGCCATCGATGAACCTCCGTTAGTAGGATTTTTATTTCCATTTGTAAAGAGGGCTGGAATCTCTGCTTTCTGAAAGTTCCAACATACTTCAATTTATTATTCAGCTTATCTATTTTGTCTGAAGAAACTGATGAAACAGACGTTACACAAACACAACCTGCTCGTTTCTAACAATTTGCAAGGAGTCAAAATGTAACAGAAGAATCCCTGCAGCTCACATAAATCAGAATGAATACATCTGAGTTTTTGCTCCTGCACAACCCACTGCGGGATGAAAGACTGTTGACAGAAGAAAAAAAAGCCCTTTGAATAGAGGTTGACATGATGTCTAACTGCTCTACAAAGAGAAGTATATCAGGGAGCCCACTCAGCATTTATTCTGGAAAAGATTATGATAAGGAGGGCAGTGAGTACAGGAGAGATTTTCATTAAATCCGCCATGTCTCTTATAAAGAAGATGACTTCAGCTGCCCCATGCGTTTTGTGAGCACCTTGCCACCAGGATTTATATCCATCTACTGCGTACAAGGCATTGCTGTTTCTGTATAACGACATTGATTTGTTACAGCAACACCTTAATACGCACATGATTAAAGAAGTGAAGAAAGTGCATGAATCATTTCCCATTTCAAACATAGCTCAGTAAAAAATAAAATAGGATTACACCAAAGCTGATCTTTGAAATTATTATTTTTTTGCAGCCTGTTTTAGGGCACGTAGTTAGACACTTGACTCTATTTGTCCCCTTACTTGAGGGAGTTTTTGAAAATTAAAGCACTAATAAAACTCAGTAATGAGATATTTCTGATTCTAAATAAATTATTTTTATTTATATGTGTGACCTGTGTGAGTTGTAAAAGGATTAGGCCATAGGTGAGTTTCTTTGTGAACACAATAATTTCTCACTAAAACCAGGAAGATAGAGCACATAACACCAGTTTTAAAGTCCCTACACTGGCTCCCTGTAGCTCAAAGAATAGACTTTAAAATACTGTTGTTAGTTTATAAATCACTGAACGGTTTAGCACCACAATACATTAAAGATCTGTTATCGCTGTACCAACCGTCT
>NC_051440.1:20787790-20822876 GCF_001649575.2 Kryptolebias marmoratus | reverse complement strand
TGAAACACTGGGTGCCTTTAAATCTCAACTTAAAACCAACCTGTTTAGAGTTGCTTATGGCTAAATTAGGGTTAGAGTGCGGGTTTTTGATGTTTGTCTCTTTCTTACTGTTTATTCATTGTCACATGCTGTTTTTATTTTGTTTTTTAATTATGTAAAGCACCTTGAAATGTCTTGCTGCTGAAATGTGCTATACAAATAAAATTTGATTGATTGATTGATTGATTGATTTCAGCTTGTAAATTAAAAAGGCATTCGGTGTGATAACGTGGAAAGGCCACAGAGATTAGAAATGATGGATTTTCTGCTCTTCTCATTTAGCAGTCTGATGTCCTTAGTGGACAAATCATTTATAACTGACTTAGATAAACAAATATTCATTCTCAGCACCAACGTTTTTATGAAAATTATAAAAAAGCTGCTCTAATACAGCGACATTGAGCAGGTGATGAGTGTGTTTCCATCTACTGCAACAAACTGAATATATTACTGGGTTTGTCAGCAAGTATTTCATGTTTATTCTTCTCAACCCAGTGATGACAACAAAACCAGTGGTTTATCTTTGGAAACTGATCATTTTAATGGTGATATATTTTGAAATAAGTCATTTTTTCTGAGCTTGGTATCATATATTTGGGTGTTTGAAGTCACTACTAGTGCAAATAGACAACTGTACTAGATTTCTTTATCTCCTCCTAACTTTATATTCTAATCATGCTGCATTTGTTGTAAAAATAAAAAGTTCTATACAAGTCTGAAGAGCACCCTGTGATGAAATAACATCAGTCAGACAATTAAGGAGTAATGTTCAATGTTCATAAATGTGTTCATAGATTTATAAACACCTACAAAAATAATCAAAACCACCTTTGTTAATTTTCCCACTGCAGAAAAAGGCTTTAGAGCAGCACATTTTCATAACCACATACATGCACACACGTGCACCCTGCTGCACACAAACATGGGCTCACTTGGTAGAAACAATCCCACTCATGATCACAGTTTGCAACATTAATTTTCTCGTGGTCTTTTTTAAACATGAGAGTCACAAGAACACAGGTCTGCTCAGCCCTCAGAGTAATATCCTGGCTCTTAAATGTAATGGTGTCAAAAGGCAGGAATTACTACAATAAAGGAGAAGAACGATGAAAGTAAATGAAAGGCTGAATGCATTTTGATTACCGAGGAGTCCAGGGCAGAATGACAAGTCATTAAAAAAACACATCCTGTCTGGGATTACAGTTCAGCTGAGAAGCCACTGTGCTCATCCCGTTGGTTTAGCTGTGTGTGTAGGAGCACATGTCTGTGAATATATGAGCATCCATCTGTGGACATTTGTGCACACTTCAGAGCATCCCAGTTGAAGTCAAAGACTTGCTGTGACAATGAAGCTGAGCTTAGAGGAATCAACCTCAGCTTGTGTGTCAGGGATCGCTCTTAATTACCTTCAATCTGAGAACCACAGTTTGTTTCACAGTCTAATGACTTCAATGGGGATTAAGCACTTGCCACTGTGATAATTAGCCCATAGCACTCCCTCAGCATCCCAACACGAGCCTCATAAAACCATCAACAAGGGCACCGATGACTGCTGGAGGGTATTATTGTTTTTTTTCTTACTTTTATTTAGCCTCTAACCTGAGTACAACCATTCTGACCACACCTTCTCCCCTCATTCAGACTCAACAGCGCTCAGGTTGAGTGTTGAAAAGCAGTTTTCAAAAAAATAACTGGACTCAAACCAAACAATGGTGTGACGGTTCATTTGTGCAAGCTTCTATTAAAACATATACTCACATTTCAAAAATGAGCTTCCTCTAGTGGTCATAGTGATGTGTAGCACATAAGCAACTAACAACATGCAGAACTTTCTAAAATAGCCTAACCATTGTGTTTTAAAATTCAAATATTTTACTAAACTTCATTATCTTCTTTTGCTACCTAATTCTGTACCAAATATAAGTAAACAATGAGTGAAAATAAAGTCAAATCCACATGAAGAACACAAGATTCCTGGCTGGACTCAGATCTGATCGTAATCTGTGTGCTCAATGTGATTTTTTAATTTTTTTTTGTAAAAAACCTTCAGAGACACAATGAAATCTATTTAGACAAGTCAAATATTTATGTAGCTTACATGTCCAGCAGGGAGTCTTCCTTTGTTGTTGTTACAAAAATGACTAATTTGGAACAAGTGACTGTACTCCTGCTTTAGTTTTTGATTCACGCGCTTTTACTGAGCAAACGTTGAACGCAGCAGAACAACAAATACTTCACACTGGGTGTGATTTCATTCAGCAGGAACATTATTTAGTTTCATTTCATGGGTTTAATGCCAAAAAACTATTTAAATTTGCAGCACAAACAACCAAATCTGCGTGTAAAATCATCCAGTTAGTGACAAAAATACAAAGAAGTGGTTTATTATACCGGCTTGTGAACACTCAGGACAGTTGTTGTTTTGTTTTTTTGTTGTTTTGTCAGTATAAGAGTGTGTACATGTGTCTCTGTGCATTTGAGAATTGTTTTAAGTCCAATGATGTTACAGAAATAAACCACAAAGAAATATACATCTTGTCAGAATTTTTAAAAAATGGCGGACAATTATTTTAGAAAACCTTATTGTGCTTTTTTGCACTAACTGCCATAATTTCCTGTGGTCCTAATGAAATGTCTGTGTCATTTTTCAACAGGATTCCAGTTCACCGCCTCTATGGGAGGCAAAGAGAGACACTTCTCTGCACTCCTTCCCTGTCTCCTGCAGGGAGAGCATCTCTTTCAGATCTCACACACATAAATAACGCTCAGTAACACTTGCAGCATGTTATTACTGTATGAGCAAGTCTACAATTGCCAGATTTAATATTTACAGCATTCCAATATTAGATGATCACTTAGCAAACTGATGGGGAAAAAATTGGCTGGTAAATTAATTTGCTTTGCTTCCATTTGCAGACAGATTACAGTCAGAATGCTGATCCTTCTTCATGACTTAAACTGCCCCAGATTTTCAAAACTTCAGAAACAAATGCATATTCAGCTGAGACAGTTAATACGTCAAATAAGGTTTCATAAAACTTTGGTTTCATTGTTGGTCCATTCTTCCAAAATACGGCAATGTTTTCTGAGTATAATGTTAAGAACTGTTGCTTATTTGTGCTTTTATTCAAGCTTACTGTTCATTTTCATTTTAACTGCTTCAATTGATAAATCAATACATTTATATTACATTTATAAAGAAAGCAGAAAGTAGATTTTCTCACTTTGAACTAAATAAAAAAGAATATAGCAATAAGTCAGATTCCCTGCTCAGACTATAAAATATTAAAGAAGACATGGAACAATATTAATATATTTAAAATTTAAAATTCATTTTTTAAATTAACTTCAAACTGCTGATAATAACTGCAAAAGCAAAATCCCTTTTGGCTTCCCTCTGTGGAATGTCGGGTGCTGCATGTTTTCAGGTTGAATTTGGGAGTAAATAAAGAAGAAAGATAAGAGCATTTTTTTCTTTTCTAAACTGGCAGTGTGACATACTTCTTCCCTGGAAATCTGACCTGCTTAGAGACTGAGATCTTTTCAGACCGGAGGGTTAATATATATATATATATATATATATATATATATTTATATATATATATATATATATGAGTGTGTGTGTGTGTGTGTGGTAACTGAAAACTGCAGGTAATTACCCAGAAGCTAAATTGTACCTTAAAACTGCTTTTTCTACATTGCTCTAATTTGGGATTTAAAAAATAGAAAAATAAAAAATGGGGTAAAAACAAGGTTTTTCCTTATTCCAATTCAGTTCTTTGATTTTGTGCCACACTCTAATCAAATCAAAACTATTTTCATATAAATATTTTTCCTTATTATTTTAATCAAATTCATTTTTGATTTCATATTTCATATTTTCCTGTTGAGTGAAAACACTTACCTGTTTCTGCTTCTTAGAGACAGGTAGTTGTTCTGGCTGTATGTTATTCATATTTTATATTAAAAAAAAACTAAAAATCACAAATTATCATGCATACTTTTCTTATTCACTCTGCCAAAATATGCAGCCGTCCTTGGACCTCTGCAGCAAGTGTGCAGAAAAACTTAAACAAATTAATTTCCAGACTTTTTTCAACACAGAATTTTCTTACCTGACTTATACACACATTGTTCATTCTTGGTTAAAGAAAATGAGAATTTCCTACAAAGACTTGTATCAAGATGTGAGATCAAACCCAACATTAAAGAGCTGTGTATAGTAGTCAGTATTTTGGTTGGTTGATGTAAACCCTGAGATACTTTTTTCCAGGAACAAACTCAGAAGTCCTGACAGGTTGCTGTGATTTTAGGTATAAAGTGGAGGACAATTAGACATATTGTGGTGTCCCTGCATTCAAGGCCGTGAGAAATAGGAGGACATGCATGTCCAAATGCATAGGTAAAGGATTAAAGGGATAGTCCAGTCAACTTTGAACTGATGTTCTGTCTAATAGTTATCTTATCAGCTGTGACATCACTCACAGAGCACGGACTACTGAGAAACTCTTCGTCCAGGCTAGTCAAACAAGAGTCTATTGTTTATGTTTATCATTTTTCAGGTGTTCACCTCCGTGTTACTACACAAATGTAGGTTTGCGAAGCACACACAAGTCTATTTGTTAGGCCGAATGTGCTGAGGCTGCTGAATGAAAAAGTAAACTTTTGGACTGACTAGATGTGCTGATACATTCAGCAGCCTCGACACCAACACTACATCCACAGTCTACCCATGCTGGGTACGCCTACATTTGCATAGCAACACAGATGTTGTTCAGCTGACAAACTAAACAAACAATGTCATGCAAAAGTGTAGAGGTTTAATATTACCTAGTGTAGCATTGTCTCACACCAATATGCCATTTCTGAGAAGGACTGAAAGGCCTGAAAAGCAATAAAAAAGACTGGAATTTGTTTGGCTAGCCATTATTCTATCCTGGACAAAGTATGTTGCTTCTTTCTTTGTAACCCATGCTCTATGAGTGATGTCTCAGCTGATAAGGTATTAACTATTGATAACTATTTGGCAGAACAGCCCTTCAAAGTTGGCTGGACTATCCCTTCAAAATTCACACATGTTCACAGCCACCTCACATCTGAAACACGTCCCCATGGCTATGCCTGCGTTTGCTTATTAGTGCATAATTTATGAAACATTTGAATGAACTTGGCTTGTTTAAACGTGTCCCTGTTTGTTCTGCAGCTGGAAAAGCTCTGTTTTAGTTTACATGACTTAAACAAACAAACAAAAAAAGAGTCAACAAGAGAACCTAAATGAACATTATGCTGAAAATCCCACGTTTGCACTGTTAGAAACGCAAAAGGCAGCTGATGATGCTGACTACTTAAGCACAAAATAGAAAACAATATGAGCTATTTGTCAGTCTGTTTTAGAAGTAGAAAGATGTTTTCCATATGTTGAACAATTTATTTTTATGAACCCCCTGCAGGGTTTTATCTGGCAGTGAGCAATCAGAGTCTTCCGGTGAGCTAATATCTAATTCTCAGACACGGGTGTACTACTTTTTCTGACCTACAACAAAAAAAGCCATTAAAAGATATTCTAGTCATGACACATGCTCGAGGTGGAACTGAAGCCTGCTGTGGAGAGTCACTTTGAAAGGTGAGTGTGTGATTCCCAACGAGACTTCTTTCTGTTTTGCAGCATTATCACCGCAATGCTCTGGAGGAGGCCAGACTGCACTATCTGTCAATTAAATAGGACATAATCCAGGACAACATACTGTTGTCCACCTGCTTCACGCTGAGTCTCACCCCATGGAGCTGGACGGCCATGAAAGCAGTGCAATCAAAGAATATGATTGCCATCATGCAACTACTTCTCTGGGAGGGAATAAGCCCCCTGCAGCTGGGGGGGGTGATGAAATTGTCTGTAGCTGAAAAAGAAAAACAAGAGTTGAATGAAATAGAACGTCATTATTGCTTTTTTTACTTAAACTAACTAGTCAAAAAAGACTAAATTCACTGCTGAAAACTGGCCTGAATGGGGAAAACATAAACGAGTGTCGAGACAGATGTTATTTGTAATTTACAATCTATCTGCGTGCGCTGCGCTAAAAAGTGTTTCATTTATTTATTTATTTTTAACTTCTGTTTTCAATTGTTCCCTTCTGTGCCATACTGGTGAAATCAGAACTCTCTTGCCAGGAAATTGTAAATTTCGAGGTCCTGCTTTCTTTTCTCAGCGTACAGCAACAACCCAGCAGGAGAACAGCGGTCCAAATGGATTTTCTGTTGTGTTTTCTTAGAGGAACTATTTCATAACACAGTAAAGGTATGAGCTTCTTTTATGCCACAATATAAATGAGTGTTTTTTAAAAATATCACAAAACAGAGTAAGGTTCCAGTTGTTAAGCTATTTAGGAAATGTTTACTTGTAAATTAATAAGCATAATTAAAACTGCAAGCTTGTGAGAAGTTACAAAATGGTTAGAAATGATAAAAAAATGAATAAACTCCTAATAGATTGTAAAAAACTGTAATTGTATGAGACTGTGATAAGCTTTACGCTCTGTTTTATTTTAAATGCAGTGCAAAAACATTCACATCTCTTTTGAATCCAGTTTTATCTTCAAGATTGTTGTTTTGTTTTGTCAAACCAAGTCAGTTCTGTTCCTGTTAAAGTCAAATCAGAGCTGTTTCAGGTCAGAAATCCAGGGGACAATGTGGGAAAATATGAGCTGTTGGAAAATCCAGCTTCAGACTTTAAAAGAAAGTTAGAATTATACATTTTTTAATGCTCCAAACATGACTTTATGTTTTCCATGGGCAGTTTAAATGAACTGACTGTGAGAAAACCCTGAGCTTTCACCTCTGCTGATTGTATATTTTTGTTTGTTTGTTGTGATATTTGTTTGTTTATTTTCCTGTCTTTTGTTATTTTTTTAAAGATGGCACAGAATTAGCTTGCAGTTAGCACAAGCCACACACTTTTCTGCTCAGTTGTTTAAATGACAAATTTTTTATCAGCTTTTACGTTTGATCAACGAAGCCAAGAAATTCTCTTTTAATCCTTCCAAATTTACATAATTTATTTCCAGAACATCAAACTGTTGATGTTTATGTCCTTTGTGTTTGTTTACTTTACAGCCATTGTTTTCTAACTTGATGGACTGAGTGATTTATAATATTCTGAATGTTTAATGAGGCTCTAAAAGAAACCGCAAACAACTTTTATGGAGCCTTAAACTTTTAAATAACTTAGAATAATATGCTGAGGTAAATGCACCATTAGTTTAATGTGAGTGTACAAAGTTTTTGTGTTCTCTACAAACATTAGGTCCTGGAAGCAAATTTATTTGTGAGTGAGTTTATTAAGATTGTACTATAATATAAATTAGGAACAGAAGGGAAAAACCACTCTTACAAACTGTATTTTGATCTACGAGCACAATATTCTTTAGTAATCACAAAAAACAACATAATAAATCAGACAAAAGCTGTGATTTGTTCAGTGGGATTAAATGCGAAAACTATTCAGAAATTCTGGTTTCATCTCTCTGCTTGACGAAGAATAAAAATCTAACTTATTATTTATTGTCCTGTGCAAAAAGTCTGCTAAAATGTTAAAAAAAAACCGTTCAGTTTTGATGCAGTGCAGTGTTTATTTTTTATTAACTTTGACATAAACTGATTATTGTCAGAATAAGAAAGCTGTTGTTTGGAGATATTCTGCTGCTGGTTAGTCTTTGTAATGACAAAATAAAGGTTTTCTAAAACTCACAACACTTTAGATTGCTTTTAACCCAATAAACTGTTTTGCTTAAACCATTTTAAGACAGTTTTTTAAAGTTTTAGTTTGTTACATAAGAGGCTTGTGCGTTATTTTAATTTGTTGAACAAGTAGTTCATATATTTTCACTAGTGTGTGCTTACAGATTAGACACTTTTTATTGTCAACCTGTCTACTTTTTGTTTTTTATTGGTGTGTTCTTTTTTAGGGTGTTGGTGTTAGGATAGAGGAGGGAGCATCACAGGGTTTTTAACTTGTTTTATAACTGTTTATGTGACTTCTTGCAGCTTGTGTTTTTTTTCCTGGGACTGGCTTATTTGTCTTGTCAACATTATCCTCCTGACTACCAGTAGTTCACATTTGTAAACCTGAATATCTCCTTCTAAATTAACTCCTTTTGCTGTCTACAGAGGACATTTGGGGCTTTTCAATGATGCCAAATGTGAAGGAGTGGGGCTTTGGTACCTTACAAAGATGGAGGGATTAAAAAAAGGAATGTGATTGGGTAATATTTATTATTACAGCTAGATCTTGTTGTTTCCTCATGCATTTTACAGCTTTAGAAAGTGAAAACTGAAGATGATGCAAAGCCCTGAGTTATGCTGCACACGTGTGAGGTGTGTTTTCCTTCCATCCTCTGTGGTTTCTGCAGAAACACGCAGAAACGTGTGATCGGTGCCGTGAATAATAAAGTGCACCTCCTTCCCTGAGCTCACTCTGAGCAGTTCAGGAAACAAGAGTTGACACTCAGCCCGGTGACCGAGGTTTGTGGGGCGTCGACTAAACTCGTCTCAGACCAATCGGAGTTCTCGGTGAAACTTTGTAAACAACTCTTCCACGCTGGTTTTCAGCTTGTATTTCTTCTGTAACTGAGGACGGAAGCGGCGGTGTTCCCGCGGAGTGACCGAAAAAAGCCAAAACAGGTGAGGCGCAGCTGGCTTTGCTCGTGTGTTTTTTTGGGAGCTGTTTGTTTGTCTCGTTGCTCTGTGTGTGTGTGTATGCGTGTGCGTGTGTGTGAGCGCGTGCTCCTGTCCCGTAGTAGAAGGTGTTGGTGAAAAACAGCTGTCACGCAGCGAAACAAGTCAAAGGCGAAAAGAGTCGCTGGTGTTTGTCTGGGAGGCGAAGAGCAGCCCGTTAAAGAACACGGTGTACGGTTTTTAACACAACACCAGGGGATGCCTCGATGCTCCCAGCGACGATTCCACTTTAAATCCCCACTCTCACTCACACACACACACACACTCACACAGCCGAAAGAGAAACCTTTGAGTCACCTTTGGTTTGTTTTGACAGTTCTACGGCTTTCCAAACAGAGATGATTAGTAAATGACATCTGATGCGGTGTGGAGATCCGTCCACCTCAGCCTGGGGCTCTGAAATCCAAGGCTGTTTTAAAGGGACTCGTTGCAAACTAGGAAATCAAAGCTAAAACAAAGTATCCTGACTACATAGTGGTGCAGTCCAGTCTTTGTCCAGATATAACAGCGTGCAATCCTGAAATGTGGGTCTGCAATCAGTGTAAACAAAGCTGGAGTCACATGATTGACCCACATTAGGCTGTGGAGGCGAACAAATACAGCAGAATCACACCAGCAAAGAATCTTTGAGACGACTTTATGAGAGTGAATCTGCTGTTAAATGCAAAAAAAAAAAAAAAACAAACAAACAAAGAAAACAACCTGTCCAGTGGAGCACCATAAAGACAGAGTTCGGTGTCCACACACACACAGCTTTTGGAAAACTTCTGCTAAATCTATAAGTTTAATGTTTGACTAGTTTTCAGTCCTTTCAGCTGTTTTTGTACGTAAACAAAAACACAAGGTTGCTGGCATCTGGTCACAAACTTTGCTGACAACTCTTTCATTTAAGGACACATTAGCTGCCAATATGGGACAAATATTGTGTGAACTAAGCTTTCACTTTGTGAAAAAATTTGATCAGGTCTTCGTGACTTTGTAATGGGCACATTTAACGCTTAAAGCCTATATGAATACATCTTTTTTTTTTAAGGTTTATAGATATCCAAGGTTGAACATGAGCTGCAGAACGAACTTGACAGTTTAAATTTAACAAGCCTTTGGATGATTTTCTGAGTAATTGCAACGGACTAATGATGGAGCACAGTTCATTGAAAATCACTCAGCTTTTGCCCACTAACTGACAGAGACAGACTGTTATTAAAGCCGCTTTTACAGCCCTTTGAATGTGTCAGAGCGGTGATAAGAAAAGGTATCAGAAATTGCTTATTCGGAGCCCGCTTTAAGTGTGAGACAAGAAAATGTGACCATCCACTTAGCAGGTAGACATTACCAGGAGAAAATGTTCATGGTTAAGTGTTCAATTATGTTTTAAAAGCTCCTGGTGATGTATAAAACCACCTATCATAATCACCTTTTTCTTAAATTTCAGATTAGTATGTAAAATCCGTCATTTTCTTCTGTTTCTAAATCTGCCCTATGACTAACTCCTCTCATTCTGTATCTGTCTGGTTTAAATAATGCTTTCTTTCTGCTGTCTCCAGCGGTGCTGAGGGCGCACTGCAGCGTGTGCGCTGTGTTTCGTTATCTGCTGCTTTACTGTTGATGTGAACAGCCTGCTATAGGTTACAGAAACCTTCTCTCTGAACGGATGTGGGCACAGCCTTCGTTGTGGAACGTCAACATCTGTATGCTCTGTGCTCCCTCAGCACGCCCACCCTGAAGGAGGGTTTGAGGAAGAAGGGGGAGGGAAGCTTCCTGTCACCATAGATGAGAAAGTAAAAAGTTTGGCAGAGACTCAATTAGGGGGTGGTTCTACGCACGCAGTCATGCCTTTTTGTTCACTGTAATTTTTCTGGAAATGTGACATTTCACTGAATACCTATATGGTTCGCCAGGTTTACTTCATCTTGATTGAAAATTGCTTTGTGTTTGCCTGTTTTTGTGTTTTTACACTACAACTAGACGCATATCTTTCAGCTTAATCAGTGGTGTCACAACTCAAAAGTTCAAAAGTTCTTCCACTTGAAAGGCTTTAGTTTCTCTGCTTTGTGTGTGTCTGTGTGTGTCAGTATTTTTGGCTTCTTTATGTTGTTTTAGGTCAGAAATGTGTCAAGCAAATAAGTTGAAATGTAAACTGCCAGCTGTATGCAGTGGCATAACATTTGTGATTATTTACATTTTTCCCCTTAAAGTAATCGTTTTGCTTATCCTAAGCTACTTACAGTATATTACAGACAGAATGGAAGGATAAGAAGCTAAGCTAAGGTTAGACAAGCTAAGATAAAATAAGATGAAGTAATAAGATAAGATAGCACTTTATTGAGCCCCAGCGGGGTGAGTTTGCATGCTATATCAGCAATAAGATTACACAGAAAACAAAGACAAAATATACAATAAATTAAATCAGCAAAATAGCATAAAAGTCCAATAATGTCTGTATGCAGTATATTGAAAGGGAAACAAAGAGCTGTTGTTTTATTAATCTGATTATTTCTTTCTTAGATAAACAGTGTCAATGTGTAGAAATAGTTTCCAGCTCTTAAATGTTTTAATCAGGTTGTACAGAAGTTTTTTTTTCACAATATTCTTAACTTATGACAGTTTTAATAGTGATGTAGGACAATAATGGGCTCACTTCTTACACATCCTAAACTTGGAAAATTTAATGGCTTGTTTTCAAGTATTTCTGTCTTTTAATCATCTAGTTTCATCAGTCATATTAGTTTAAGGTAGGCTGTAGGGGAAATTTCATACTGTTGCTGTATTTTTGTGCAGTTTAGAAGATTTTTACTGAAGTTTTTCTGTATTGTGTTTATTTAAATTTACACAAAATGTTTATTTATGAGCTTTGTTTACTTTTTACAAGGAATATTTTATTTTAAATAATGCAACTTTAATGCAACACAATATAACCAAATAATTCAGTGAGATGGGCTCTGGGTTTTTCAGGTCTCATTTCAGAAGGAGTTGTTTTACACGGCTGCTTTACTTTTACTTCAAGATTAGGTTTCCTTCTCAACCTCTGAAAGTAAAAAAAATAACCTGTCAGGTTCAGAATTAAACACTGCTTTGAATCACAGGTTTTATGCTTGTCATGTCATACTCTAAATTTACCCGTTCCGTATGTCACAGTGTAGCGAGCCCAGCTGCTTCTCAGTTGAGGGTCTTCTAACGACAGATGTGCCGACAAAACAAAGTGCGGTTTAGTCACGTACTCATGTCAGTCAAATGGAAAATTTTAAAACCAAATAATATCTTTGCATGCGACAGTGCACACCTTGGTTTAATATGAAGCCTTTGCTGCTATTGGAGATCAGCTGGAAATCAAAAATCAACTATGCTTATCAGTAAAGTCAGAAAGCAATGATGTGTTGGTTAGCAGATGAGAAGTTTGTTTTCATGCTAAGCGTAATAACCAACACGTTGCCTTACGCGAAACACACTGACGTCATCGTTTCCTGTAACACTACCTAAACAAAAGCAAGTCATCTGTTTGCCAGCAGTGATGGGTAAACCACAGTGTTTTGGTGGTTTGAGACCTTTAAATGCACAGCGTGCTGAGCGCAAGATGCTGTTGGGGATTGTTACTAATCAGCGACAAAAATCAAGAAAGAATTTCTCAGTTAAAGCAAAGATGACTTCACACACGTTAAAAATAATAATATCTTGAACATCTTTTAGTGAGTAGTAGCAGCATAGCTGTAAGTGTGCTGTTTATCATGAGTGGGTGTAAATAAAACCACAGATCTCCATCCTAAGAACAAATCATGATCAAATTGTGTTTGAAGTTTCGACTGAAACTCGTGCACAGTAATAATGATAAGCATCACCGCCTGCTTCACAGTAATGTTATTTCCATAATTTGTTGGTTCTGCGCTGAGTGATAACTGACGATGAATCAACATTCTGGGTAGAAATGACAACATTTCTCGTCATACAGCCAAATACACTTGAAAGAAGATGAGATTAGGATCATGGTGAAAACTATTGCCTAAATATTGCAACTGAAAAATACAATTAAGAGAAACTTGGAGGATTTTTACACAAGCTGATCTCAGAAAATTAAATTCTTTACAAATTGGATAAAAGCCAGACGCTTTCATGGTGTTTTTCAAGCTCAAAAACTGGAGAACTGGGCCTGTCTGTTATTCCTTTACAGTAAAGCGTCTAATTATGGATTTAATCTGTTCCAGTAGGTGATTTACATATTGAGAATTTGTATATTGAACAAATATTTTCTAATAGAATTAACAGAAATTAAAATATTTCATTCCAATGCCACCCCACTCACCCCCCAAAAGACAATTCTAGCAGACATTTTCAGCACAACATATGGACTCTTTTTATCCAGTAACATTGCTAAAAGCATTGTACGGTGAAATTAAAACAATATTAATGAATCGGTAAAGTAATGAACAGAGTTTGTCTCCTGATGGCACAGAAAAGCAAGGAAAACACAAAGACACAGGAAATAATAAGCTTCCTTCAGTGGATGAGCAAACGATTGTTAATGTTTTAAAAAGTGTTTACAAACTCATGAAGAACCTATTTATTTAGCATTTAGCAGTCCTATATGAAGAGGCCTCTATTAGGATCTGGTATGGAAAACTTTGTATGTAGAGGTGTTTGTATTTAAAGATTCCATATAAAGAATACCCTAAATTGGTTGAATGTGTAAAAAGGTTCAAATTGAACTTGTTTAATTATCGCTTCCATTGTCTGAATGTCTATTGGAGCAGAAAACAGTTAGACTTTTTTCTAATTCAGCCTTCTTAAATCCCCCAGGAGTACAACAAGCAGATCCAAGTGAAATCACCCAGCTTAACCACAGATTGTTAACATATTACAGTATAATTTGAACTAATTAGCTGTGCATTGCTTTTTATGTGTATAACTTTAGGTTCTGGGATTCAAAGACCAAAATATTTTGCATCAAAGAAAAGTTGTTGTTATGCTTATTTTTGTCCTAAACTGTACATAATATCCCAAAGTCAGACTTTAAATGATAACTTAAAATGCCAAACCTTGAAATATGAAATAAATTTCTAGAAATGTTTGCTAAAAATTTTCCCAAGTTGGGGATTTTCTCTGTCGATTTTTCACCTTTTCAGAGTAAAAATCTGGCGATGTGGAGAACAAATCCTAGCTCTTTGTTAGAAGGACATTTTTAGTTCTGCCCTGTCCCTCTGCAGGGACAGAGTAGACAGAGCTCACATTGATGCAGACATACAGTAATAATAGAACATGGGCACATACTCGGCTGGTTTGACCACAGTCTGTTCAGTGAGTGACACACATCTCACATGGACTTGAATAAGTATGTGAGGAAAAAAAATAGACATTTTGATGTTTTTAATTTTTTTTCTCCATTCAGATGTAGTCAAAAGTAGAGCAGTTATTTACCACCGCAGCGTGATTCTTTGTGAATCACCGAGCTTTCATTAACAAGTTCCAATTTGTTGCGTGTGCTCATTTTATGACCACGGTCCTCGGCTCCAAAATCATTAGCACGATGGAGAAGCATGTCTCTTTGTTTGGATCAGTCCTTTCTCCTCGTGCGCCGTGTTTTTGTGAGTGTGCACATGCACAGCTGAAAGCCAGTGTACTGTTGGGCAGCTGAGCTGTAGGGAACAGAGAGTTGTTGTCAGACTGGGACAGAAATATCAAGAAATGCCTTCATTCCACAA
This sequence comes from Kryptolebias marmoratus, assembly GCF_001649575.2. NCBI lineage: Eukaryota > Metazoa > Chordata > Actinopteri > Cyprinodontiformes > Rivulidae > Kryptolebias > Kryptolebias marmoratus. The sequence continues at coordinate 20,808,417 of NC_051440.1, read as the reverse complement.
ACAAGGGCCATCCTTATTGGACGGGCTACAACAGAAAATATCCCAAAAGACCAACAGCAATAAATGAGATGAAGCATCTATGCTTTTTAGAGGCCTAATGGAAGAAAAATTGTCAAAAAATCATAATTTTTTTAAACTTTTTTTGCTCTTTGAAGCAAAACTGTTATTAAAAGCACATTGTTTGGAGGAATTCATATCGCCCACTGCCTTTCATGCCAGAGTTGTAAACTAAAATCATCTCATTCTGAGACGGGACTTATGGCCGTTTTGGTCAAACCTTGTCGATGGTGTTATGTATTTTCTGATGCAACATTGTGAGATCTCATGTGATGTCTTAGTGCTCAGAGATTGTGTTACGCGTAACTCTCAGGTACAGTCACAAAGACTTTTAGCGCAGTATCTGTAAATTTGACATTTATAGCCATTTTTGTAGTTTTTTCTGAGGATTAACTGTGATGGCCATCTTGAATGGAGTCCTCTACAAAAGTTAATCAGTTGTAGATGTACATCCAGTGATTACTTTGGGATATTTTGCTAACATTAAAGACAAACAAATACACACACTCACACAGACATGTACAAAAACATTATCGCCCTTTTGCATTTTTGTGGTGGGCAATAATCCGATTTGGACCTGACTCATGAGGATGCAGAAGGTGCTTTAGCTTTGCAGCAGTTTTCTGTGCTTTTATTTGTCAAGCAAACATAATGATGTTCAGAAAATAATGACATCATGGAACTTATGGTAATATGAAGACCAAGGTTTTTCAGTAGAACTGACTCCCACTCTAGTTTGCATTCTTGTCACTGAGTCATTTTCATCTGATTTGTAAAATGAATTTTGACTCTGAAATGTTATCTGCTTTCTGCTTACAGGTGGTGATTTTATGATTAATTAAAAACAAATAAATAGTCTGCATGCAGTGTGTGATTAAAAACATGTCCCACCTGAGATAACCCTGTTAGTGTGTTTATATTTTCAGTAAAACAATATAATATGTGTCAATGTGATTCATCTCAAATATGCATTAAATAAGTTAAAAGTTATAAAAATTTGAATGAATTCTGGTTATTAAGGTTCAGATTAGTCAAGGGGTAAGTTTAGTTTTGAAAGATAATTCTCATTTTCAGAAAGTGTTTCCTAAGATATGCAAAGTTCACGTGTCTTTTATTCCAGCCAACAATCTCTAAATTAGTCCAGGCATAACAAAGATCATTTGAATGTTTTGACCATTCTTTCAGAAGCACATTTGTGAGGTCAGACTCTGATGTTGGACAGAAAGCCTGGCTCACAGTCTCTGCTCTGATTCATCCCAAAGGTGCTCTGTCAGGTTGAGGTCAGGACTCTGTGCAGGCCGGTCATCCACGTCTTTATGAACCTTTCTTTGTGCACATGAGCACAGTCGTGTTGGAACAGGAAGCAGCCCTCCTCAAACTGTTCCCACACAGTTGGAAGCATGAAATTGTTAAAAAAGTCTTGGTATGCTGAAGAATCAAGAGTTCCTTTCACTGGAACTGAGCAGCTGAGCCCAACTTTTGAAAAACAACCCACACCATTATCCTCCCTACACCAAACTTTGTATTTGACACAATGCAGTCGGACGAGAACCGTTCTCCTGGCAGCAGCCAAACCCAGACTCGTCCATCGGATTGTCACACAGAGTAGCGGGATTCGTCACTCCAGAGGACACGTCTTCACTGCTCTAGAGTCCAGTGGTGGCGTGATTTACGCCACTGTATCTGACGCTTTGCGCTTAGTGATGGAAGGCTTGGATGCAGCTGAATGGAAAGCCATTCCATGAAGCTTTATAAGCTGTTCCTGAGCTGATCTGAAAGCCACATGAAATTTGGAGGTCTGTAGCTGTTGACACTGCAGAACGTTGGAACCTCTGTGCACCATGCTCCTCAGCATCCTCTGAGGCCGCTCTGTGATTTTTACATGGCCTAGTTGCTGTCATTTCCAATTGCTTCAGCTTTCTTATAATCCCACAAACAGTTTACTGTGGCGTGTTTAGAAGTGAGGAAATTTCACGACTGGACTTATTGTTCAGTGAGATCCCATCATGGCACCACCCAGGAATTCACTAAGGTCCTGAGAGCGACCCATTCTTTCACAAATGTTTGTAGCAGCAGCCGGCCTTGGTGCTTGATTTTATACACCTGTGGCCATGGAAGGGATTGGAACACCTGAATTCATTTAAACCCAATCTGGATGGATGAGTGAATACTTTTGGCAGTATAGTGTAACTTCTTATGAGGAGACCGAACATAACAAAGATGTGCAAAGATTGTAATTGCATGTCGTGTTTTTGTTCTTAAAATTATAAAGGAAATAAAAAGACAATTATTTTTACAGTAAGAGCAACTTTTTTGCCTCTGCAGTGACTTAGACAACACAGCTGGAGGTGTCTGTTAGTTTCCTTCGGTTTGATCAGTTGCTGACATTGCAAAATTGTGGTGTAAAAATTCCCTCGAGTGTTTACGTCAAGGCGTGTCAGTACATCTCCCCTAGATGCTCTCCGACTTGTTCACGCATAAAACCCTTTCTTGTGCTGTTCTTCTCAGAAGCAGTAACGTACACCTTTGCTCGCACAGATTTTTCTTTTTTTCAGACATCATCCTGCAGAGGATCTCCACATCCGGTACGATGTATGTACTCACAAATACACCGAATAAAAATGTGCTCAGCAAAAGTTTTCTTTGTTTAAATTATCTTAAACAAGTCTTCATTTAATCTTGTTTGTAGTTACTTGTGGAAAACATTGTTGTACTTTGGAGAAGGTTAGTATTCTTACAGGATCTCAGAATAATAATAATTCATTTGTTATAAAGAAAATGAAAACTGAAGAGCATTTAGCATTTTTCTTTTATGAATCTCTCTGTGTGTTTCTGATCATAAAAGCTTTGGTAATTTGAGTACAACTGTTGGCCTTGATACAGTAATTCACTCGTACGCTCACAGAGTAATTATGTGTAGCTGCAGCAGTGCTCACATTTAATCTCTCTACAGAAGAAGCCGTTCGACTGAGCTTTCCCTTAAACTCTTTGTATATTTATCCTGTTTTTTGAAAAACTGTGTAGCGTATTTAACTCATAAATGGTAAAAGTCTGACCTCTAGTGGGTGTGAAACTGCCACACAATATGAGTTGCATGATCAGAAAGTATCAGAACAAGCTGGACAGTTGGCACAGACACACTGGTAGATAAAACAGGAAATGAATATGTCCAGCATGTTAAGGTTATTTTTTATGATATTATTGATTTCTGAAAATACTTATATGCAGCTGTAAATGCTTATTGACACCACTTGATGATTTCTTATATCATTTTATAAATAAGATTTTTTTTACTGTCTTCTGTTAAAAAAAATTAACTAAACTAATAAAAAAAACTGCGTAAAACCTAAATAATGTCAGTCGTTGGTCCAAGACTGAAAAGGATATATTTTGTTAAACAATAAGTGTTTAGTATTTATACTATATGTCCGAGTTTTTAATATTTTTATAATTTTCTGATAGAAAGAATAAGTTTATTTTAATGATTGAAGTAGCTTCTGTCTGATAAAAGTCAGGTCTTTGCATTTCTTTCACATCACAGCTGCATTTTTGTAACATAAAAAAACAATAATTTTGATGCTTATAAGCACATCTTGTGTGTGTTCACTAAGAACGTTAAGAAATACTTTATTCTTTACACAGAACTGGCCGCTGCTGTTCTTAAAGATAACCACTAGATGGCAGAAAAGTCCAGCTGTTGAACTTTGGAAGCAGCCTGAGGCTCCAAGCTTCACTCTGAGGCTCTTCAGAACGTAAAGCTTGTCAAAAGTCAGGGATTTTGGAAAACTAATACCAATTTTAAGATAAGCCATTGTTTGCATTACTTTTGATCAATTTAAATGTGTGGTACTTTGAGCCGAATAGCGTTCTTTAATATTTAGTTCTTGCTTCAGAAACATTTTCTGTTAAAAGGAAGTATTATGAACTTTGTCATTAAATAATGAGCACTCAGCATTTTTTCTTGTTGAGTAGATTAAAAAAAAAAGTTAAGGTTTAAAACCCACCTCTAATCAGTTACTGACACAACTAAGCACTTTTAGCAACTGCAAAATGGCAATAACTCAGTTGATTTTACTGATATTGAGCCCAAATTTGGTGTAGTAGTAGCCGAGAGTCATCCTCAACACATAGAGCATAAACTGTTACAGTCAACACTGTCTGTTAGCTAATAATCTTATTAACATTTTGATAAAACTTTCAGAAAGTAATCACTGGAAGCACATCTATAACCAACTGACATTTGGAGTCAACCCAATTTCAGATGGCTCCAGCAGCTCCATTTTATAAAGATTGATGCCAAAGACATCATTGCTAAGGCCGGCAACAGGACTTGATGAAGCACCTGACAGTTGCTTCACGTTTGACTGAAGAAGAGCAGCCCGCAGACGTTCTCCTCTCAGCGTGTGGCGTCACAGAACCTGAACGGCCTGATTTAAAATCTCCACCACCAGGCTCTGCTTCATCCGAGAGTACCGAGGACGGCGCTGTATCTGGGATTTCAACTAGTAAGTTTACATTTGTTGACGTTACTGCAAATTTATACGTGCATCTCACTGTACTAGGATCCATGTAACGCTTCCTTTAAGATATTAGTGTGTAGCTTTAGTTCATGGCTCTGTAGCTAGCTAAATCAAAAGCTAACTAAAGATTAACAGGAACAGGTACAGCTTAGCTTGTAAAAATGTGCTCATCCATTTTGTCGACTGGTTAAACAGCTCACCTAATGTTCTCTTCGCAGTAGCCTCTGTTCTTGGAGGAGGGCACAACCTTAGACCCAAGATTCAAGCTGAAAGTGGCTGATAAAATGTGGACCAGACTAGAAGAGGAGCTGATAAGTAGGACCTCACAACAGATATTTATTGTTCTTGATATTTTATTCTTCTTCCATTGTAGATCAGTTTATACGACTCCCATAATCTACTGAATATAGAATAAAAGTGTAATCCAGGCCCAGCGGATGGAGCAGGAAGTTGAAGGGACAGCTGGTGACCATGACAACAACTCGTCTGATGAAGACTGTACAGCTGCAGTAGCAACACTGGTAAAATAAAAATCCTGCCCCCCATTTCATTTTCAGAACAAAATTAAATGGTTGGCATCTATTCTGATTGTGTTTTTTCTTCTTCTTCTTTCCAGAAGAAGCCAAAGCTCTCTGCCCTCGAGGAGCTATTTGCTGATGAGGACATGGCAGTTGAAATAAGACAAGAGAACAGTTTTAGCCCCACAGAGAAGATTCAGGACTTGGCAACCAGGTTGGCAACCAGGTATCTCCGTGTGCACGCGTCATCCTCACCCTCAGAGCGCACATTTTCTACTGCTGGAGACACCATCAGCCAGGAGCGGACTTGGTTATGTCCTGAAAAAGCAGACATGTTGATTTTTCTGAAGAAAAACTGTTAAGTGAAGTAAGGTCCTCAGTATGCCGCGGTGAGCATTAGACATTGACTTTTCACTTGTTTGCAACTGTTCTTTTGTACTAGAAATGATTTGTTTATGTTTTATGTAAAAAAAACCCTGCTTGGAATGGAAAAATACCAAAGTTAAAAAATAAAACTAAAGATTTGAAATGTAATGTGTAATGTCATTTTCTTCTTGTTAGAATTTATATAAAATTGGTATCGAAAAAAGTATCATTCGGGAAGGCATTGGTCATCCTCAACACATAATCCAGGCATTAACACATCGCGCAAGATGTGGCAGCAATCATGAATTAAAAGGCGGCAGGTGGAATGCGAAGCCTTTTTATTTCTTGAATGTTTTTGCTGGTCATGAAGGCTTATACTGTCAACAAATTGTAATTCTAGTTTAAAAAAAACAATGTTTAGACAGGGCTGATGTGTTTCTTTATATTGATTTTTCACATTGTTTTGTTACATAAAGAAAAGTCTTGACATTTTACATTCATCAGCCAGCTGAATGTGTAGCTCAGGTTAAAAAGTGGTTGTCTTTGGTTTCTCTGCATGCTGAGAGTTCCTTTTGGAAAGATACACAACACCAAGTTTATCCGAATGGAGGTTCAGTCCTTTAGATGGCAGCTCTACAGAAGTGTCTGTGTGCAGGTGTGTGGGTGTGGGTATGCTTTGTGTGTAAATGGATGAATAAAAATACTATAAAGCCTTTTGTTTAGCTGCTCAGGTTAACTGGTGCTCTATAAATGCAAACCATTTACCATTTTTCCAGCTATACAGTGATAACAATAGGAAACAGGCGCTTTAAGCATGAGAGCTGCAGCTAAGGGCAGAGTGAGAACTAACGAGCTCGCTCCCGTGCTTCGGCCTGTTTCTCTTTGAAGTGAAGCTAAATGACCCTCTGTAAGGCCCCGTGACCCAAAGTCTGACCTCGAGTTGGACGTTTTTCTACAACCAAGCTAGACTTTGTCTTTAGGGGAGGATGGATGGAGATCTTACAGGAATGTTGCACGTGTGAAGGTACAAGACGCCAAAAGTGAAACAGGGAGAAATTAAAAACTGATAAATAGAGGGAGAAAAAGACCAATTAGGCACAAAGCGACCTATTCAGATTGCTTCTGTGCTATAGGAAGGATGTAGTGTTTTGAAACACCACACAGAATGAAACCCCATGATGGAGAGAACTGAGCCATATTGTTAACTGGTGTTATTCCTTCATTTTGTGCTCTTAAATCTCTGTTTGTAATGTGGTGGACGGTTCAGGATGCTTGGGAGTCACTTAAAGGTGAGTGGCTGTGTGTGAACATTCTTGTGGTGCATTTTAATTGAAAGTAAACTTCCTTGGATGGAGAGTTTTGAGTGAAGAGTGAGCTTTGTGTAGTTTTGGCAACACTGAAGATGAACTTCAGTCTGTGTTGTGTTGTCGAACGCGTGCTGGTTTGTGGAAGATGATGGTGATTGAGGGAGAGGGGTTTGGAGCTTGTCTTTGATGAAGATGTGTTTTCAATTATCCTTCAGCTTTAGATCAGTAGCTCAGTACAGCTCACACTCACTCAGCCACATTTCCTGTGATATCACACACATGCACACACACAAAGACATAGTCATCACTGCACAATGTATTCAGAGGCTCAAAAGTGTGAGAGAAACCTTCTGAGTCCTCTCAGACCTCTCATGCACCTCAGTCCACCTCCAATGGACCAACCTCTGATTGTCACAAAGCCAAATGTTCTTGGACAGTTTTATTTTATTAGTCCTTTAAAAATGTTGATTTGTATTTATAGGTGTTATCACCAGTTAGGGCCCATTAAAATCAAAGTTAGATTTTTATTAAACGTTCTTTTGTGTACTGCTGGAGACAGATGAGCTTGATCTGCGGTTGCAGAAACACAAACATGTTCCAGGATCTCATGTAGAGACGGGCCATGAAGACCAAACGTTCATATATTTTATCTATTTATGCAAGTTAATCAATGAACACCATCACCATTTGTAGAGTTTAATGCCAGTAATCCACAGACTACAGTAAAAGCAAAGTTTTTCTTTAGTATGTAGATTTGCTATATGTGGATGTGAATGTTAAGTTTTATAGAAACCTAAAATGACTTTGTTTTTTTTTTGTGTGTGTGGTGGGGGGGAGTTATTTATTTATTTTTTACAATGAAACATCTACTTTTGCTGTATCTAGTCTAGAATAAATTTTAGGTGTAACAATGGCAACCTTCACAGTCAAACAGATCACACATCCACTTTAACTCTCTAAGACCCGAAGCTTATTCCACTAATGAAGTCAAATATTTCAGCAGATGGTAATGGATTTGTCAAAATATATTTAAGCAAGTAGAGATACTTACCATAAAGTGGGACTGATGATATTTAAATGGTAGCTTTTGGCTGATTGTCACAGTTCTGAGGCTTCTTCCTGTAGTTAGTTGAAGATATTATTATGATAAACTGAATGATTGGCCAGGCTACAAAAATAATCCTACTGTGGTTATTAGTACTTCAGTTCCTCCTACATATTAATGTATATTTCAGTGTTTTATCTTTGAATCAGTGTTATTTTTATCCCATTGCAAAACAGAAAGGTTGCAATCCTAAGCAGGTAAATTAATTAAACTATATTATATTAAGCTGATAAATAAGTTGGGCTGTTTAAAATAGCCCACGCTGTGACACCTTTTGTCGGGGAAGCAGTGTGTTGCCAAAGTCTCCTTCTAAAGAAAACTATATTGTGCAACTTCATTTCTTGATGTTTCCTAGATCACTTTTTTACAGACTTACCTCTATACACATACATGGAAATGACTGGAGAGAAAATATAGATGAGGGTTGTTTGTAACAATAAGTCTTCTGCAAGCATCTCTTTAGACTCCCATTTTACTTTGTTTTTGGCTCAATTAGTGCGTTAAGACAGGAAATAAAAACATGTTTATATGCTGACAGCACAATCATCTGAACAGCCCAATTTTATAAATAAAGAGCTAAAAAAAACTTAGATTGAAATTAGAAATTTAGGTATTTTCATTTGCATGTCAGGGTTCTTTTTCTGTGTCAGGAGCAGTAAAATTACTTTTATACATGGTCATAAACCAAACAAACAAGCAACAAAAACAAGCTAAACTGAATTTTTCTGCTTTGTGCCCGAGCCACTGATAAAACAAAAACACTTTACATGCCAAGATTTGAAAATTGTTTGAATCGAAAAATGAACAAGAAATAAACATTCAGTATTTAATAAAATTTTGTCTCAAGTTTATTAGTTGAATTATCTTTAATTTGTTGTGTGTAGTTGCATTTTCACTTCATTTTTTTGTATTCATGATTCAAGAGCCATGTTTTAATTGATAACAAGACTGCATAAAATAAATAAAGCATGGGTAAAAAAATTTATTTGTCAAATTTTGGTGCTGATAAGGTTTGGGTTTTTTGGCTTTGGTTGATGTGCTTTCAGGGCGCTTCTGTTTATGTTTTAGAGACCTGAACTGCATTTACCGTTTACGTCAGGTGTTATAATTAAAAAGAAGACATATTTTGAGTTGATTTTAAGATGATTTACTATTTTCCATCAGTGGAAAATGTTTTGGTTCCTAAAGCATTTGTGCAAGATTGAGAATCAATCGATAATCAATAAGTGATGTTTGTAGTCCTGAAAATACATTAATTCTGAGTACTTTGAGGGCTAATCTATTGGCTGTTCTGACCTTTTGCTCCCTAATGGCCCAGCTCTTCAATCTGGCTGACCAACAGTAAATGGTTTTATTCAGCTCTCAGTTACTCCTGGTCATTTGGTAGCACCAGGCTGCCTCACTCCAACCTAAACGCCTGTAAACAAATGAGCCAGCCGTCACTTTGGACTCAAAGCAAACGCTTTTCTCAATTCTCTAGTCTAAACACTCATCTCATTTCCCACTCCCTCATTAAACCTTCAACTTGGCTCAATTTTGCAGAAAGTATATGATGCAGAAACCATGCCCTAACAACACACAAATACATTTTATTACTTACTGTGGCTTGTTCTTCGTCTTGTACTATATAGCAGTTTAGAAAAAGCTGCATTTCCAGAACCATTTTCAGGAAAGTAGAGCAAAGGTCAATGCAACATTACGTTACTCTGTGTGCATCTTTGTGCGATTATGTGCATCGTTATGAATGTATGTGAGGTCTGAAATGGTGGATAATAAGAATCAAGAGCATGTGTGAGACAATTAGGGCAGAGGGCCCAGTGGAGGGGTACGCATATAGGCCCCAAAATTTCCCTATGCAGCACCCGATGTAGAGGAACAACTATGGCCTTTGTTGGTCACCCCGTGGATCTCACACTCAGTTAATATAGACTTTTCCCTCTGACTCTGCCAAGAGTCTGAAGTCATTTAATGAAGTGGCGGCTGAGTTTAGAAGGAGCCAGTGTGCTTGCTGCTTGTGCTGACAGAATGGAAAATGTCTGTGTTATGCAGCGAACAGCAAGTGACAAGAAGAGTGTGTTCTGATACTCACCTCTCTGCAGTCACACACAATTTAAGACTGCACGTGCATGCAGACACACATGAAAACACTTCTTGGAGAAAGACAGCAATTAAACAAATTCACACTTGGTTTATTATGGCTTCTTCATCCAGAGATTGATCAGTAAGTCTGACAGATTTGTAAGCAGCTTTCAGTGAATCTTACAATTAAAAAATTACTCACTAAAGTAACTACTACTGAAGTGCTTCTTTGGTCATCTGCTTTATCTCTGACAGTTGTTTTGTATTGTTCAGAACATTTTTCAAACATAATATTATGCATAATTTTGCATTTGTGTGCCTAAACCAAATAAACTTAATTGTCTCACAAATTGTTTACAATTTTTTCTCTTTGTTTGCTTCATTTATTAGAGCTAAATGTTTCCATTCATGTCCATTTTCACGGCTGTCAGTTTATACATTTCTTCTATGAATAGACTGTATTTCTGTATGTATTTTGTCACATGTTTTAAGGCTGTCTTTTCATCTATCTATGGGCGGACTGCAGTCTGTTTTGGTGTCCTTTTGTGCTGCTGTCAGTTATTTTTAAAACACTCGAGTGTCATTTTTCCTCAGATACAAGCCCTTTCAGTTCCTGTTTCTTTACTATGGCTCCTTTAGTATTAAGTGTGCATCAGCAATCAGATTCATTCGTCTCTTCTTCTTAAAGGACATTCTTTTTTCATCACAACCATAAGACCCCTTTTAAATCAACAGACAATGTGTTTTTGTCCATTCTCCTCTATGCTTTTCTTTGGAGAGTGCAGGGATTCTCTCTCTCTGAGGGCATCTGTGGGGACCCCAAGACATGGTGTCTCTCTGTAAGCCTGATTGTTTGCCTGTAATGAACCATGATGAAAGATAACAGAATAAAATGTAATAATTCATGCGGGCCTTGGTGAGGAGCACGTGGCTAGCGGTTGGCCCGGGTCATGATAGCCTCCTGCTCAGCCAGCAGAACAATACACCAACCCTGCCAGCACTACTCACTCTGCTCTGGTCCAGCGATCTTGTTGTGCTTCACTCTCGCTGTTCTCCCACTTCTATTCAGATTCACTTAACATTTGAAGGCAGTCTGTGATCATTGGCATGCCAGGACATCTCTTTGGGAGACAAGTCAATGTGTCTCCTTGGACCTGCCTTTTGGAATTCCTTCATTCTTTACCTCTCTCCTCCTACTTTTATATGTTTGTTCCACCTTGTAACACTTTTGACCTCTGTTTAAGTTTTTCCACATTTAGTTTAACACCATAAACCTTTTGACATTGCATACTGTTTACAGTTTTCTAAACATCCTTCAAAATGACTTCACATAGCTGTTTGGCATATAGAACACTGGTACCAAGCATATGGATGAATTACAATATATTGCTGACATCACTAAAGCTATAGTTATGCTGTATTCAGCTTCTGTCTTGTTGGCTAAGCAGACATACTTAAATCTTAAATTTCTCCTTAGTTTCTAACATGAAAGTTAGAAAAGCTGCTGGTTTTTTTGCCTACCCTTGTAATAATATGAACAGATCTTTAAAGGCTATTTGCTGCTATTACTGCTAGTCATGCAAAAAAATTAACTTTGAAAAGAATTTGTCATCTTAACTCATGTTGAAGAAATTCCAGGACAACCACCTTTGAATTTGTGTGCTTGTGGCTGTGATGTTGTATGATTGTATGATATAAACTGTCATTTGGTTCACTTTCCAAATCTGATCGGCAAGGAATTGAGTATATATTTTAAATGAAGAGGTCAATCAAGGGAAAAATACAACAATACCAAGTCACCACTCTGTCCTTTTTTCAGGCAGGACCTCAGACCATGAAGTTTTAAAGACTTTTATGGTCAAATTCTGACTAGTTTAATTAGTATAGTCAAGACCTAAGTGTGGGCAGCACATTGGAGCAGTGGTTAGTGCTGTTGCCTCACAGCAAGAAGGTCACAGGTTGCCTCTCGGCCTGAGGCCTTTCTGTGTGGAGTTCTCCCTGTGCATGTGTGGGTTTTCTCCGGGACCTCAGGTTTCCTCCCACAGGTTGAAAACATGGACATTAGGTTCACTGGCAACTCTAAGCTGTGCCTAGGTGTGAGTAAGCACACGAATGGTTGTTTGTCTCATTTGTGTCTGTGTGGCCCTGTGACGGACCTGCAACCTGTCCAGGGTGCACCCCACCTCTCACATGTCCACTGGAGATAGACACCAGCTCCCCGGTGACCTGAAAAAGGAAAAGGTGGGTAAAGAAAATGGATGAATTAATGAAGACTTAACCCTCCTGAAGCCTTCGTAACTGAAGAGAGGAAGAGAAGCCCTTGTAACTTCAGGTCCATTTGACCCAAAGGTCACGAGAGGGTTAAGTGTCCTGTTCAGTGACAAAAATTATCTAAGATTTTTGTCCTTCCTTTTTCCAAATCACTTGTTTCCAGCTGTTCCAAGAATATCAGCACTTTAGTCCCAGTTTTATTGCACTGCTGTTTTAACTAATGTACCACATTCGGTTAAAAGTCCCTGTTTGCTTGCAACATTGACAATCAAGGAATTTAAACTCATGAGATATGCTAAGAATTCACTCTATGTCAAGAATTTGATACAGCCAGTGACCTTCTCACTCTGGCCTCAAATTCAATAACTTTCCCAAGGGAAAAAAAACTGAGATAGGAAACCAATGAATGCCAGGCAGTTCAGTTTGCTGTGTTGCAGAAGCACAATATCTACCTGATATTTAATTTGGACATCTTTTGAAATCTTTTCTTTCCCAAAAGGTTGTGCTATGTTATGAAAAAATATGTGGTGTGGATGTTAGTGGAAGATAGAGACAAGGAAGGCAAGGACAAAATACAGAGGCCCAATTGATGCTCTGAACCACAGCCCTTCATGTCTCTGTGCTTGTGTAACTTCCAGTACACTTCAATATACTGTGTAACCTTCTGTGTTCGTGTTGACCTTAAGTCTTCATATGTAAGGCAAATATGTCAGCATTTTTGTCAGATGCTGTATGTATATTGTAATTGTATCGTAAATTGTAAGTTCATAAAAAAGTGAACACTGATGTTGAAAAAGCACAATTTATATTTTTATTAGTAGTCCACAAGGTGGAAAAATGATTGAAATAAACCTGAAACTACTACACTTTCTTCATATGAAGTAAGAAAAGTATTTATATTTATGTGTTAGGTATTTACTGTGAAAGAAATGACTTCAAGCATCAAGTTACTTCAGCCAATATTTTACATTTGGGTCACAGAAATTGAACTTTGAGTTTATTACAGTTGTTGTGCATTTTTCTTATTTTCAAAACACATTATATTTCTTTCAGTTTTCTTTTTCCAATAATATAACACTCCATGTGGGAGTGAAGGTATTTTACCATCATGCCAATAATTTGATACAAACACTGATCTGTGTTCATGGTAGGTTAAGGTAGCAGAAATCTTATACTTTATTCCTAAAATTTAGTAATTTTTACATAATTCAATAATGTATTTAGTGAGCCAAGACAAAACATAAATTTATTGATTTAAATTTCCCTGATCAAAAGGTTTCTGACAGAAATGTTAAAGTACAATGTGATATGACAAACTTAGAAGCATCAGCATGCCTTTCTCATTTTTTCTTTCTTCTTCTTCACCTGAGAAATGAGAACTGCCACTATAGCACAACCTTTAGGAAGCAAGATTCAGACGGAATAAAGGAAAGTCGAACTGTAAGTGTGCTTTGAGTGTGCCAGTTCACCAGTTTGGTGGTCTTCCTCTGAAGGTTGTTAATTAGTGCAGAATGTAGACTACAGTTCTGCTGCCAGCACTGATGAAAAGAGGAGAGAGAGAGAGAGAGAGAGAGAGAGAGAGAGAGAGAGAGAGAGAGAGAGAGAGAGAGAGAGAGAGAGAGTAAACTGTATGGCTGCCAAGAAGGAGGAATTTGTGATAGGTTGAGAGTGGTTCCAAGTGGTGGCGCAAAGCATGGAGACTCCCAGAGTTCCTGCCTCCTGACCCATGTGTTTGCTGCGGGCCTATTGAGCCTTTTGAGTCAGATGCCCACGTACAGTGAAGTAGTGTTGACACAAGCAGTAAATGCAATGGGAAGTTTTAGAGTTCAGAAACTGGCAAAAGGAAGTGATTTGAGTTACAGTCTGAATTTTTGCCTACAGATAATATTCCATCTTCTTCTGTTGTTAAATCTGGCATTGTGCAAGTTACCTATCCACAGAAAGCACCTCAACCTTCAACTCATACAGATTTAAACTTAATTTAAAGTCATAGTTTATTTATATTCCCGGTATAAACCATGTTGTGTTTATTTATCTATTTTTCATTACATAGTCTTCAAAAAAAATGATTTCCATTGATTGATTTGCTCTTGATTTCCAAATTCCAATTGAGCTTTTCTTATACTCATTTTATTTCTTTTTGTGTTCAAGTCTTTCAGTTTCTGTCAAAAAGAGTACTGTTTCATTGTGCCAGAGTGAGCCACGCTAAGTTCAGGTTCCTCAGGTAATAATCAGCCTCTTCAAATTGAAGCTCACAGAGTCATGAATAACCTCATTTGAAGGAGTTTGTGCTCAACACTGGATGTGAGGCAGAGTCCTGCACATAGCCTGGGATCTACAGAATTTGGTAAAAAAATCAAGAGACTTTAAAGACAATAAAGTCTGGTTCCGATTTAATACAATAAAAAGCTGAACAAGTACAGACTGGTAGCGTTAGAAGAGACAGAAGCTGCTTAAGAGGGAAAACAAAGAAGCCCACATAAATGAACCATCAATTTTTAAGAATGTCACACATTAAAGGTAATAATCCCCTCTTCTTCCCAGGAATTTCATGTATTCTCTTGTTATATGTAGTTTTACATCTTTGTGTGCCCCATGCATCATGACACCTTGAGGAACTTCTGTTTTTGTAATGATATTGGTCTACTGATCTACTGTATAATCCAAAGATTTTAATTGACTATAGCACTTGACAAACTGACTCATTGAAATTTATACTAGTCTTTCTTAGCATATTTTATTATTATTTTAGGGGGTTGTGGATTACATAAGAATTGGAAAGTAGTACAAAGTGGCTTTTTGGGATTGACAAACACGTGTGATTACTCTGAGGTGCATAGCTTGAGACGTGAGGAAAATGTACAAGCATGTTACTACAATTATTCGCCCACAACCACGCTCCACGAGCCACCACACTTTCTTCAGCACAGGTTTTGACAGTGGAAAGACTGGATGGAAAACATCAGTTTGCCATCCCAGTTGCACCCTCTCAAAATGGCCACACTGTGGTGCTTTGTGTGCAGCAGCTGAGGAGCTGGAGAAATAAATAAGTACTTTATCATATAGAGCATACAGATAAATATGTGGAGATGCAGATAATAGGCATGTTCAGTGTCATTAATATTTTAATTTATGTATCAAGTAAAAAGGGTGTATCAACATTTTTAATACGATTTATGTTTTGTCACTTGTTGAAACAGAATTCCAGCACATGATTACAGTAGCAGAAATACAAAAAAGTACCAAATTTCCTTATGATTAAATACTTACTTGCAGTTTAACAAACTTTCTTGGCACTAGATGCATGCGTTCTGGGTCAGAAAGTCTATAAACTTAAGTGAATTAAAGTTTATGTGTAGTAGAGAACATTATAATAATTTTCCCTCCATTTTTAACTCAGACTCAGTCTGTTTTGCCTCCCAACATCTGCTCCCAGCCAGCCACCTGTCTGCTGTCAAATGCAATATTAATGCATGTCACACACTTGTTAATTATTTCCCTTGAATGTCGACACGTCAAGCTGAATATACATAAAAGAACGGTGAAGAACCATTTTATTAGAGGCGATCACTCTTTCTCCCTCCACACTCTCCTTCTTTCTCTGCCCTTGTTCAAATACTGTTTTTCAGCTCCTTCTATTCTCTAAAGTGCTATGGTGTATGGATGTGTGTGTCTGCATGAAATCAGCCTGCCTCTATACACCAACTAGAGCTTGTTTCCCAGGAGACACAAAACTGCGTGTGCTGGGAGGGTGGCAGTGGGATGGTTGGGAGGGCCGATGGAGGGGTGGCACGTCGAACTCAGGATGGAGTTGGGAGGGAGTGAAGTAATGAGAGGTGTCGTGGGAGGGAATCTGTGTAGGGGGGGGGGCGGCAGCAAAGCGAGGCGAGGCCAGGCGGGTGGCATGGCAGTGGGGCCTCCTTGTGTCCTCGTCCCTCTTGTCCCTCCTGGTCCCTTTTTGCGGACAGCATCTGCACCCTGCTTTACATGCAAAACACACCCTGCAGAGAGGGCGTCTACACATGGGGCTAAGGGGAAAGGAAGAAAAGCATTCCTGAGGCAGTGCTGGGAGAAGAGGGAGGTGGGGATCCTCAACAGCCTCAGTCTACTGTCTCCCCCTTAGATGAGTCTATAGGGGGGAGATGCAGTAATGAGGGATGAGAGGATAAATCCACTGCAGATTATTCTGCTTTGAATCTGGCTTGAACTTATTTCCATAAACAGCCAATGCTATTGTTTTTTGCCTCACACTAAGACATACAGACCCAACTTCATTTGTTCTTTTCTTTCTGTTAATTTCAGTTTCAAGCTATTATGTTTGAACTTGCGCTGAACATAAAGCATTTATCTGATTCTAATACTTTCTATCTTTTGCCCTTCCCAGTTCTTCTTACCTCTGGAGCTTGTCAATTTACGCTTGTCCCCACTTTATGGCAGCCCCTTTCATTGTTAATTGAGAAATAAACATCAGTGTGGATCTGTGGGCTTGTATTATTGCAATGTATTTTATTCCATTGCTTTCTCCTTTTCCTTTTCCTTCCATTATGTACAGTGGTAATGCACTGTGCTGCCCCGAACACTGTGTCCAACAATAACCAGACGTCACAGCATGTGAGTCATCTCATGAACAAGGGAAAGCCACCTGCCTAGGAAAACACACACATGCATACACACCACATTCACACACAGGGTGATTTCCCAGTATATTTTTGCCCAAATAGCAACTCATAGTATTTGCCTTTGTTTTGGTCATATGTAATTTTTTTAAGCCAGGCCGCAGCTTAGCACAGAGTCTCCTTTTGGAGAGAAATGACCACAAAGACAGTCTAAGGCTAATGTTGGCAGGCATTGTCGTCAGAACTGGACTGTCGTTTTGTGCCTGTGTTTCTCTGCAGTCAGGCTGAGGTCATCAAATGTCCTGGCTTCGTGTACTGTGCTACTGATTGAGGAGAGGTATAATTGAGTCATTGTGGGGATTATGGATCACAAAGTGACATTTGCTTGGCTTTATCTGACGTATGATAGGTTTGTCAGGCCTGGAGGGAAAATAGGAAGACATTTTAAATGTGGCTCTGGTGCCACTTGTCTTTGTCGGCCCATTTGTTTACTGCAAGATGTACTTTTCATCTGAAGTTTTTAAAGAGATGTACAACAAATGTCTTTGAAGGAGTACAACTCTGAGATAGGATTTTCTAGAAACATAATTGTTTTGACATCTAAAAGCTCAAGAGGAAAAAAGTGTGATTTTCTTTCCCCCACTTTAGATACATGTCATGTCTAACATCTTGTCATATTTACACATTAAACTAAGCCTGGATTTGTCACTGTCAATGTAAGTTCAAGCATAAAAATCACAATGTCCAACGTTATTAACTTTTTTTTAATTATTATTTTGCTTTTCTCCTTTGCTTGATTCTGTTTTGTTTTTCCTAATTTTCATCCTAGAAGACTCTTCTTCAACGTGTGTGTCCAATGTTATTTCTCAATCAGGGTCTAATGAACAACAACAAGCTACTCATGCAGCCATGTTTTGGATTTCCAAATGACCCACGGCACTCCTGTCACTTTCGATGTTTGTCTTTTCCATTCCCACAGAGGGACGCTTCCTCTTTCTTTTTTCACCCCTCCTGCAAAAGTGAATTGTGTAAGATTGGTCTCTTTGTGTAACTAGTATGTGCAATAATAAACTGAGGAAATGAGTGCTATTGCCTCACTTAATGTTAACATTATACATATCAGGCGGTAGATTGTTCCCGGCTTAGGTTTCAGAGCTCAAGCAGTCACACGCAGTAGTTCAAGGGAAAGATGAATGAGCTGTTTCCATGCCATTATGTCATTCAAACTAGACTTCGACCCTTGTCTAAACATATACATTTTTTTCATTCATTTGAGTGGAAACTGATTTTTTTGCATGCGTACAGAAACAATCGGTACACTGAGAATTTTGTATACACTGTGGGTCAATCAAACATATTTGAAAGTATTTTCTGTTGCTCCGACTTTATAAATTCTGTGGTAAAAAAAGATTCTCCGGCCCACACTGCTGCTTGTTCAGCGTGTAACAATAGCATTTCCACAAACATTGCTGCATGTTGAAGATGATGACACTGAACACCACTGACACACACCATGAAGCTCCAAACAAACACGTTCAACGAGGAGTTGCGCTGCTTGGTATTGACATTTTGGGCCTGCACAGTCTAAGAGATTTGAATTCAATGTCCATCCACGTGTGGTGAAACAAAGACTTTGTGTTGAATTGAATGTCCTAAAAAATGCTTTCCATGGAGTGCTCTGCAGATGTATAAATTCTGACAGCTCTCCTGAGCTTTTCATAAACGCCACGTGAAATCCAGGGCAGTCAGTATAAACACCTAAGATTCATATTTGTGTATCACTTGTAAATATTGTCTTACATTTTGTATTAAAATATTCATATTGCCTTCATTTTATATTACTGTTTAAAGCTGCAGACTTTGTGCACAGCATCAAAAAGCATCAAACAATCCTAGAAATGACTTGTTTTTTCCTGGCTTGTTCCTTTCTGTGCTCTGAGCTAACAGCAGAAACTCCAGGTATGAACTTTTGTGTCCTTCCTCAGCCAGTACTTCAGATCCTTTCACAACAAATCAGAAATTTCACATTTACTCATTTAGATTTCTCCCCATCCCCTTGTCAGGGTGATTTTTGCAGTCTTTTGTTTTAAATGCTAAATATTTTAAGTTAATCTGAAGGCAAGCGGTGAGCAATTTTATGATTACAACTATAAACTGTTAAGATTAAGTTTTCAGAACAGCTTTAATCTTATTGAGTCTCTTCCCTGGTTTTCCCCAAAGACTGTTTTTTATGGTGACTGACTGCAGGGTTGAGCGTTTAGCATCCTCAAATGGAAACTCCTGTAAAATAATCCAGTCTTCTCTTTAAAAGGGGATGTTTCACTCTCCTGATTTGGAATATGTGCACTTCGTAGTCTTTGAGGTTCCTAGCACTCACCCTTCACATAAGAATGCTGTTTATATATGTGCAGCATACATATATGTTTGTATTGCCACTGAAGTGTCTGCGTGCATGTTTCTGTATGTGTGTGTATGTTTTACATGATTGGATGGATCTCTCCAAGTTTGGTGTCATAAAAAGTTCCAGCATCTCTTATTGCATCATGTTGATGCAGATGCAATTTTTCCAACACATTAAAAACAACAAACACCAATAAAAATATGACAGTTAAGTAAAATATGGTGCTTCATCTTTAAAGAAAGTCAGAAACATTTTTATGTATCCCACCATTATTTGGCTACATTTTCTTATACTGTGGTTTTTGTTATAAATTTGCCTAAAGTTTGTGCTGTGAAAGTAATTTTCATTGCAGCTAGCAAATGTGGTAGTTGTATATTTACAAGGGTAGATGTACCAGGTTACATGTCTTTCCATTGCCTGCAGTGTGCAATTAAACTTAGCATAATCTCAGATGTCCTATAGTAAGATCATATGAAAAGCCCATACTGTAATCTATGTTCATTTTTTATGAAAATAAGTTTTTGCAGTACATAAAAGACTTCTCTTTCCCTTACTCCCATTAAACCTTACGTACCTTTTTTCAGTTTATGTTAACCTTCATCAGCTCAGAGCTTTTTTTTTAGTTGTCAAAAATAGTTTGTCTCCTTTAATCCTCCTTCATTTCATGTCACATTTCTCTGACACCAAAAATGGGATTTAAGCCACAAGCGTTCTCTCCCTGTAATTTTCCATGTCTCTGTAAGCACAGAGTCTGAGCAGACAGACTCACAGCTCTCTGTTCATGTGCACGTGCAGGAGTGTGTGCATTTGTCTTTTGAAATGCATAATACAATCATGTTCAGATTCTCTGCTTTTTGTTCTTTCGATTTCCTGCTGCTTGCTAAGTTCCTTTTTGATGATGTTCCCTACATGTCAGGCAATGTTGCAACCACATTTTGTTGAAATCTCAGGCCTGAAATGAACTTGAACATCACCAAGAAGTAGTCCTCAACCATACCCAGCTACACTGTCCACACCCATCTTTTTTCTCTCCGGCTTTGGTCTGGAGGACCAAGCTGATGATCCCTGTGTCATATCTCTTACTCTAAAAAGACTGAAACATTCCCTGACCCTCCTCTATTCAACCTTCCTACACACAAACACACATACAGAATTCCCCCAAGCCAGATATCTCTGTCTTGTCCCAGCTAGCTAGCGGCTGAAAAACAGAGAGCTGGAGGCCCCCACGACTGAGCCAGCTGTTCCAGACTCCGTCGCTGCCCTGGGCCCCACATTCCCCCATTCAAGGGAGCTTTGTAGTTCTGACATCTTGGAACAGTTGAGCAGCTCAGCTTCTAATGCTGCTGTAATGGTGAGAGAGGGAACGACAGAGGCAGGGAGGGGAGGC
>NC_051440.1:20784537-20787738 GCF_001649575.2 Kryptolebias marmoratus | reverse complement strand
GGCGGGGGGTGGGGGGGTGGGGGGGGATGAGACAGCCTTTATGTGTGCTTGCTTGTTACGCTCAATCTCCTCTCCTGCCTCCTCTACCCCTTTTGCACCCACTCATCTTGATTCCTTTTTCTGTTTTCCAGTGTCCAGACTTTGGAGTTCTAGTTTTTTTGTTTTGATTTCACTGTTTTCACACTGTTTAATGTGAACACCCCATTTTATGTCACAGATTTTTGCTGAATCATGTTGTATCACCCTGCAATGCATGCATCTTAATCTTCCCATCTTGTCTAGTGTAAAGCACAGCACCATATCTTTTCCTATTCCAAACTGAGCCTCACTGGGGTGTGCTGAATTTGTAGCAGCCACTTACATTTTTAGAGGGAATTTGGTCTGAGCATTCATCACTGCACTGTCCTGCAACACATTTAACAACTAACTGCATAGCTGCTAGTGTTTTTTCTTTCTTTCTTTCTTTTTTATACCAGGGATGGCATTCTGGCCATGTGCAAAAGCAGCCTTTTGTGAGCCGTGAAGCTCTCAGCTGTTGGGATGTACTGTACCATACTGTAAGTGTGTCTCCTTTCTGCTGTCTGCACTGCAGTTCAGCTGCCAGTTGCAACAGGAAAAGAATCTTGTGGATGTAGTCACAAAAGCAAGTTTATTGATATCAGTTAGCTGTAGACTGAGAAGGAAAAGAAAGAAATGTGTTTCCTATGTGCTGAGTTGCATGCAGCAGTGATGGGTTAATCTATTGTAGTCTTATTAAAAGTACAGATTAACCGATATAAGGTTTTTTATGGCCGATGCCGATACCAATTTCTAGAAAACAGGGCAGCTGATGGCCGATGTACAACACCAATTGTTTTCCATATACAGCCAGTTTTATTTTTTTATTTTTTGTTATTAGCAGTTTTAAGTATGCAATGGCATGGCCAATTGCTCATTTTTTAAAGTGGCCAATATTGGCCAATTAAAAACAGTTGGCCGATTTATCAGTTTATCTCTAATCAGAAGAGTCTTGTCTCTGAACAAAGTTCAGTAAAGGCAGCCTATAGTTGAAGGTTTCCGTATCATCACTCTAAACAAATGATTAAAATCAGCTGCAAAAAAAAAAATGCAACACAAAAATAAAGCCTGTTCTCATCTTGGTTCTTTACCTGTCAGCAGTCAGTTTTTGTTGTGTTTAAATTCTTTCTTCATGTGGTGTAACATCTCTGGTCTGACTTATATCAATGATTGGTATAGTTCCCATATTGGTATGTTTTAATTTGCTGAACCCTATTACTTTTTCACTCTTTCACTTTTACATAAACACATTCTGCAGAATGGTATGGCTTTAAGAAAAGGCCATTTTGGGGGATAATGAAGGTGTTTTATCTGAAGTTATAGAAGTGCAAATTGCTCTCTCCATTCCCTTGTCACAGTGGAGGTAATGTTTGCTTAGGCCATTTATCCACCACAATCAGTACAATTTACTTTTGCTCCAAAGGAAAAAACTTCATGGGAAAGTGCCTGATTTTGCCAGAAGTGGTTTGACAACACCACCACAAAACAGTTGTGCAAATGGGAACTTGCAGGCACTTTGGTGTGCGCAGAAACTTGTAGCTGTTCTTCTGTGCATGAGTACACATGTTTTCCTGCTTTTCATGCAGAAAATGAGCTTGCCTGGAAATAACAGGGTTGGTCATGATTCAAAAAAAAAAAAAAATCACAGTTTGGTACAAAAAGTTGGACTTCTAGCCAAAAGGATCCCTCTGGTCAATGATATGCAGACCTTTTAAATTCCTGCAAGTACAAGATCCATAATGGTCTTACAGATCAAACTTTTTTTTAAAGGCCATTTCTTTTCGCTCATTAGAGATGCATTTTTTACATACAATGAATATTTTATTGTTTGAATTTTGTAAGAATTCAAAATGAATGTGCATTTGTCAAAAAATGGACTTTATTATTGAAAAGCACAAGTTGTTGTGATTCTTGTTGTAGTAGCTGCTGGTGACCTTTAGATGGAACTGCTGCATTCATTTTATTGCTCTTTTTTTCTGTCGTGGAGCTCACATGCCTCAGTGTGCAGAGATAGTGTGTATTATTTGAGCTTGACAGTGGCTGACAGTAACATTACAGAGCTACAGCCTCCTGCTTGGACAAACTCATAAAAATATGTGCAAAAAATTTACAATAATATTAGAGCACTGATGTGTTAAATCAGGGGCATCAATTTTCCCTAAAGGGCCACATATGGAACTGCAGCTGCTGCAGAGAGCCAGACCAACAGACTAAACTCACTTCTGCCAAATATAAATTTTATAATTAGCTATTAATATGTTTTTTGTTACCTGCTTAGTGTAGACATTGTAACTGGACAATACAAATCTGAACCACTCATAATGATAATCTAAACGTTATATATTTAATCTAAATAATACATTTTAAAAAAGCAACTGTGGAAAAATGTTCATGATTTTGCAGCATTTCAAACACCAGCACCAGTGAAAGAAATCTAGTTTTTTGTTGGGTTTAAACATGTGCACTGAAGACATGCTGCATACCTGGGATAGATGAAGGACAGCTGCAGGTGATTGACAACGAGAGGATTTGTATGTTGGTTTGCTGCCTTCTCATGGGTGGAAACTTCTCTCCTCTCTTCTTTATCTTTGGGCACATTAACACAGCAGTCTTCCAAACACTCGTTGATCAATTCCCCATCAGAGAAAAGTTTACGGCTATTAGATATATTACAAAACTAGTCTTGACTTCTCCATTCCTAGATGTGTAAATATTGGTTAAAAAAAAGATCTTGTTACCTTTGGTTTGGACAGCAAAGCGTCTGGTGTGCATGCCTGCTCTGTATTTCTCTGTGTGTTTACCTGATGGTGCTAATTTAACTTAAAATCCCTAAAAACAGCATTCGGCTTTTCACACACTAAGCACAATACTTTGCCACTGGTGTCAGTAAATAAACACTTACAAGTCCAAATTTTGTTAAACACTTTATATTCTGTATGAGACTGTATTTTTATTGTCTCCTTCTTAACACAGAGTCAAGCAGGCATTTAGCAAATACAGGTGCTGGTCATAAAATTAGAATATCATGAAAAAGTAGATTGATTTCAGTAATTCCATTTAAAAAGTGAAACTTGTATATTATATTCATACATTACATACAAACTCATATATTTCAAATGTTTATTTCGTTTAATTTTGATGATT
>NC_051440.1:20506317-20783232 GCF_001649575.2 Kryptolebias marmoratus | reverse complement strand
ATTCTAATTTTCTGATAAGATGAATTTGAGATTTTCATTTGTTGTCATTTGTAATCATCAAAATTAAACGAAATAAACATTTGAAATATATGAGTTTGTATGTAATGTATGAATATAATATACAAGTTTCACTTTATAAATGGAATTACTGAAAAAAATCTACTTTTTCATGATATTCTAATTTTATGACCAGCACCTGTAGAAATAATTCTGGGAATCCTAACTGATTTGTAACGTCAGACAGTGAAATAAAAAACGATTGTGTTTTTTACACAGTGTATGTAAACATCTGGGGGGGGTTTTGTTAGTTTGTTTGTTTGTTTGTTTTACATTGGGGTGGTACAGTAGAGTAGTGGTTAGCAACAAGAAGGCTGCAGGTTTGCCTCCCAGCCTTTCTATATGGAGTTTACATGTTCATGACAGTGACAGACGGAGATATTAAACTTACAGTCAGGATCTGATAGCATTAAATAAGATATATTTTATTAAATTAGTTATTTTACTTTGATATGTCATAATTCTGGGATATATATTTGCTTTGGCTGCCAAAAACATGTTGCTAGTGGATGGGATGACAGTTGAACCCTGCAGTCTCTTTACCATGGTGCATGTTCAACTTCTTATTTGCAAAACTTTTATCGTACTTTCAGCAAAGATTGTAACTGTTTCAGGAATGGGCTCGTGGCTGTCCACTGTTAGTGCTGGACAAAAAATACAGCTGTTATTTCTTCATTTTTTGACCCCAGTTTACTGATTTTGACACATCGTGTTTCCATAATAACCTATAGCTGCCTGAAAAAAAGTTGCTTTTGACCGCACGTGTTTAAGGCCCTCTTCACACTGGATAAAGACTGTCGTGACATAAAAAATCAGTCAGAACGTGGATGGTTTTTGCAAGGTGTTGGAGATATCTTAAGGCATGCATTAAAAACACAGTGGGCTTCCCATTAGGTATCATAGCATGTGATAGATCCTGGATGGTTTTGACATGCACAAAACCTCCATAACAAAGTTGGTTTGGTTTATTGTCCTCATGGAAGTGAATGGGGCTTCTGGATGGCGTGTTAGGGACTTGTGGTGGAAGCAGGTGCATTACCCAGATTTTACAGCAATGACCAGCATATGTATGACGCTGGGCTTGCATGTGCCAGTATCTAAAGCAGGACAGCAAAATACAGAGGAAGTGGTTCTTGAAAGGTCCTGTAGGATCCAGGAAATGGTTTGAACAGAAGAGGCACTATCAAACTGTAGATTGGACTCGTGACGTTTGATGCTTTGTTGTTACCATTATTATTGTTTGAGAACAAATTCATATATTCAGCCTTCTGGAAACAAATGTAATTTGTTCAAACAGGTAATTGTATTTTGAAAATTCATCTGTGGAAGTTTTTAGAAGTTTTCTCTTTAAAAATAAAGGAATTAGTCCCTTCCATACACGCAGACTCACAATAATGGTCATTTTTAGCATCAGTCCTATCTAATAGTGCAAGAAACATGGTATGACAAGATATTAACAAATGATAAATAATATATTTTTTGTACAAATTCATGTATGTTGTGCTGGATGTTAATTTGTCACTTAGTGAATTATATTAGTGGTTTATTCACTGCAGTAAAACCAATTATTTTCAGAAAGCTAAAATAGTGATGTCATGAATACTGAGGCATTTTAACAATCTAAACATTACAAAATTTAATTTCAATTCATCACAGCTTCAGTTGAAGCTAAACACAATCACAATATGTCACAATAACTCAATCAGCACGGCTGTTTAGTTTTTTTAAAAGTAATACTGCAAATTGAAGTTTTAATAAAACACACAGTGGAGAGTGTATATTTTACATCTGTGTGTGTGTGAAAAGTTTAGAGTCGAATAAAAAGATGACTTCTCTTGTTGAGCAGAGAAAATAATTCATGTCTTTTTGCAGTCTCAGATCACTGTTGGCACATTTCTCTTTTCAAACCCATTTTTCAGAAAATGAGACAAGTCTCATATTTCTGTTACTGCGCAACATGATCTGTGATAATACCTGGTTCAAATTTCAGAGTCTAAAAACGTGACAGACCTACATGCTGGAACTCGGTAGGTTCTTTGGGCTGAGTCTTCTTTAAAGCTCACAGGTGTGCAACCGTTTGAGGTGAAACCGTTGAACAAGTGTCCCTTGAAACGTATTCACGTCTCTGCCAGCCAAACCAGCAATTCCCTTTTGATCCAACCACACCATGCCTACTCGTCATCTCTAATGTATCCCAGTTTTCTTTGTCGATTACATTTCGTTACTTGTGTCTGTGCATGATTGTTCTACCATTCTTTTTTTATAAAATGTATGAGTCATTTGAAAATGTGTATAAACAACAATTTTTTATGGCTTGATGTAAAAAAAAAAACATTCATGTTTACATGTTTGTTTATGCAACTGTTGATATACAATGTGGGGTAATTTACCCAACTTCAACCACTGTTTTTTATGAGACTACCACATTGTCAATTGCTAACCTAAATTTGCATTTTAAGCTACAGCTATTTATACTTTTTCATTCGAACCACATCTGTGACAATGACAAGATACTTTATCTTTAATTTATTTATTTTATCATAAAGTTAAATTCTTTAAGCACTCTCGATGGTTTTGCAAAACCTTTTTAGTTGTAATATATTATAGTTACGCAGAGTAATGTCATATTTTACCAGTAATTCGTGCTAATTTTTGTCACAGTTCATGAAAGATGTAAAAGTTGGAGCATGCTGCATGAGTGAGAGGCAACAAAGCAGTCGTTGTCAAGTTACCAAATAGCAGAGTGGAAACACAGTGACGTAGAGAACAGTGCATCTACGTCCTTTTCTTGGTATTCATTTTTGGGAGGTTTTCTAGGAATGTGAGGCTATTGGTGTTTTTGGGTGTTTTTCTATTTCCTGTTTAGGTTTTTCTCTCTCTTTCTTTATCTCTTGTTAGAGAAAAATCTATATACAATTCTTACATCTCTTTTCATAAAGGTTTTCATTAGTTGTCGATGTCTTTGGTTTAGAAAGAAAGACATTTTCTAATTTAAATGTTGACACGCAACCAAATCTTTTATTGAATGCATAAAAATATTTTTTTTTAGCTGGTTAGATAATGAAGTGTGGAGAAGCTAATAAAGAAACTTTCACCACGTTTTGTCTTTATGTGACCACACTCATTTTAGACATGTTTGACCTCTGCAGCCACCTACAACCACATTTAACATCACTAGTTTCAAAATACATCTCCTAAAATTTACAAAGGTAAAGCCTAGATGTAGCCAAAGGACCCGGGCTTTACTTTTGCACATCTGCTTGAATTTTATCACAGAATTAGGTGGTGAAGAATTGTTGTCACTGAAGCAGTAGTTTACCTGGGTTATTATATTTATTGACTTATTAGTCATACAGTGGCCCTGTTATGGACTTGCAACCTGTCCAGCGTGTACCCTGCCTCTCAAACAGTGTCCACTGGAGACTAGCATCAGCTCCCTGGCTTTTTTCAGGAAGAACCAGGTAAAGAAAATGGATAGATGGATGCATGAAAACTTAAGTGCCGTGCTTAGTGACAGAAATTGAAATTAATATTTTTATCCTTCCCTTTTCTGGTGCCTATCTCCAAAGAGATAGACACCGCTTCCCAGCGACCTGGAAAGGAAAGGAAAAAAGAAAATGGATACATGGATGGTCATGCAGTGTTAATTCAATTAAGGCTTGCAAAATACTTAAAATTTAGTCAAAGTGTGCTAACCATGCAACTACAGGGTGCAAAAAAAATAAACAATTATTACTGTTTGAACTTTATAAATACACTTAATTGTCCTTCATGTAGACAGGAGCAGAATAAATCAAACTTTTATTTCTTTTGAATAATGCAATTCATCCGTTCATCCGAGTTCTGTTTGGTGAATGTTAGGAGTCACATTTCAGACTTGTGGATTTCTGATTTGTGTGGTTTCAGGTGATTCTCGAACAGCTTAAATCAACCCTAAGAATATTTGTCTAGAGGAAAAGTTCTGCATGTTTTTAACGGTGTTTAAAAAAACTGTATTGGCTGATTTTGCACTTATATTCTGTTCACTCTTTGCATTTTACTTAAGCCCTATTCATAATGAGCATTATCTGGGGACCCCATGTAAAACTAGGTAAAACTAATCCTGTGTAAATAGGGCTATAGAGCAGTTAAGAGAATCACTGAAGAACCTGATTCATGAGAAACCATTTAAATAGATGCACGTTGTTGCTATATATCAGTAACTTACAAAAATAAGAAAAATGGGATTTATTTAAATTTTCTTTCCTTGCTTTTATTTTTGAATGGAGAGTGAAAGATTTTTTTAAGACAATATTTTGTACTTTTATTGTTGATAAGGAAAACCTTACATGTTTTGACTGTTTCTGTCTAAACAAGAAAACTATAGATTGATTTAGATCACATTTAAGAATTGATTTAGAAATAAACCATTTTTCTATGCTCACTGATGAATCATTGTGATAACCAGGGCTTACGATCATAGAGAAGAAGATTTTTTTCTGTTGACTGCATGTTTGCCTTGTTGTTAGGTTCATTCTGCAGGTAGAACTACAAAATAAAACAACAAACACTTCCACGCACTTGCAGAAAGTCATCACTAAAGATATTTGTGCTTTGTTAAAAATATGCATGACTGTACATGATATTGTTTTGTAGTGATTATGTAGCCACACTACTCAACTGTTTTGGTTATCTACTGAGAGGGACACAGAGCAAGGCTGGCTCACTATGCACCACTGCAGACTAGTTTGGTAGATTATCCACAGTGACAAATTGTCTTGTCATTGCGGATAAAGCCAGGCTTTTTTTTTTTTTTTTAGAGTATTCTGTACAGCTTGTTTTAATCAAACAAAGCTTAAGCAAAGATTATTTGAAGGAATTGCTGCTTAAAAGGAAGTGAATATGTAACAAGAAAGAATGTGTGATCAAGATATGAGCAACAAGAATTATTTGTTACTTTTGTTTCCATGGTAATATTGGCCAATGCAGTGATGCATCGTGACCTACTTGCTTTGTTGTCAGAGTGGTTATTCTCTTAACAGTATTTGCTCTATGTTGTGTATAGCTGACAAATGAAGAGACTTTAAAAAATATTTGTAACTGTGAAGCAAATGTTTCAGATCCTGTTTTCTAAAATTATCATTTTGTGTCAGCAGTATATTACTGACCTATTCAGCTCAAAGATGTTAAGCATATGGCTTCACGTTTACATTAACTTACTTATCTCCCTCATCCTCTTTTTTTAATGTTGACACTTAGGTGTTCTTTGGATTTAGTGGAAAGACAAATGGAAGAAAATTGGTTCAAAGTGGTGTGTGGTCACCCTGTAACAGTTGCCATGTTACTTAGTATCAGTCTGCTGCTCTTGCAAAAAGGGCTGAGACACGACGAGGGTCTTCAGAGACTTCCATCAGCCGTCGACTCAGATTTTCAAGCCATCTGGCATCTGAAGAGGCTGCGGCTATGCAGCTTACCTTGCGACTCTCTGAGCCATGGCCAGCGACGTTTGACTTGTGCTTTCAAGGTCATGACCCTCAACTCATTTCCTTCCAGGAACCCATTCTGACAGCAGGGTTAAGTTTATATGATACCCCTGGATAAGTGCTACTTGAAAGTGCTAAGTTTCTGGATTCAGCGCTCCTAGCTTTGATACTCTGGTTTCTGTTATGACCCCACTCTGTCCATATTGGCCCTCAGTCCATCTGGACAGGCCACACACACACACATACACACAAAACTTCTCTTATGAAATATCTAGCTTCCCAACCCAATAGGATGTTTCCTAGATCATTGTGTTTTTCCTCATCATCTAATTCCACGTATGGCAATTAGTGTTCACTTTAATGTCCACAGAATGTTCAAAAGTAAATAATTGCCAGGTGTTACTTCATGCTTCTCAAGTTTATCAAATGTTTTACTTCAGATGCAAGTTTTCCAAGTGATGTATTGTTTGTATTTAAACTCTGTAAAAGCCAACATTTAATTACAACTATATACATACATTTTGTGGTGGTCCCTGACAAGTATATTGAGTCTATAATTACCATTCTCAAATATTTGGAGGGTTTTTAGTTCTGTGTGGTCGCTCACAAAGTAACTCTCCCCTGAGAGCTGCCCTGGAATTTGTCGAATCTTTGAACCCTGTGCACAGCCGGCTGGTTTCACAGGCCTGAGGAATCTTTCAGTGGTCCTTGGTGCCAGGAGGAGGGCATCAGGTGTCGGGTCAGAGCCTCAGTCCTACTTTCACTGGCTACCCATGGGGTTTTCGAGGAATGACAAAGCAAGAAACTATTCCCAATTTATAATTTATTGATGGAGACAAAGGACGAAAAAATAGCTTTTATTGACATACTTGATGTGAGTGTGCATTGTGATGTGTGTTTGTGTGCAGTTGTCTCATCTTCTTGTAGGAAAATGATTAGTTTAGATGCATGTTTATGTCTGCCTGAATATTGCAGGAGACTGATGGAGGAGTTTAGTTCTTTTTAGTGGTATGCTTAAGTGTTGTTGTTCTTGACAGCCTTGGCCTTCTGATATAAGTCAGCTGGCCTGCAGAGCTGAGAGCAAAAGGAAGACTGACTGCAGCATCCCCCTTACAGGTGCATCCCATCCTCCATGAAGGCCAAACTGGCCAGTGAAGCTTACCAAGGAAAAGAGGCATTAGCACTTGACTGAATAGTGAAACTAAGACTGACAAAGAGACACCACATAAGCAGAATGACACGCCTTTCTAAAACAACTTTATCTATGCAGTTTTTGTGAAGTTTGTGCAAAGATATCTGCTTTAGAAGTTAATGTTTGTTCTGTTTCCTTTTAAACGATTGAGACGTTCACCTTGCCAAAACCAAGGCACACCTTATTTTTTTCGATTGTTCTCTCTTTTATATATAACATTCATTCCTCTTATGTGGTATTTCTTGCACAGGCAGTGACTTATAATGGAAAAGCCCCATTTGGTTTTGTTTTGAAATATATGCAACATTTGGTTATTCTTTTGATCACAGTATGGGCTGTGGCTTAGTCACAGATTCTTAGAATTATAAGTTTAGACTTCACGTAAAAAGTAAGCATCTCCTACTCATGATTATAACATTTGATTAAATACAGATTCATAGTTTCTTATAATAAAATCTTAGTCAAATTATGTCAGAAAATCAACTACTAAAAAAATAGGTTTATTTTTTAAAGAGCATTTTAATCAGGACATGTCTGCAGTTTGGTGCAGAAACCTTTAGACTGTGACACAGTTGTTCCATATTTAATTGCTTACCAACACCAAAGCCTGTTGAAGTCACAGTTATGGGATGAATATAGGCTCAAAATGCAAACTTTTCACATATTGTAACCTGCATGCAGCTCTGGATATTTATTTATACACCAAAGCACCCCTTTTACATATCAAACTCTTTTTCTTTTTGTTTTTACAACAGATGAAAATGGATGGATATAAGCCATGGGTAGGCAACTCTGGTCCTCGAGGGCCACTATCCTGCATGTTTTACTTGTTTCACTGCTCCATCACACCTGATTCAGTGGTTAAATTACCTCTTCATGAAGCCTGTTAATCACCGATTGATTCAAATCAGGTGTTTTGGAGCAGGGAAGCAAGTAAAACATGCAGGATGGTGGCACTCAAGAACCAGGGTTGCCTACCCCTGATATAGGCCATTTTTGGCTGCCAAAACAAAACAATCCACTGTGAATTGTCCTTTCCTGAAGGAAAAACACCCTGATATATTATCCCTCCATCCATTTCCTTTACCTGCTTTTGTTCTTTCCGGGTCTGAGGGGAACTAGTGTCTGTCTCCAGCAGTCACTGTGAGAGGTGGGGTACACCATGGACAGATACCGAGTCCATCATAGAGCCACTTAGACACATATAAGACAAACAAACCATTCATGCTCTCACTCCCACCTAGGGACAGTTTGGAGGTACCAGTTAACCTAACATGCATGTTTTTGGTCTGTGGGAGGAAACCAGAGTACCCGGAGAAAACCCATGAGCTGTTATCACGAGGATAACATTCATACTCCACACACCAAGGCTCCAGTCCATGAGCCAATTGATTTAATATGGAATAAATAATTTAATTTAATAACCACAGATAAATAGCTGTCAAAGTCACTAATAAGTTGTTCAGCTTAAGCCCCGATAAACATCTGACTCCCTCGTCTTTTATGTGTTTAGCACCTTCTATCTTTCCAAACCCAAGGTTTTGGTATCAGGTCCTTCTGTGAGAATGATCATTGATTGGCTGCTCTGCTTAATGTATGAACTCCATCAGTGTGACAGCACCACGAGATAACCAACATTAATGACCTCACCATTTTGTTAAAGGCAACATTAAGTCATTCACACATCGGTCTCTGTGTCGTTCATGTTTCTCACATTTGATTCAGGCATGCCTGTGAAAGCAAAGGAAAGAAGTATGGTGCACACAAGATACTATTTGTAATTTGCCTAAGATTTAAGAATGCTTATTGTAAGTCTGTAATTTGAAATTCCTCAAATACATACAGTATGCTGTCATAAAGAGTTTATTGGAGTTAAATTTTTCTCACAACTAGTCAAGTAGCAGCTGAAAAAATAGCTTTTCTTTTTTAAGTTAATCTATTACTTTACTTCTAAAGAGTTAATTGTACAAGAGTAAGCTGATTAAAAAGTAATATTTTAGTTCTTAACTTATTGTAACTACAAAGAAGTTTAAACAGTTCTGCCATTTATTTAGCCTTTCAATCAGATTCCCCTAAACAGCTGATCAAATGTCAAATCAACCTCCAAATACTGTGAACTGTCTCTTATTGTGAATTCAGGATTTTCCTGAATGCCTACACCATGTTGAAAGTGATACATAACTTAAAAGTCATATTTCTTTTGCATAATGTTGATAAAAAAAGTAACAAGTGTTAATTCTCATAAGACAAAAGCAC
The DNA here is from genome assembly GCF_001649575.2 of Kryptolebias marmoratus. Classification (NCBI taxonomy): domain Eukaryota; kingdom Metazoa; phylum Chordata; class Actinopteri; order Cyprinodontiformes; family Rivulidae; genus Kryptolebias; species Kryptolebias marmoratus. Next base: position 20,774,265 of record NC_051440.1, on the reverse strand, counting down.
ATTGTGTTGTTGTCAGATAAATTAAAAGTTAGTGGTTTTTCATTTGGGTTTTTTTTTCTTTTAACACATCACAACTAGGGGTTGAACGACTACATATTTTTAAGGTCGACTACATCATGATAATAGTCGAGTCGATGTCGACTAGTCGCGGTGACGTCATAGTGACGTAAGCGCAAAACTCTTCACAACTACTTGGAGGCTTTATTAGCTATTTTCACGGCAAATATTGACCCCTAGCTAGGTTCGAAAAACTGTAGCAAATCTCTAAATCCTTCTCCGTGGACAGCAGCTAGTGGTCTCATGTCTTTGACAATGAAATTCACAAGCAAATTTGTGATTTGCTGCCGCCGGTGTCCTGTCACAGCTGGGCGTTTCATGAATGAAGTTACTGACAACTGACTGGATCGAGCCGGTTGTTCAGGAGCTAGCATTAGCGGATGCCTTTTCAAATGACTGTGCATCGCGGTCGTACTTTTGTTGTACTTCAGCACAGCTTTGCAGATTTTGCATGTTACGGTAGTTAAACCAGAAGAGTCATCTTTAGTGAAATATTTCCACACTGTTGACGAATTTCTACCTGTTTGACAAGATGCAGGCTTGTCCTCGATCTGTTTTGAAGACGCCATTTTGTAGCCAGTGTTCTGTCAGATCTGCTGTCAGACTGTCATACACTTCTGACAGCTGATCTGATGACACTTCTAAGCACGAAGTGTCATTCTTAGCACGAACTCACGGCTATATATATGTCAGACAAGTATACACTGTCATTACCAACTACAGGCTTTTATTTAATCAGCAGCTGTCATTACCACAGATCTTTATTTAATCAGCAACATAACATCATAATGTATTAGTTAGATCGTCGTGACAAAGACACTCGCGAGCCGGCTAAGTGACATCCTTAGCGGGAAGGGGGCGAGTTTTAGACGGCTCGTATTTTGTAGTTGACTGCAGCTGCAACTCCATCTCCTTTTAAAAACACTGTAAAACCACAAATATGCATCCATCTACATATCATTTAAACTAATGTATTAACTTATTTTTCTTGTGTCTTGTGACGTATACTGTGCTGTCAGATCAGCACAGGCTGTCACCACCGGCAATCACATGACTGCGACTAGTCGACATGAAATGTAAAAACTCGCGAGACGTCCTAGAGTCGACTAGTCGACTAGTCGACTAATTGGTTCAACCCCTAATCACAACATACACAACAGCTCTGTGGCCTACTGGTAGAGTGTCTGCCCTGAAACTGGGAGATCATGGGTTTAATCCCCAGCTGGGTCATACCAAAGACTGTAAAAATGGGACCCATTGCCACCCTGCTTGACACTCAGCATTAAGGGTTGGAATTGGGGGGGTTAGATCAGCAAATGATTCCTGAGCGCGGCACCGCTGCTGCTCACCGCTGCTGCTCACCGCTCCCTCGGGGGATGGGTTAAATGCGGAGAACAAATTTCGCACACTCAGGTGTGTGACAATAAAAAACAAAACTGACAAGAGAGCCTTTTGTCACCGCTTTCTGTTGGTTCTGTTTGTTCAGGCCTTTAGCAATTTTGTGGAGCAAAATCTAAAGCAGATAACTGGTAAAACATGTAGGTGCAGTGTATAGGTGTAGGTTTCCAGTGGAAGTGGGTCACAAATGTTTATTTGTAACCCGACAAAAGACAAACCTCTGAATGACTACTGGAGGGATATATTGTCTGCTCAGTTCTTACCAGTATATCAGGGGTAACTGGACAATATTTCATTGTAATGGTACATACCTCAGTGTGAAGATTGCAGTATGAGTTCAATAACGCTAATGGTATTTTTTCTTGGATCAAGAAAACATCATAAATAAAAAATATAATAAAATATACCAAAAAATACAGAGTTTTTGCTTCAGTTAATTTGGCCTCAACGTCATGCAGAATAAGACAATACTAGCTCTTCAGTGAGCTCAAAATGCTGATTAGATGGCCTAACTGCTTACCATACAGGCACCTATTGTTTTTCTCTGCTGCTGCCATCTGTGATCACTCTGGAACCACAAAGCTTTTTCACACAGCTGATTTAAGTCAAACAGGCAGGTCTTTAAGCTTCTGTGTGCTACTCTGAGCTAGCCATTCATTTGTTGTTTGATGTAGAGTGCTTAAATAGTATCTTTCTCTGCTTCTTTTCAGTCATGTTTCAGCAACCAGAAGCAGTAGAGATTCGTTTGTAATTACAGTATTTGGTGTGTATTTTAACGTAACATCTGTACCCAACCGCAAACAAATACGCATTACATCTCTACAACATGCTGTAATTGTTTATTAGCACAATTAACAAGAATTAAGAACAGCTAAGAAAAGTTTTAGAAGGTGTTTGTCAAATTAGGTTTTCTTCTGTTATGCCATTACTCTGCAGAAATCTCAAAAGAAAAAACTAAACATGCACATTCTTTTAATATTGTATATATTTGTCCAGTTCAGTTTGAGGTTGTGTGACTTCTCCTTTAGATCCATTATGTAATCATTATCTGATTTTGTTGTGGCACAAAAAAGTATTTTTTAACTGTACAAAGCTTTTATTTCAGGATCTCCATATACTGTATAAAGGCACAAAATGTGTCAGATTTATGTCTGTGAATATCCAAGCAATTAAAGATTTTTTAACTTGATTACAGGTCAGTTTATGGTCTGTCTTACCAGTTTTGTATGGGGAAATTGTGTTTAAATTCAACCAATTTATTCAAGTGCATTAAATAAATGTGAAATGGAAATGGCTGTGAGGCAAGGGCTGGGGTGTGTGTTAATCTTAAATGTCTTACATGCTTGATCTTTAAAGTTCAGGAATGTGTTGGTGTCAATATTTCAGTCTCATTTATAGCTTAGGTTGCTATTCAGTAAATAGAGTAGGTCTAAATCTCAATAGTTTCTGATATACTGTTCATATGAAATTGTGATGGAATCCTAAGATAAACGAAAGACAACACATGGAAAGAAATAACCCTGGAATACAGGCTTTGAATGTCAGGCTTTTGTGACTTGGTCAGAAGTTTAGCCATTCCGCATTCTTGACTAAAGGATAAAGCAGCCATAATCCCCTTTACCAGGTAGCCAGAGCTGGAAATGGAGCCAGAAATTCCTGCAGCATACCGATTTGGGGAAGTTGCTAGGGTTTGGGTAGGCAATTCAAACAATAGAATACTCTTATTAAAAAAAAATAATCAGGTATTAAGTTCTGTGAGAAAGTACTTCCACCACAGAGATAGGTATGTGAAATATTAGGATGCTTTTGATTTAAAACAAAAGGAATGAATGGATTTTAGGGTGTCCAGAAACAGGGTGAGGTGTTGGTAAAAAAGGCCACAAACATGGTAAGACAGAAACAAATAAGAACTGAAGGTGATTTGTGGAGATAGGGATATATGTTCCTGATCTAATGACAGCTGGTCCATAGTGAGAGTGTCCAGCCAAGGCAGACTTTTGTAACAGCAGGCTGTACAGAAGCTTACCTGACCATCAAGCTGAGCCAGTAACCTGCCAGCCTTGTTTCCAAAAGTTCAATGTCAGGGAACAGGATCAGCCTTACAAGAGTGACTTCAGAGACACAGAAGGCAGCGTCTAGCTCCTTTATCTCCCTTCATAATGCTGCCAAAGACTAAGGCCTCCACAGAGGTGGAGCAGAATTACTGACCTGTCCTGCTGCTCCTCTCAAACCCAGTGGATTAGCTGTGAAAAGGCCCCTAGAGAAAAACTGTGGGTGTAATACATTGGTCTGTCTTTGTCCTGTCAGTCTGCTGGGCTGGAGAGAACTGACTTTAGCCCCCTGTCAACTAGGCCTGGTGAAACCCCTCAACAAAAGCTATTCATCTGTTGCACTGTACATGCCAAATGGCTGGCATTCCTCTTCACGAGTTGTTTTGTGAGCCACATCTGTCTGTCTGTCTCTGTAATTACAAGTCTGTTAGGAGAAGAATGGCTTCTGTGCAGCTGGGGTTTTCTGCATTTGCTGAGTGGATCTGATTAACCTTTTGTCCATTTGTTACCAATCACTTCTCAGACATGTTGTTTCAGTGTACAAGAGTTGCACTCTACGAGGTCACATACAGGTTCTTTCTCTGAACACATTGAATTTTGTGTATCGGTTTTTAGTCTATAATACTGAAATTGGTATTTTGATACTGACGTTTTTAGTACACAGTTACACTGTTTTATGTGTTATTTATTAAGAAATATTAATTATGTTTTGTCATAATCTATGTAGTTTGGCAAACTATTTAAATTGTCATTGATTATAACGATTTTAGCCAAATGAGTGACGCATTAATTAGTTTATTTTATTATTTATACATATCTAGATTTTGATTTGGGTAGCTTTAACATAAAAAAGTTTCAGTTAAGTTAGTCAAAGGTGCTATAGAAACTTCCTAATACTAGTAGATAAATTCCTCCTTTTTTAAACCAACTTGAGTTGTGTTCTTTCTTCTTTAACTTTTCTACTTTAGTTCTAGAGTGTGGGATTGAGAGCATTCTGTTGTGCGCCAGAGTACTGCTGAAATGTTTGTTTGTTGCCGTGTGGGTGTGTCCTCTGTGGCAGCCATCTTGTGTTCCTGTTAAAGAGAAGGCCTGCTTCAAATCCAGCTCTTTTAAAGGAAGTGAGCTAATAAGAGCAAGAGTTTGGTTGGTTGAGAATTGGAAGAAAGGCAAAGTAATTAAAAGAATAAACTGACTTGTAAATTGTTAATGTTTACACTATTTATATAAAAATAAACTTTTTTTTTCCAACTCTGGAAGGCTGAAGTGATTGACCAATTTGAATTGAAGACTGACTTTGTATATATATCGGTAAGTGGACTGATGGATGTAGTGGAGAGACTGATGGAAGGGGTGCCATTTTGAAAGCTGATGCTTTTGTGATGCCTGGAAAATCATAAGCCAGCTTTGCATGCTGTACAGCCGAGACAGACTAATGATTCCTGTTTTCCACACTACACCTCGCAGTGTGTAGTGTGGAAAACAGGAATCTATCTTCTAGATTATCCAACATACTCTGAAGATAACTCTCTGCTGTAGTAACTGACTGTCTAAGTAAAACATCCTCTGCTCATTTTCATACGCACATGCTTACAAAGAATGTCTTTAGTAGTTGTCTTGTTTTGTGGGCGATGCTGTTAAGTTGTCTTTATGGTCTCGAGATTTGCAAAACTCTTAATTAGTTCAGTTTCCAACCAGCCAACATTTTAATGCATGTAAGATGCTCACTTCATGGAAAGACAAACTGGCAGACGATCTAAAGATGCACAAAGCAGTGAGAGTTTGGAATTATAACACTTATTGTTCTAATTTGCTCTAACAGACGGAATGCTTTTAAAGTGTTCATCAAAGTAACAGTCCTGTTGTCCCTTTTTATTAAGTAAAGCTGCTTTATATGTTTATTGTTGCACTTTGGCAGGATGATGTACTGTCGCAGAGTTCAGATCTTTGTTTTTCATTTAACACACTTTTAAAAACCAAACCCACACAAACAACCCCTGACATGTCACCTTCACAGAGTCTGGCCTTATCCAGATATAGATCAAGTAAAACTAAGTCTTTCCACAAGAGGCTGTAGTTTGGCACCGTGTTATTTCCAATCTTACCTGTCAGTTTGTGTCAGAGCTATGTTTCTCAGAGCTACATCACTATGTCCCATTTATTTGAGCTCAAAAAATGCATGTGTGTGTTTGTTGCGTTTGTTCCGGTGTCATTCAGTCCTTCATGGAATCCTCCTTTCCCACACAGTTAAAGAAATGCTGCCCAGAGGTCGGTTGCCCATTCCCAACCGGCTCACCGTTTCAGTTGCTGGAAATCCCCCTGCACACAAAGAGGCCAGATATGATACCACAGCACTGCAGGCAAGGGAGGGAGCCAGGGACAGTATTGATACGGCAAGCACTGTCGTCTGGGAAAATCCTTAAGGGAATGCAACCAATTGTTGTTAATTGTATGGGGCCACATTCAATCCCAAGTGCTCCTGATATGTGTTACTTGTATTGAATAGGAGAGACAAGTATGCTTACTGATGATCAGTGCTTGTGTTTTGTTCTTGAGAGTCATTTTGGCTTATTGAATTGCTTTTTTTCAGTGCTGCTGCATCAATCCTCTGAAGCTCACATGTAATGACACGTGTTACTCTGACCATTCACACAAAATATCGAATCATTTTAGTTGGTGGCATGTGGGCACCTGCATACTAAAAATTCATCTGAGAATATGTATTTATATCTTTAGCTTCTAACTTTTAAAATTTCCCTTCATGAGTTATGCAGTAGCGTTCACATCAAACTTTTTTCTCTTTGAGGAAATTGGAACTTATGCATGACAATCACTGTGTTAGTAGAAATATGATGTAAGTGTTAAGAAAGAGCTTCAGAGTCATTGTATCTAGAGTGATATGTAGTCATTTAAGGGCTTTTAGAGAAAACTAAAGCAGTGGTAGCTGGAATTATTGGGATTACTGTATTTGCTGATGAGAAAACATGCACTATTCAGTTTTGGTGGCATCTTATGGAAAAACAAAGTACCTTCTCAGTTTGTTAGAGAAAGAAACCAGCAAGGCCAAGTCCACAGAAAGGTCCATGATGCAGTCACTGAGATGATGTGTTCCCCTGGGCAGTATAATGAAGCTCTCAGTAAGATGATGTGGTTTGAATGCACTTCAGACAGAAAAGACAAGCGATGCACACGCCCATATGCATCTACTCACCACATCATATATCCCCGGCCATGAATGAGGCCCTCACACAGACATCCCCCACTGCTATCAGACACTCAAAGCCAAAACCTTTCACAACATCTCCTCTACACAGTGCAGAGAAAAGGTTGTTCTTCATTTTGCACAGTGCAGAACCTTTAAGGAGGATAAGGTCTGTCTGAAAGAGAGAGAGAGAGAGAGAGAGAGAGAGATGGGTTGCTTTTCTCAGAAATCTGGTCGGAAATGTCAATTTACCATCAGTCCTTTATGTGGTCTTGTTTTACACCATGTTTGCAAAATTGTCAACTGCAAAACTGGTTTTACTTTTGTTTTTGCAACAGCAGTGAGGTTTTAATGAATAATTAAAACTAATCATTCTAATAGTTAAGCAGGATGACAGCTGTCAATAGTTTGGTGATCTTTTGTGCATCGTGCCAGTTACCATTCAGCTGTTTTATGAGAACACGAGTGCTGTCTTACAGATACAGTAGATTACTTTGGAATTGCTCCATCTTAAGCAACACATTTTTTATCATTCCTTGAGCAACTATAGTTCTGCATTAACTGACTTGTTTTTATTTTAACCGTAACCCTAAAGATATTCAAAGAATAATGCAAATGTTTGTCATGATGATGACCACTTTAGCAAAAAGAGAATGTTCTTTCAATTTATTTTAAGATGTCAGCACAAACAACCTGTTTTTACAACATCTGTATTATTTGTTGTTGAAACCATGTGAGGTACTGTTGTTACTGTGGTCTAATTTGGTCAGAGCCAGTTAATCTCAAAGGAGTTTTATGCCAGCTGCAAGACCATGGTTATGATCGTGAACTATATGACAGGAAGCAGTATTGGTACCCTCCACCCTTAACTGTCATCAACGTCTTGCCAGAGGACAGTATGTGGTATATATCTAAAATTTTCAGCCTACCCTGCTCTTCACCTTTTCTTTGAGAATGCCTCATATAACATCTGACCCCACCTAACCTCTATCCCACTCATCATTTGGAGTTTGAAATCTGTTGGAGTCCCCTTTTGATAAGAAACAAGAAATATTGCAAAGCCAGGACATGGGCAGGAAGCATGGCTAAAGCGAAGGACTATTTTGGTTGAGCAGTACTATTGTCTGCAAAACTGGAGTCGACTGACTGCCTTGTGGGTGGGGGTTAGGGGTGAGGACGAATTATGAACTCTAAGGACATCTCATTACCACACAGGCTCAGATTGTCCATTTTGTCCTCTGTCCCCTTTCTCAGTGTCAAACTCATTTCTGTAAAACTCTGAAGCATGTACAAAGGAAGGGGTTTGGTGTGTGGTGGTGGTGGTGAGGGAGTTCTGTTATGTAACAGTGCTATCTCTAACAAAAGTTGTATCTTAAAACTGTTGTGTGGCAGAGGTGCAGCTGAATCTGACCCTTAAAAAGCCATTTAAAAAAAGAGAAAGAAGTCCTTTTTTCTTTTTTTAGTAGACAATCTCTTTTATTGTTTGGATAAAATGATGCCATAAGCTAACAATAACTGCTTTTAGGAAAGGGCGGGATGACATCATGAAATAAAAGGGAATGTTGGCTGTGGACTTTTTATAAATGTAGGTGTAAATATGGAAACAGAAGAGCCTGCATGGAAAAAGAGTTGGAAAATAATGCTTGTCATATCTTTTTAACAAGCTTGTAGCAAAGTTCCAACTATCCCTAAACTTTAAACAGACTTTTACATATATGGTCCTGCTGATAAGTTTCAAAGTGGCTTTACAAGGTTATACAATATGTCACAGAAATTTCTGAGGCAGACGAGCAAGTGTGTGAACTCAGTGACACTACAAGGCCGTGCAACGATATTTATTGCACACACCAAAGCACATGCGCACACAAATGCTAGAAATGGGAGGGGAATCAATGTGTATGTTACAGGAAATGTATTCTCATTTTAGTTTTTCTGGTACGCAAGGTCTCTTGGCTGTATCCTCCCAACTGTCAGAGGCTTTTGGTCCTTAAGGTCAAAACTCCTCAGAGACCACAAGAGGACCGAGTTTAACTCACTTCAAGTATATATGTAGAGCATATTTTTCTGTGTAAACCTTAAAAACAGACAAAAACAGCATAAAGTGCAGAACATAAGTTTATAAACATTTGATACTACATTAGCATTAGAAAAAACATTTAGGAGTTGAGAAAAGTGGCTCAGTAAGATTGCTGATTTTATCTTTGGCATTGTAAGATTTTCACTTTTAATCTGGCTGCAGAAATCTAAATAAGATGGAGCTTCTTCTTTTTCTAGTCTTTATTTTGCTCCTTTTGTAAAAAGTGTTCAAATTAATGAAAAACATCCTAATAATTAAAGTGGGTTCCTTGAAGGAATGCCTATCACCCGCTGCCTTCTATCCCAGAGTTTTAGACTAAAATCATCTAATGTTGGGAAATAAAAATATTGTGAGATGTTATGCTTTGAGCATGTGTTGTGAATGACTCTTAGCTACTACAACATCAAATTTTAGTTCAATATCTGTTAAATTGCTTGAGTTATAGCCAGTGTTGTGTTGGGTAATGTTGATTAACTATGGGGCCATCTTGATATAAATTTGCTCTAGAAGTTAAGAGCTGTAGATGTGCATTCTATGATTACTTTCTCAAAATTTTAGCAAAAATTGTTGAGTTGTTCATGAGATATTTTGCTATTTACTTCAATAGTTAATGTCAATGTTTAAGGCAAAGGTCTTACACAATGAGTCACACTTGGAATACGTGTTGTGAATAACACTCAGCTACAACCACACCAAATGAGGACTGACAGTGCAGTCATCTTTGAAATGAGCTCATCCTAATGTGACATTTGGACGTTAAAGGTTGAGCTCCATTGGACTGACATAAGCTTCAGTGGGCTGCAGAAACATTTAAGAGGAAAGTAGAAATACTGGAAAGTGCTCTGGCCTACAAGTATGTTGCGTGTGGGCCACTGCATTTAGAGACATTAAAGCCCCCTCAAACATGCACACACATGTAGCTATAGATACATGTACAGTTCTGTACCTCAAAGCAGCATGCATGTACTCACAGGCACACAGTCCTAACATTTGCCCTCTCAGACTCCGGGGGCCTCTGTGCAGTGTACACCCACGCGTTCCTGTTGCTGCACTCGTCTTACCCGCTGCTCTGGCTGAGCCATTGAGCCAGCTGGTGATAACAACACTTCCTCCTTCGCTCCCCTCTTCTGTTTAGCTGTTGTACTCTTACCATCTGTGGCAACTGGCTCGGGTCAAAGCGTCATGTTACCCACACAACTGGAGACCCATGGTTCCAAGAACACACAAGCACAGACAATATATAAGGGACACACACACAGAGGCACACAGCAGCTACAGTTATGACGGCCATATGTGGAGGTGAAGAGAACATTAAGATGATCAAGATGTTTATTGGGGCATTTGAATGTAAAAGAAGTGGGTTCAAATAGCAGAATGTTCCTGAAAGGAAATTCAGAAAAAAAACATGAGATATTGTGAAACAAATGCTCAGAGGATTGTAGGTCATGACTATCAGCCAAAAGGACCTCAGGCAGGGAAAAGATCCTGAAAGGATAGGAAAAGAAAAATAAATCACACAATAATAACTTACTAAGTGAAGTCATTTTCCACTTTTTAAAAGTTAAAAAAGGTAAAACATTGTTGTATTACATATTAGTTGGGAAAGAAAGTGTAGGTTAGGTGTATTAAGTCTGCTGTCGCTCCTTCCATCAGCCTTCCCAGGTATATAAGACCTGCTGTCCTCATCAACACAACATATTACAGTTAAAATAGAAAGTGTTTTAGCTGTATTAACACACATTTATTATTGTTACACATTCCCACAGATGTGAGGTGTTTGAATTTATGCATTAGACTGTAAGTGCTGGATAATAATCAGATTTAGTTTTTTATTGCTCTATTTTAATCATTTCCTGGCCCAGACAGAGATCCATCTCCTTATTTGTTTTGGATGCACAAAGCTGCAGAAATGGTTGCTGTGGTGCAAATGAAAGGAAACAGACTCTGTAAATTGCTGTGGATACTAGAGTAAGATGACTGAGAAAAAAAACATGTCTATAACTTACTCATGTTTACAAATAGTGAGGTAAAGTTTTATGGGGGTAGTGGAGTCATTCTTAGCACATACTCCAAGCACTAATACATCTTATGAGATGTGGCTGTGGCAGATTGCTATGGTGGCCATCTTGAATTAAAACTGCAGTGGGAGATATGCATCCCTTTAAGGGATTTTAGGCCTTTAATAACTTTTTTTGCGTGCACATTCTGAACATGTTGGCAGAACAATTTTTCCTTTGTGAGTCATGTTGCTTCCATGGCTAAATGTTTTAGATTGAGTTGTCATTATTACCATGAAAACACTCTCCATTGAGGAAAAAGTGTTTGATATACAATAGATTATGTTCTGTTACATCTGTTCTGCCACAGCTGGTGGCAGGGAGGCAGTAGAGGGGTCGGGGTGTAAGAGGAGAGTGGGAAGAGGACAGGAGGATGATTTTTCTGAGGGCAAGAGTAACATGTGGCTGGATGGTATTCTTGGGAAAGTTTGCAGCTCGCTCTCCCACTCTGGATCATAGCTGGGGACAAATACCACATGGAGCTGAGAGGAAGCCCGATGAAGTGCGCAGAGCCACAAGCACACAGGAATTTTTCACTTCAAATGGAAAATGTTCACAGCTGTTAGTTAAGTTATCTCCCCGAGTGTATTTATCCATCCGTATATATTCATCTCCACCACCCATTCTGCTGTTTGTACCTCAGTTCAGTGTGTGCGTGAGATAACCTGTATTTACCAGCAGGGATATCAGTGAGTTTGGTTTCCACCTTGTAAGCCTCTCTGTCTTGCTGTTTCTTTAAATTTGCTTTTATGACACCTGATGAGAAAAGAACTATTCTAAAAACTAGTTTTGAGTTTTGCAGGTATTTGTGTGTGTTTGATTATTTTGCGAGATTTTTGTCTTTTTTTGTCACATATTTTTCTATTTGATTGTCGTTCATGACAAATGTGACATGTAACAACACTTATGAAACTCAGTTAACTGACCATTATCTTCATTGGTATGATGTAATGTCCCCACAATCTGCAGATACAAAAGTCATTGATGAAGAAAGAAATGTATTTCTTTCATTTGTTGAATTTTTTTCACGCTTGTTGTTTATTTATGGTTAAAACAAGAATTTCTACTGAAATAGGGCCACAAATGATGGAGCCCAAAGCGCTGCACTCTGATGAGACAGCCTGATTCATTCACTTCAGTTCAGAGAAAAGTCTCTTATGTTTATTTCTGCTTTGTGGGTTTAAAAAATATATCACTTTAGACTTACATTGCTAATGAATAAATAAAAACCAACTAATCATTTATTAGAAACCTGAGATCCTATACAGCCTACAGCACACATTATCAAAAAAGGATGGAAGAATTATCATTATTATTATTGTCTGTATTATCAGAACAAAATGTGATGTAAATTATTTTTTATTTACTGCACTAAAGTGTTACAAACTTACAGCAACACAATTAAAATACATTTATTTCTAATTTAGTAATTGTTTTACACTGTTAATATGAGATTTTATTTCATACTGTTTAAAATAAAATATTTGTCTGTGATATTTATCACTCAGAATGTTCAACCATTAAGCTTTAAATTTCTCATGTTTCATCATCATCTGCAGCCACTTGTAGTTGAGTATGACTGTCCTCCTTTGTAGTCCTTGTGGGTCCTTAGGTGGCTGAAAAGGCCAATCCTGGAACCCCATGTTTGAATGCAGTGTGGACAGGAGTAACTGTTGATGGAGGTTTTTAGGTTGGGTTTTATTTGATGAAGGGTCTCTCCTTTCAAAGTCTTCGTTTGTCTCATGTTTCATAATGAGACACTGACCAAACTACATGCACTTCTGAAGGATTTTTTTTTTTTAATTTGGAATTTACAAGCAGCTGTTGTTGCCTAATTAGCACACAAAGTTGCACTTGTTAATATGATAAAAAGCTTATGATAAATTACCTTTTATTGTGATGCTTTATGCCATAGGTATTTTTATATTCATCATACCCTTCAGTTCAAACAACCTCTCAAGTCACAACCAATCGGTGGCCTACTTTGTGCAGAAGATTGGTCAAATGACACATAAAATGCTTCTTTTATGTGTGCCCACATAATCTGAAGAGGAAACTGTGTTAACGTAGCAAGATCACAAACAGAACAACAGAAATACTTTATTAATCCTTTGAGGGAAATTCAAATTTATGACGAAACCCCTGATCGAAGATGACAAGTTGAGCAAGACAAAACAAATAATTCAAACAGCTAACAACAGTTAATTTATAGTAAGCTTGGCTGTCTTCCTTCGTGGTATACCAATCAAATCGTCATTTACACACAAAAAAAAAGCATGAAAAACTAAATGGTTTTACCTGAAACATCTGAGCAAAACAATACAACATTCTTTTTTCACAGTAAGAACTGATTGGATGAAATGAAAGTCAATAAAGGCACTAAAGTTTGATTTTCCTATATAAACACAACCAACAGCGTAAACCTACTGTATAGTACAGAATACATATGTTAGGTTATTGGTGTATAATACTATTTACATTCAAGAATACAGCTTCATGTGTAATAAACCCCTCAAACTATCCCACTGTTTGCATTCACTTTGTGTATAAATAGAACCTATATTTACAACACCATCTACAAACATAGCCAGGGGCTTTAACCAAGATTTCCTTTTTTTTCTTCTTCTTCAACCACTTCCCTGGCTTTCCCCTGCTCCTGGTGACGACATTCTGTTGGAATTCACTTCTTGTGCTGGTGGTGCTCTCAGAGAGAAAGAGGCTGACTTTGTTGTTCAGATCTCTCTGTGCTCTGCAGCTTGTAACCAGGACCATTTGGTGTCCCCTTTCTTTATTCTCTTCTCTACACTCTTTTGTTTTCCTTTCCTGTACTTGTTCCCCCTCCTTTTTCAGTTAAATTAAATTATTATTATCAGCCTCATGGTTACTGAGCCTGTTATGGGTTGCTGTATTTGAATAGAAGGTTAAATGTGCTGAAATCTAAGTTTTTAGTTTCCAGTTTATTGTTGTATCGCTGTACTGCATGTCTGTACTTCACTGATGTTGCATCAATCCTTTTTAAGTTGCATTTGTCAGTATCCATGAATGTTGTTGATGTCAGCTATGTAATATATGCTGATTATGCATGTGTGGATCCAGTGGCTGTATGCAAGACAGATGAGGGGGCATGCTGCTTGATGCTTTGGAAGCCAGTGAAGGAAAAGCCTCCCCTTCCTCTCTAAACCGGCCTGTAGATTGATGGGGGAGGTGTTGCTTCTGCTCACTCATCCATCACACACTTTATTTGGGTTTTAGAAGAAAGGAAAAAGGCTAAATAAAAGGAAAAAAAAGACTTCCAAAAATATCAGAGGTGGGGGCTGGGATGGAGAGAGTTGAGGAGTTGAGTAAGGGGAGGCCCCTTGTCCTGCGCTGCTCCCCCTGCTCTTGAGGCAAATGCTGGAAAAGAAGTCTTACCCTTTTGACCCCTGGCCATTCTCCTGTCCGAGCGCTGATAACAAAAGACAGATAAAGCCAAATGGGGGGCAGATTTAGTGAAGATTAGCGAGCAGGTTTGTGATTTGAGCTGAGGTTTCTGTGCATGCACATGGGTCGCCGTCTAAATGGGGGAGTTTGACAGTTGTTGGTGGTCCATACCCACCATCCTGGCTTGTTAGGGTTCACTTTATAGAAAAACAGCACAGCCAGATGATATTCCAATGTTGACAAAAGGTACAGATTTTTATTGTACCTTCAAAGAATGTTAAGCTTGAACATGTAGCAACTCAGCCCATAAACTTCAATGAAGCTGCTTTATTTACAATATGTCATAAATTGAGGAAATCCAGGATTTCCTTTAGTGTTTCTGTGTAATAGTTGAAGTAATCAGAAGTTCTTGATCCAAAAGAAAGATGATGTCTCTAACCAATCCTGCACAGATCCAGTACTCGTTTACAAGTAAATCCCTTAAACCACTAAGTTATACTTTGAAAACTACTAACACCTGATTAGATCAGAGAACCACCAACTGTTGACATAAAACAAGATGCAATTTTAGCACATGACTGATGGTTTTTTGTAATTATAACAGAATCTTGTAAATTTATATCTTTATATTAGAAAATACATTAAAGAATGCATAGAGATATTGCAGAAGTGACTGACTTTTGTCCTGAAGGATGCAGCTAGCAGCAATTTCCCTCCCCTTCTGCTGCTGCTGCTGTTGGAGCAAATGTCTATACAGAAAGGTCAGATTGGTATAAACACGAAGTTAGGCGTAAACTTCCAGAGCTGCAGCCAAGCAGCTACATTTTGGCTGTTCCTGTGTTTTATAAAAGCAGTGTGTATCTCGCAGTTGACATCATGTCTCGGTCTACATCTGTCTAGAATCCACAACACAAAGAGAAGGAGAGATTACCCATCGTTAGCTAGATTTTCACTGCTGTTTCTGATTTGCATATGGAAGATGCTCTAAAATTACTACTATAGTTTTGTGTCCCTTTCAAAGTGAACTAATTAGCTGTTTACAATCAAAACCAAAAATATATGTTTAGTAATTTTTTTTTTCCCACCACAGATGTTTTGAATAATAATCTTTTCATTTATAGATTACCACTTATTACCATCTTTTCACTTATCAGATTCAGGGCAAGTGGAATAAATCTATAATAAAGTTTTATATTTCATACTGGGCACAAATGAAGTTAAAGTTTTGTGATGTAAAAATATGAAAATGTGAAATTGCCAGGGGAGAAAAAGAAACCTGCTTCACTTATCCTTGCAGGAATTTGTGTTTATTTCCTCTGAGAAGCTTTTCCAACTGCAGACCTCACAGTGAAACTCCCAGAGGTCTTATTTGAATCACAAATGTCTTTTTCGTTTCTCACTCGTTCACAGGTTTTGGTCAGATGAGGAATTCTGGGATCCATTAAAACAGGATGACAATGACTTTCACCCCCAGGGCCGCTGCAGGGGTCCGCCCTCCTACTGACCTCTCCCCATTGCCGCACAGTCCTAGCCTCAACGGTCCTGCTTCAAAATTCTAATTCGGTTCAAGAAAGCACCCAAACAAGAAAAACTCAGGGGTTAATATCTCCTCTCTCTCCTTTGCTCTTTTCCTCCCGCCTTGTTCTGGCTCAAGTTGGGGCTTATCAAAGACAATCCACTTCTGTCATGTGGCCAAATCATTTTGACACCCATTTAGCATGCTCATCAGAGAACAGTTATGAATATTCAGGATGTTTCCAGGGGCCAGAGAGAGGCAGAGGGAAAGAGATGAGAGTGACATATAATAGGAAGAAAGATGGAAGTAAAGAGAAAGATTAAATATGTACATGTTAGTGAGAGAAGACAAGATCATGACCATCAAAATACAAAGAAAGGACCACGTCCAAGCTGAGAGAAGTGGTCTCTTGGAGAATGTGACACCGTTCCAAGTTTTGACATGTCAGTTTTTTAAGACTGTAGTTAAAGACAGACAGGTCTATCAAAGATGTTACAGCTTGTGAACTGCACATATTTATAGAACTATTTGCTGTTCGTGTTGTAGTATTTTTAGCAAACACTCTGATTTTTGCTCAGCAGTTACTGTTAAAGAGAATAAATAGTCAAATTTCTAAGATAATTCAGGGTAAATTATATTAACTGAGTTTAAAAAGGAGGGTGTTTGTAGAAACTATATAATCAAACCTGAGCAGGACACTCACAGGTCTGATGTGTTTCAGACATATGAAGGCAGGTGTGCAGATGGAGTTGCTCCTATTTACATAATAAAATGTTTTCACAAATGGGTTTTGATAAATGTCAGAATTTGGGTTTTTGTTGTTTTTTCTTTGTAATTTCTTTTGCGTTTTGGGTTATTGTTTTCATGTTTTGTCTTTGTATTGTTTCTGTCTTTTGTGGTCTGTCATCATTCACTTCTCCTCTGTTTATCTCTTGTCTTCCTGCCACACCCATCTTCACCTGTTGATAATTGTAATCACTCACCTGTGCCCACCCCATAATCCCCCTCTGCTTTAAAAGCTGCTCACTCTCTCCACTCCCACATTGGTTCATTGTCTCTGGTATGTCTCTTGTTCCTTGTCCTGCCTTGCCTTGTCTCACCTCGCCCTTTTTGTATAACTTTGGATTTTAGTTACGTTTTATTTTGCTACCATGTCACCCTTTGTTTTGATTATCTTTTATTTTAATAAACTAGTTTGTTTTTGAAAGATGAGCCGGCGCTCTGGGTTCACCTCCTTTTCCCCACATCATGTCAATAAAAGAAAATTAGGAGCGCAAATTATCTTAATTTCTTTACTCTCGTTATCCAGTTGTAAGACAAGTGTATTGAGAAGTCAAAAACAGACCAGCGTTACTGCTTTGGTTAATCTGTTTTTGAGTTCCAGGATTGTGTGTGTGTGTGTGGGTGGGAGTGTGTATATGAGCTGTCCTTTCATGTTTGTTGGATGCAGTGCCTCTGATTGTGTCTCCACAGTTTAGCCCACTGAGTTTCATTGAGATGAACGAGGGTCAGAGCGTGGCCACCAAGGACTATTTCTAACAGCTTTCAAATAAACAGTTTAATTTGCTTAGATGTCTATGCACAGCCTGTGGGTTTCTTTTTAACTCAAAATGTTAAAAATTTCCCTTTCAGTGCAGAAGTCAAGAGCCTTGTTCTATTTTTAAATTGTTAATAGTTTGGAGCAAAGTGTCAAATACTAGAGGATGGATGCAGTAACATGGTCACATGTAACATTAAACAGTAAAGAAGTTTTTTAGATAGACAATAAAAATATTCCTGCATTTTTATTTCTTGTCTACAACTGTCAATGCACAAACAAAAATGTGTTTGCACCATCTGTAGGCTTTATTATCTTACAGGGCTGCAGCTGCTGAAGACTAGTTGGAGACTCAAAAGTGCAAAAAAATTGTGAACAAATGGGCAACATTTCTGTTGCAGTCTCACTGACACTAGAGTGTTTGTGATCAAGCCATTTCAAGACCGCTAGCTGTTGCAAGTTGTGCAGATGTGTTTTGAGTGGCCAGTTTTTGAAAATCGCAGCTTATTGTCAGCTTATTGTTTTGTTGCCCACTTCATCCCACATTGTATCCTCCATTGTCCATTTCGTACCCACCTCAGCAGCTGCCCCCAAATTTGTAACATCATCTAGTGGAAACAATGAGGATTAGCAGATTTTTACTAGTTTTTAAATCATTATTTATCATTGATGTAGTTTTTAGATCTGGACATTGATGGCTGTAGTCTCAGATGTTTTGTCAGAGAAAAGCACTTGGGCAGGTGTCAAAATACAGCTGTACTGCTCTTGAAATGTGTTGCCACAACAGAGTTGAGATTTGTTTGAGATGGGTTTGAGATTCCCGCAATGACTGCTTCTATTTTGATAGAAAATTTATTTTTGAACAAATTCAAAATTCAAGCAATAAGACTGCAAGCTTCTTCAACTCAAGCAACAAAACTGAGAACCTCCACAAATGTTTCGAAGTATTTTGGAGAGTCCCTTGCAAATTCCATATGGCTAGCAATCAAATCTTCTCAACTTTGCCATTTTAGACTAATGCAACTTAACTTCTCAATGTGTCATTTAATGGGATGAACCTTTGGCTTTGCCGGAACCAGCCAGCTCTGCCAATTGTAGTTGAATCATAAAAAAAAAAAAAACCTCAATGATGTTCAAATGACAGCCATTTGCAGGTAATTTCAGGAATTAGACACTTGTAGGTTCATAACACAACCTGGTGAATTACAAAGACTCCTGCATGCTGTCATGGATAAAAGAGATAGTGTTTGCTGTGCATGATGGCAGATAAATACAAGTCAGTAACTAAAGGGGAGGAGAAGGACAATATTAAAGACAACCACATCATCAAAATTTCCTAGGATGACTCACACCTCAGACCTTGTCAGTTAGATTGAGGTTTCCTGCAAACAAACATTAACCTCATTATGTGGATCTCAGTATCTGCCTCACAGAAGGGCTGCTTAATAGTAGTTTTGCATTTTTATTTAAAAAAAAAAAAACTTTTCCAAAACTTTTGTCAGCGTCTTTTAAAAACATAACAATACTTTCTGTAAACTAGTTGGTTCTAGTCCAGTACTGGGAAGGAGCGATCCAGATTTGCTCACTGACATGCAGACAGATACTGTATCCTCTCGCCAGACAAATGCCTGTCCCGTCAGCTTGCTAGCAGGAGCAGTGATGTAGATAATATTTGTCAGCTTGGTAGTGCCGCTGTCAGTGCCAGGGTGGGCTATGCTTGTCAGGTCTGGCTAATAAAGACTGGATCACTCTGGGTAACAGTAATATTTAGGGCTCAAAGAAAAAAGAAAGGCTGTATTATATTTACACAGCATTGCCCTGACAGAAAAAGGTGCATGTAAAAGAAACATTTCAGTGTGTAATAAATAAAAATGACTTCAGCTTGATTTTCTCTCTGTTTTCCTCTTTTTAATCGCAGAAAAATCAAACCCCACTCCAAAAGCATCTCTAACAAAAAGAGGAATCATGCAGTGCAAAGCAGAAGCAAGCATCTGTTGGAACCCAGGATCATGGCTTGGGCTCCTGGAACACCAGAGAGACATAAACATGGGTTAAATCACCAGCGAAGATCAGTCGAGCTGTGAGCAAGTTTTTACTGTAAGTGAAATAACTTCATTTTATCAACTGTGTGTCTTGTTGTTATAATGTTGAAAAGGTAAAAGTAAAAAAATCTGTTTGCAAATTCTACTTTGATTTTGTACCTTCTTTGTGTCTCCCAATCTGGAAAAATTGATGCTATTGATTTGCTGAAATCAGTTCATCACTCGTCTTACAGTTGTTTAAAGGAGAAAAAACTATATTTATGATGAAGTTCTATTTTTAAAATTTTTATTCATCATTAGTGACTTCAATTGGGAAAAACACACTACAGGAAGTGTTCACAAATAGTTAAACTCACAAGCTGTTTGCTCCATGACACTTTGGAAATATTTTACCTAAAGCTATATTTATATTAAATTTACAAATAAGTGACATCAAATGTAATTTTGTTAAATATATACAGTAAATATATAACTTCATCTTCTTTAAAACCTCGTCTCATCTTGGTAACAAAACTATACGTCCAATCTTGGTGTTTCTGACAATATTATCATTTATTTCCTGATGAAGCTACTATATCAGTAACATGTCACCAGTGGTCATAAATTACATTCAAATAAAACCCTCTGGACATGGCAAATGAAGTCCAGGTGTCCAAAGGAAAAGTCCAGCCATGGAAAACATGGCTGTGTATGTCAGACTTTTCACACAGGAAGCAGAACTGGGACCCTTAAATTTAGAGTTTGTGATGTAAGAAACAGAAATTTGACACGTCAGCAGTCTTAGATTTAAATGTAGGTGATCATTTAACACATCGATAATGTTTTGTTTTTTGTTTTTACCTCCCTTATGTATTTATGTCAAGACAGCAGAGACATAATTGGAATTCTCCCTTGTAATGTTGGAGCTCACTTCCTGTCACTAGCCTCAGGGTGAGAGCGCACACCACCCACATTAGCTCCCAAGCAGGCAGTCAGACAAAGAGGCAGGGTGACACGCGGGTCATTTGTTTCTGTCACAAGGACAGAAATAGTGTCCCAACTTCTCCTGGGGTGGACAAAACAAGCTCGCATTCACTGGCCTGCTGCCTGGGCGGGATGTGCTCTTGTTGTGATTACCTGCCTCTGCGGAGGAAGGGCTTTCTCTAAAGACCTATGGAAAAATGCTGCTGTCTGCCAAGTGCCATGATTAGTACCCCAGCCGGTTCCTGGGTCAACTCAAAGGACAGAGGTGTCTAGACCAGCCAGGGAATTTCCACAGTCTGAGCTGTAATTATTGCTGCTTACAGTAGAGCCCCAAAATTTTTGTGCACATGTTCCAATTTGAGGCTTGTACAAAATTACTCCTTTCTGGGGTTGGGATTAAGCTCAGACATTGGCTTTATATATGGTTGTATTAGTATTGTTTAATCTTGATTCAAGAGATAAGTGTCTAAATGTAAGAATGTGTAACTTCAACAAAACCCAGACAGTTTAACTAAATGACGGCATTGATTTATTAGGTTTGGGTACTGAAGCAAGCCCCCTTTATTGCCCGTGTTCTCTGTTTTGTTTCCAGTTTTCTTTCAGAGCCTCCTGCACAACAAACTCATTCCTGGCATTTGCCAGAAAAAGCATAACGAGTTAATGGTTCGGAACTGGCTTATCTTGGCCATCAGTGCAACAAAAGCTATAATTATCTGCAAAATAAACTTGCTTCCTTGATTGTTAAGCAAATAATGCATTAAACAGTTCCAGATAAACCACTTTGTTGCCAGCTCCTGTGGAGGGTTTGGGCAACCAATTCTGGAAGACCATAATCACCAGGCTGTTCAGGAAGTTCTCAAGTTGAATGTTCAAGTGAAATATGAGCTCCATAACCAATTATTTACTGAACAATGTTTTGTTTTCTTTCAAAGGAAATAAAAAACATGTCTTTATTTTATTCACACTATTCAAACTACTGCCCTGTAATGAACTTGCGACCTGTCCAGGGGTGTAACCCGCCTTTCACACAGTGACTTCTGGAGATAGGCACCGACTCCCAGTGGGCCGGCCAGGAAAAGTGGGTAAAGAAGATGGATGGATGGATGGATGGATGGAGGTTCAACTTAAGGTGTTTTTATATAAACTCAAACAATATATTAGTGATTATTTTCTATGTTCCTGTCCTTCTTCCCACTCTTTTTGGGCTTCCTCCTTGATGGCAAAGGAAACCTGGCACTGGTCTAAAGGTCTCAGCCAGCCCTGGGCAGCTGGGATCTGGTGGAGCTCCCTGCCGTTTTGCTGTACACTGGCAGCCCCAGTCCTCTTGCCCCTGCCTCTCCTAATTTTGCCTTTTTACCCCAGCCAGTCCCAGAATACAATGGAGGAGCACTGTGTGGTGAACTGAAACACACACACCACCGGGCGTACAGACACATCCACACGTTTATAAAACATTGAAAGAGACAAGAGCAAAGGCGGAAAGAGGAGCAGACGCCTCTCAGATGCTGAACTTGGCTTCATGTGCCACTTGACACAAACGGCTGCACACAAGACAACTGTTGTTTATTGTTTATGGTAGGACCCTCTGCCACACTCAGTGCTCTCTTCATCTGGAGAATCAATAAATGGCCATAGCCAAGAGCAACAGGGGGAAAAATGAAACTCTATGTCAACTGTATACATGTAAATGGAATATGTCCTGTTTGATTAGAGTGTTTGTAAACCTATTGTACACTCTTTGGTCCAATCTTCTACATTGAGTGTAACACACTGTGTGGGTGTGTGTGTGTTGGTCAAAACGTGAGCAAAAACCACACATGCTTAAAATCACATCAGGCAGGGATATGTTTCTATTTAGATTTAACAACTGATGCACTATTCTTTTTTTGTTTCACACTTGTTATAAATAGTGATATTGCATTTGATTTTTAACAAATTTTCCAGTTTTTCTTTTATGAGAACATCATTGTTAGTGATGTTAAGTATTATTTTTTTTATTTAAGACTAAGATTTTGTCTTCTCAAATGTCAAAAACCATCCAGTCATTTTTTTTCTTTATTTTAACCCATAGCAAAAAAGAAATTTTGTAATCTCACAATTTATGCTTAAAAATGCATTTCCATCTTTTTTTTTTTTATAAGATCTGTCTTCGTGTGATGCATCATTCTTAACCTTTCGTGAAAATGTTAAGTTGGTGAAAGAGGCTGCAGCAGGGCGTTCAGCAGGCTGATGGTGAGAGAGCATGAATAGCAGGGTATCCCTGGGCTCTATGAAAAGATCCTGCTGACGGCTGTCCTGCCAGGGTCACAGCCTCGCCATGCTGCCCTGCAAAAAAAAGTGAGCGTAAACAGGCGTAATAGGGAGACACTTAAAGAGACTTGGACTGTGCTCTTGTAAATAATTGCATTCATTGTTCTTTGCCACTGTTGGTTATGGTCACAAGCTGTTTAGAAGGCCCCTGTCTGTCTGGTGCCCACCATGAGCCCAGTGTCAGTCCCTTTGCCCCTGAGGGGAGCAACTTGTGCCAGGGGTGAAGATGCCAGCTCCCTGACCCAGTGGCCCTGCATCTGATGTGCCCACGCCAGTAGCAAACAGTTCCTGGGCCAGCTCAGAGACTCAGGGTATGCTGTGCGCATGCAGCTCAACTGTTAAATAAAGCTGGTTCAAAGAGCACATTCTTGCCCTCAGCCCAACGGCGAAATAGCAAGCTCTTTTGCTTGTAGTGTCAAAGCACTGGATTGTTTCATTTTATTGCTTTGCCTTTATCTTGACTGACTGTGCTACATTCTGATTGGATGAAGCCGGTTGTTTTCTGTGAGAACAGCAGATGGCCTATTTGGACCAGATTACCTGTATACCTTATCTTAAGTGTAGAATTCATTCCAAGTGTTTGAATGTTTCAAGAAAGCTGCTTGTCCATGATGAAAACATGATGCGGAAAGATTTGGCTCATTTAGATGTTAACACTCAGTTGTGCTGTAAACTTGAAAATGCCTGGCGGAAACCAAACATAATCTAGTTTATGACAGATGGTTATTGCTCAATTGAGATTGGAAGTTGAAAGGACACTTTCGATTACAGAAGCAACATTTTTTGTGAGAGACAGAATGTAATTTGTCACTTCATAGAGGGCTGAAGAGGCAGATACTGAAAATAGACAGAACAACTCAAGAAGTAGTGTCTTGAGATTTGATTTTTTTTTCATATTCTTCTGAATTTCTCCTCCTTCACACACAATGTGTGACAGAGAAAACCCTGATTGGCTCACTGCCTCTAAAGTCAAATATAAAAAAAAAAGCCTGGGAATACCCAGCCCAACACAACATACTCTGCAGCCTGTAATGATAGAACCTCAATGACATCATGAGCGTGGGGCTCTGTAGCAGTGCTGTTCGCCTCTTTAAATTTTCAATGGCTAAGTGGAACACACAGGCTGAGCTCGGCAATGGAAGACAGATGCTCTCGAGCGCTTTCTTGCCATCTAAATCACCCCTTTCCTTTTTCATCAAGATAGGTTTAGGAGACTTTCACTAAGGGTCTCCTTCATGAAGGAGTACGTCTGATTTTACTGTAAATGTCAGAAAGTAAATACAGGCCTCTGTAACAAAATAAAATTGAATCTAATTGGCCCCAGGCCCTCATGTTTGATCTACACCCTCTTGAGTTCAGTACAGCTAACCACATTTTGAATATACAGGATGTTATGGCATTTCGTTGTAAAATAATCTGACGTCACAGTGCAGGAAAACAGATCTCATATGTTGCTTGGCATTAATGAAAGATAGATTGCATTTATACCACATCTATCTTGTCTTTGTCACTCCTTGCAGTTTTTTATTTATTCCCAGTAAAACCAGTAAGCAGGTTTGCGTAACATGTTTGTTACTTTTACCTTTCATATTGTATACGTTATCTTGCTGAGGACTTGCATCTGTGGTGCATTTCAGCAGTGCATAGAAAATTGGAATTTTTAACCCAGCAGTAGAAATTTGATACAAACCCTGGACTTCATATGACTCTCAAGATCATTGTGTTGAAAATGCTTTGGGATTTATACATACAGCAGAAATAATTGTAGGCGGAGAATGTCTTAACAGGTTTGACTGGGGTTTTATCGTTCCACCACAGCCGAGCAAAGATCAGAGACAGAAAGGAACAAAAACTCTTCAAGTTGACAAGTAGTTCAGCTGGAAGTACCAAACATCCACCTACACACATTTAGTTTCCCAGATAGTGTGGGGCGGTCCCTAAAACTTAAACCATGTTGTGTGTTGGTTCTGATCATGGATTTGCCATCCGGCTGTCAGCGGATATTGCTAGGAATGCAAAAATATGACATACATCAAATGCAAATACTGCTTACAGCAGAATACACTTTTATCTTTTTTTTTTTTTTGCTTACATCAGACATTCCTCAAACTCACAAAAAAGTGTGAACTCAGTAAGTTGCTTGAACCTCCAGCCTTGCTATGCTATGGCAATGGCATCAGACAAAACAAAGCAAAACCAGATGTAAAGTCAAATTATAAGAGGAGAAAGCATGAAATCTGCAACTGCACTGAGTCTACAAGCCTTTACATTTATGACAGTAATAGCTTGAATCTGATCCAGATCTGCACTGCAATGCACACAAGTAGTGAATTCATTTTTGTATTTGTCCGGAGTGTTGTTGTTTTTTTTACAATCAAATCTTATAAACAGCAAACCATTTAAAATAACCTCTGTGACAACATTTTATATTTATTTTGTATGATTTGAAATAAATAGATGTTGCCTTCAACAAAGACAGCACTAGGCTTTGTTTCTGTTTTTAAAATTAAAGCTAAGCCTAATGTGTTTGTTTTTATCTTCTGTTTTACACAAACTTAACAAAGCAAAGAGTCTATCCATGCATATATTCATCCATTTTCAGTCGCTTGTCCAATGTTAAATCAAGGAGGCAGCAGTTTAAGGAGAGAAGCACAGACATCCTCCTTCTCAGTGACACTATCAGCTCATCACATGGTTTTGGAACCACCTCGGTTGACTCCTTTTAATGCAGAGGACCAGCAGCTCTATTCCAATCACCTCGTGGATGAACAAGCTTCGAACCTCATCTCTAAGGCTGAAGCCAGCCACCCTACAGAGGAAACTCATTTCAGCTTCTTGGATCTGGGATCTTGTTCTTAAGCATAGAGTAGGGCTGGAGCATAAATGGACCAGAAAGTCATGAGTTTTGCCTTTCAGCCCAGCTCCTTTTTTAACATGACAGACTGGACCAACTCCATTACTGTAGATGCTCCATCCTGCTATTACCCATAAACAAGACACAATGTTGTTTAACTGAGAAAAAAGTGAAGTTTGCTGCATATGCTAATGACATATAAATGTCATTAATAGCGCAAGTCATCTATCCATCCATCCATTTTCTTTTTCTGCTTTTTTCTTTCCGGGTTGTGTGGGAGCTAGTGCCTATCTCCAGCTGTCATTGTGCAAGAGTCGGGGCATACCTTGGACAGGTCACAAGTCCATCATAGGGCCATATAGAGCCAAACAAGACAACCACACACTCTCAATCACATCTAGGAACAATTAAGAGTTACCAATTAATCTAACATGCATGTTTTGGTCTGTGGGAGGATACCGGAGTACCCAGAGAAAACCCATGCATGGACAGAGTAAACATGCAAACATCACACAGAAAGGCCTCAACCAGGAGCACAAGTCATGCTAAATATATTTTTTCATGTAAGCAGTAGAGATATCTCATTATCAGGTGCAGTTCATGACCCATATGATACACTTTCTTCACTTCCGTTCCCATGATGCATTTTTGTTTGCTGTCCTTTGACATCTGTTTGACCTCTTGCACTGGAACCAGAAAATCAATCTTCTGCATATAAGTTGTCAAATAAAGATGTAAACCTTCATTTACCCCATCCATGGGGTCAGATGTAATTAACTCAAGATCTGGTCTTGGTGGTTTGAAAATACGGTCTCAGTTAGTCATTGTGGGGCTCCCACAAACCCCGGGCTTTATGCACACACACATATAGGAGCACATGCATATAGACATATTTCCATTTTACAAGTTTAATCCAAATCAGATTTCTATCAGTTTAACCTTAAACCCTTTGGGATAAATACATCTTTGTTTCTTCCACTGTTTAGCCCCTCACTTAGAAAGCCTATCAGAGGACTTCCTTGCTGTCTCTGTGCTTCGTAGAAGCCAATTAGAGGTTAGGCGATGAGCATGAAGATGGAGACACATGGCAGTCATATGTGACTGAAAGCCCTTGGAAGTCTGATGTGGCACCCATTAGCACACTGCATCAACAGTGGCATGGAAGCACATGCAGTGTGTGCAGCTTGAACAAATAAGGTCCTCTGTGTTTTGCAGCAAATTCTTTTTTTTTGCCTTATTATCAGTTTAAAGTGTGGTTTGCTGGTGATGACATCAACAACAAACAGAGCACTCTGGTTTCCTCCTTTAGGATGAAAACTCCTGCTTTGAACATAAACAATTCCTCTTTTCATTCCCACTGGGATATGAACAGTAAGTCCTGTCTAATCAGCATGGAGGCTAGGATGCCCTTGTAAAATGGGAATGTCAGCTTTTAAAATGAAAAGCTCATATTTCCATTTTATGATAGTTTTTAATTTGAAATTTGATTGTCAGCTTTTTTTTCAAAATGAGCTGCAAGGAAAGATTTTGCTTCTCTATAGCTTTAAATAGGAACTGATTGAGAATGGCAACAAGGGTTTTATGTAAAGGTAATGTTTTATTTAGTGAAACAAAATCTAAAGTAAAACATTGTACAACTATTTATTTTTATTATTTAAAATTTATTGTTTGTTTGTTACTAAATTAATCTTAGAAATGAGTGTGAGCGTGCTCAGAGTTTTGTCTTATTTGTCTGTATTTCCACTGTGACAGGCTGGCAACCTAAAATGTCACTTAGTTTAAAGACTTGAAATGATTCTAAAGTCATTTATACAAATAAAAAATAGGCACACTTAGGTATAATTTATTCTTGTATTTTCTCTAAGTCATGGTATGTGTACAGTCTTCAGTGTGTGTGAATGCAGTTCTCTGGTACACTGAGATGCCTTGTGCAACCTGCTTCAGTGTTCAAAGGCTGCTGAGTGCCCTCTTCTGCTTTGTCAGGCTCACACAAGAGTTTATCAAGTGTGGAGTGGAAAGCCATGACGCCGGAGAACTTTAGAAATGCATGTTTGAGTGTTTGCAACTGGTTTGGTTTACTTTTTGTGCGGTCAAAAAGCATGTTTAGTACATGTTTTTTGTCTGTGAGAGATGTGTCTGCATCCTCATGTGCATGATTGTGTTTGGTTATGACACTTGCAACTTGATGTGCATGCATGCGTTTTCCTCTGTTTTCCCAGTCAGGGACTTTGTCCTCTGATAGGTGTGCCAACCAGTCAGCTGAGAAAGAGAGGGGGGAGAGGTTAAGTGGGGGTGACAAGATTTGAAGCAGGCCGTGGTGTTTGAACTGGGACAAACACAGGAGACAAAACAAGGGAGAGTCAAGATGAATACAGAAAAGTGGCACTGGAGTGCAGAATATGTTGCTTTGAACCTTGTTCCAGATGCTGCACTGAAGATATTGCAAACATAGCATAGCAGGCACAAGAAAAATAAAGCTAGACTTTACAGAGAGGCAGGTGTATTATAGCCAGTTAACACAGATTTTGTATGATTTTATTTCTCTTTTTGTCTAATCCCAATTAGTCAAATATGAATGATGGTGCAAATACTGGCTTATTGCGGTTCTATTTTTTTATTGGACACACAATTTAAAAACATTGTGTGCCCTTTATGTAAATTTATTTTGACTAAAACCATCACATGTAAAGATTAAAGGGTTCCTCTATGACTTTACAGCATTGATTAGGTGAAAGAGATAACAAACAGAAACATGACTGACAGACTGACTTACTGCCCTGCCACCCACGCTGTTGACAAGACAGAACGCTTCATGACGTTGTCATTAGGTAAAGTACAAACACCGACAGTGCTGACCGACCCAGGCACTCTTTGAACTCAAAATGATTTGCAAGTCCTCCAGCGGTCGTTTAAAAAACCTTGCCCCACAAAAATCAATTGGTACAAACATACCAGGAAGACTGGGTTATTGGTCCAGTTAACAGGACCAACATGTTGTTCAGTTTGTTACGTAGAATGATGATGTAAGAAAGTTGGAGACTTTTGATGTTTTGCCACAGGTTATCAAAGTCTTTCCATCCCTTTCAAAGCCACTTTTTCCACTGATTCAAGTTTAACAGATTGGACTAGTGGACTCGACTGAGTGGAAAACTCTCACACAAACACAAACATCAAGGTGTTCTTTTCAATGATTGAAAGCTGCTATTGCACTTGTTAACTTGTCTCCAAATCCAATTGAGGCAGGGAGATGTGGTTTAAAGAGCATCAGAGACATACAGTACAGCGCAACACTTTTTCTGCCAGCATGTCTCACCTATGTAGGCACAGGAGAGACACGCTGACTGGCTATTTAACTGACAGGCATTACTGCCTCTGTTGGCAAAACTGCTCTAACTTCTGTAAATCCTAAAGGTTTTTCTTTTTTCTGTGTTAGTCTCTCCATTCCCCTTGCATTGTGCGTCTGCCTGGTTCTTCGGTGCGTTCAAAAGTGGGCCGAAAATATGTGTCGGTTATCTTCTTCTGGAAAAGCACTGCCCTCGTTGCTTCATATAGCTCAGCTTTAGTGACCGGCTATTGATAAGCCTAATGTCTCCCGATAGCTACTAGGCTTTCAAGTCCCGGCGCAAAACAGACGGCTCCCTTTCATGTTGTTTTCCCAAGCCAAGGACAGACCAGCCTCCTACAGGACCAAGCTGGCTAATCAGTAATCAGTAACTTGCTGAGCCCAGCAGTCCGCTTCAGATGAGCTGCTTTTCACCTCTTCTACTTTTTCATCTTATTTTGTTATTTTTTGCCTTTTTTCTCAAATCGTCTACCTTTTTCTTTACCTGAAATATATCTTTATCGTTTCTTTTCTTACGCCTGAAATCTCAATGTTTTGTAATATCCATCATTTCGTCTGCAAGGTGTTTTTCTTTTGTTGTTTTCTCATTTTCTCTCTATGTTCTTTAAGTTAAGCTTCTGTGTAGTAAGTTGTTGCTTTGCTCATCTTTATTTCTTTTTTAAGTACCAGCTAAAGAACAAATGTTGGCCCTTTATCCCACATATGAATCAGAATACAGAAGGGAGATCAGTAGGTCTCTAGGCTGTAACTGTGCCACTGACACATGGCGTTTTATTAAAACATTAGTACCACTATATGACTTCATTTAGGACTTGCCAAACAAAATTGATTAGGTGACAAAGATGAGACAAAAGAGGAATCCTCTTCAGCCGCTCTGACTGGGGTTTTGCTTTCTGAGCCAACAGCAGCAGTTTGTCTCCAAACTTTTGGACAGAAGCGTTCTGGCTGCACTCAGCCTCTTGTCTGAAGGCCAGCCATCTTTTTCCCTTATAGTATATTGCTCTACTAATTAGCTCAAACTGTTTAGACAATCAAAAAAACAAAATTGCTGCATGCCTTTGACATTTTCAACCCCTCTTCCTAATTAGCTGTCATACAAAAGACTGCAGAGATTCTCACTTTTTAAAAGGTTTAGTTAAGGAACCTTGGGTCCTGGCATTCAGCAGTTCTTCAAACTAGTAGCTTTCCCAAGCAGAACCAACCTTAACCTTAAAGTGGCACACGAATGGTTGAAGGATTACATCTTATTTAGATCTGTAGACTTTTTATTTAAAACATGCATATTTTTAGAGCTTAACAGAGACTACCAGTGCTTATCAGATGCTAAATGTTTGATTAGAAAATTGCATTAAGTTGGAATTTCATAAAAGAGTTTTTTTTTTCATTTTAAGAGGGAATTCTTTGTGATCCAGATCCAGAAATGTTTGGGAGTCAGCGCCAATTGAACATAAGTGGCATTGCACATATAAACATTTGTACATTTATTGAAATAATTTATGACACTAGATTAAAATGCAGATCATTTCTTTTAGAGACTTTGTAAACTCCAAAGGATGCACTGCCAATGTCCTGTTACCAGACTCCCCCTGAGGTCTCGTGTCCATGCCACACCATATTTCAGTCATTTTGCTACAGCACATAAGGTGCTTAAACAAAAATAAAATTGTCTACTAAATGCCTTCTTTGAAACTGAAATGGCAAATATACTATGTGTATACAGCACTTTCTTGTTTTATTAATCACTTGATCCATCCATCCATTTTCTGGGTATCTCCAGCAGTCATGGTGTGAGAGGCGGGGTACGCCCTGGACTTGTTACATGGAAATTACACTTACCTTTTCACTATAGCTCTTCGATGCAGTGCTTTTCTTTATCAAACACCAATGAACACAATGTAGAGGCATTGTAAGGCATCGGGCTGTTTGACCAGTGACCAGTCCAGCATATGAAGTAATGGTACATACAGCACTGAATCTCTAAAAGCTAATCTGAATAAATCGTTCTCTGGAGTGCTTTAAACTCCATTCATACATCGATGGGGCATACATCAGAAGCAACGAGGGGTTTAGTGTCTTGCCCAGGGTCACTTCAACATGTGACTCCAACTCTCTCATTGGAGGACGACTGCTCTAACCACTGAGTCACAGCCGTCTGCTTCATTACCGAAGGCAGTGGTTTCTTTCTGTAGCCTAAATTTCAGAGACTTGTGACTCCTGCCACTGCTAGTTGAAGTATAAAAGCATTGCTATCAATTCAATTAAACATGGTTGTTATGAAACCCAGCAACAAATGCTATAAATGGATCTGTCTATACTATTTTTATCTCTTGCAACAATTATGATACAACTGTATCATTATCAATATTTAATAAGCATGTAGGTCTTCTCAAGACACCCAACTTGGTGGTTTTCACAGCTCCTTTGGATAGTTTTCACAGGAACACATTCCGCCCTGCCATTATCCTCTGCTTCCACCTCCCCTTCATCTTTCTTTTCTGGGTAACCAGACCCAGATGGTACCTGGTACGTACACTATCAGCTCTATCTCTCTCTCTCTCTCTCTCTCTGTCTCTCTCTCCTTTTTTATTTTTATTTATTTTTCCTTTTGTGAGTTTGACGCTCCAGTCAGTAGTCAAGAAGCCCAGGATCATGGTGTGGGACTTCTTGAGGCCATTTTGGGGTGAACAGAGGCTTAGCAAAGAAATAACAGAAGGGAGGGAGGGGGGCTCCATGAGACAGTAGTTTTACTGAATGCTGTAAATGTTTTTCACAAGTTAACTCAAATGAAGGAGTACAGCCTTTTTGTGTCAGTAATTATTGATGGACTTTTTATTCTCGTGCTTTAAACTTGGAAAGAAGTGTAGTGCAGTAAGTGGTTCAACATTAGCGATGATGTTGAAGCGCTGATCTTTAGCCATTTAGGTTTGGTTTATCTGAGCGCCACACTCCCCCAGTGTGAATGCATGTGTGTGCTGTTTTGTTGCAGAAAGATATGTGGTGCTACGCTTGTTGTGGGGAAGTGGCAGGCAGTTGTGCATAAAGAAAGATGGTAGTAGTGGGTATTTGGAACCAAGAATGTCAGACAGACATTAAAGACATGTGATATAACACCCCCGTTGAGCCTCCCCTTGTCTCCCCACCTGCCCTTGTGAAATTAACCATGGTCCTGCTTGGACCCTGCATTCCCAAAGGTTCTCAAGTAAAGAAACACCAGGAGAAGGCGTATTATCCATAAAACCAATGTTTGATGAGTAACAGCTAATGCTTTCTAGAAATCTCTCACAGTTACTTTTTATAGGCTTTCTTGCTTAAAACCAGATGGCTTGACTGACTCTTGGCAATGAGATATGTTCCTCACAAACAATGTCATTTAAAACAAAAGCTTGATGGTATTTATTACTTGTATGCAGACCAACGTAAAACATAACAGAGAAGAATTATTTTTCTTTTATGCTGTCTTCCAATTAAAAGAGACTAAGTTCCTGGTTTCAAGTGTTGCAATCACAAAGAAGTTTCCATCTTTTCTCACACTAGTTGATTTGGAGTAGTCATATCACAGCAAACATTTATGTAAGTGACTGCGAACGGAAATAACACCAGCCGTCCCTTCGAGCAGATAAGATTAAGCCACTGTAGTGTGTATCAACTCTGGTCCTAATTGTTAAGGACCAGCCTTGTGTTGTGAAGCACCTGATTATGGTCTTTTTTGTTTGTTTGTGTGTTTTTTTATGAACAGTGAGTCATTTTAAACATTTATTGTGCATTTTTTCAGATGACACATGGTGTTTACCCTTCAAACATGTTACTTATATGATAAACAAAATTATTTTTGTGTTTTAAGCATGAAGCATGGAGCTTTATTTTTGAAATGTGGGTTGTTCCTTGTAGCCTTTTACTATAAAAGCCTTTCCGTCAGTCCACAAAAAACTAATGATTTAAAAACCTCCCTTTTACACATGCCATGATCACCGATGCATAAACAGCTTCAGTGAATGAAAACTTTCTTTCATTTTGAGTAAATTCATACAGAATAAATTATGTTGCAAATTCCCCCACCGACTCCCTTTTTTTGTGCACAATAATCTGTAAAACATTTACTGCAGAAACCTTTGATGCTTGTTGTGTTTCTTTTTATCAAACTAAAACTGAAGTTTCGGCAGGTGAAGACTGTAGTCGGGACATTCAAACAGAAGAAGAAGTTGCTGTATTTTATGTCACTCTAAATCTGGGGATGAGTTTTTGCTCTTAAATGCCCAGAAAGTGAAAACACGAGGTGTGACCTGCCAGTAACCAGGATATGAAAGAACATGCAGTACATTCATTTTAAGTCACAGAACAGGTGAAAGAAACCAAAGCTACAGTTCAGATGACCCCCTGTTATGGGAAAGGTTTGTATGACAACATTGTTTCTTGATTTAAATCATTTTTGTAGAATTTTCTTTTTTTCTTTTTGTATTTCCACATAAAACAAAAGTCAAGCTGCAATTGGAAATAAAACAAAATAAAAGCAGCACTTCAGAAAAGATAGGATCAGGTGTGTCAAGTTTTTTTTTCTGTTTGAATGAATCATTTTCACACTTCAGCTTCTCCACTTGGTCTAAACCTCTTCTACCAGAAGAGACTCATAGAGATCTGATCACATCCTGGACCCCACTTTGTGTCTTTGTTTTGTTTTCTTGTTGATCTGTGGTTAATTTGTTCTGAGCTAGCAAACACACGCACACACACGCACACACACACACACACTGAGAAATAGAAAGAACTCAGTGAATAGTCAAAACAATGAGCTGTATGTTGCATAAGCTGCAACTCAGATAAGTATTTAGTGCAGAAACCTTTGAGTTTTAACTTGGCTCCAGTCAGTAAGTACTCATTTTTCACATTACTTAATGATACAAAACACAAACTTAAGCCATCTAAAGATTGTAGAAACTGAACTTGTTCCCTGTGTCAGTGAATGGAGAGTGACTGATAGCAGAACAGCTGTTTCCGGAGGGCGGGGTGGAGGGGGATGAGGAAGTTGGGGGTTAACACCGCTGTCTCTTTGCCGTGAGTGCTGCTGGTGGCCCTTCTACACTTGTCCCTCGTCCAGCTGCCTGCTCTGCTCTGCTCGGCTGCTTTCTTATTTGCAGAACTCCTCTCATAGAGGGCGCTGTTTGCTCTTGCTGCAGCTGGAGGAACAGAGACGATCAGAGTCTACAGCAACTGAGAGCTGAAGAATCAGCAGGACTTGGAGGTTTTGAAACATGAAGCAGGGCCAAGTAAGATAAGATGTAAATGATTCACTTTGATTAAAGTAATCAGCAGATTCCTGATATCTTAAACGTCACTGAATTTCAGTCATGTGCAGCCTGAAATGTTGCTTTATGACAAATTGGATGATTTTTTTTTTAACTCACAATTTATTTACCTATATTTTCTTAACATCTACAGAATATATAAGAATACTCTGACCTTTTGAGTAATAATCCTACCTAAAAGTGCACAACAGTTTTATAGACACCTCTGGCTCTTCTTGTGATGCAGCAGAAAAGCAATACTAAGTCAAAAAAAAGAGAGAGATTTCAGCTGTTCCAAGCTTTTGGCCTGCTGTTCACCTCACTCACACCTAACATTTTGTTTGACATTCTCCTCTGGCGAACCCAAAAAACATCCTGTTTGCTGCAGATCAGTGGCCATCACGTTAATTGTGAAAGGCTGTTTGACACGTTTTTTATGAGGCAGTTAACAGCTCTGCATATTTACTGTATCTTTACTGACTCGCCCGTTTGATTATGAGTCATATAAAAGGCAGTTAAGTCATATTGTGACCAAACTGTAAGTAATGAAATGGAAACATTTTAAAGCTTATTGTTAGGAGTGTTAACTAAAGCTGGCTTTACTTGCATAACTGCTATGTTTTTCTTGGAAATCTAAATCCACCCATGTAACGTGCATTTTAAAACACTAAATACTTTTCCTTGAGACAGGCAGGAGTGTTTCCGGATCATGGTTCATCAAAGATAGTTAGTCTTCAAACAAATTAGCTTCGGTTAATCAGTGATAATGTTTCAGGTACAGGAAATTTCCCATGAACAGCTTTGACACAGGTATCAATCATTCCAAACAAGCCAATTATCAACTAATCACATGGGAATCAGTCTCTTTCTTGTCATGTGGACTTATTTTGCTCAACAACAGTTAAAGTTTAGTCAAAACTCTCTGGGAATGAAAGCAAGTTATTCATGAGGAGCTCAATTTAACAACCTTTTTAAAGTGGATAAATCAAGAGTAAAACAGACAAATACCTTTAACCAAAAAAAGGAAATTGGGATGGAATGTTTTGAATCTTGGGAGGTGACGTAGAAATTGGCTGTAACTAGTAAAACACTTGAAGAATGCTGCTGCAAGTACATTTATTTATCATAAATATACTTTATTTTAGTTTCCAATCATTAGTTTTTTCAGTATGAAATACTGACATTTAAATGTCATAAACTGTTTTTATCATTGCTGATTAATAATGTGATTTTGAGTTGACCTGCTCTCCTTTTGCCTCTGCAGCTGGTCACTCATAACGGCGTATTTGCAAACACACTGTCATTGGTGTGACATTTATTTTATCCCATATGCAATTGAGCACAAATAAAAATATGTGTTTGTGCAGGTTTTTGTAGAGGAGAAGAAATAAGTATTTATGTGCTTAGAAAAACTCCAGAACATTTGTCTATGAATGTAAATAACCAATAACATTGTAAGATTGATTATTGTAGAAAAATGTAATCAGAATGCATCCAGTTTCATGTTAGACTAAAGAAGAGTTTAAAAATTCAAAGAAATCTAATGTTACTACAGAAAAATCTTTAGTCGCTTGAGCTTTTGTTCTTAAACAGAAAACTGTTGATATATGGAAGGGAATATGTAAACACTTTGTGTTATTAAGTAATAACATAGTAAACATTTTATTAGTATATCAAATGAGCAGTCAGTTGTTCCCACTTCTGTAGAACATAAAAGTTAATTCTTTTTTTTTTTTTTTTGCTAAAATACATTATAACAATTCAATTTGAAAGAAAATCCTAAAAATTTTGCCTCCAACATTTTTACTATAAGTGATCAAGGGTCTGTATGTTTGTATAAGTCTTTTGTTGTTGTTTTATTTTACCGTTTGCTTTCATTACTTAGTTTATTACCACCTTCTGAGCTAAAACAAACTAATTCATTGCACTCCAGCAGTATCCAGTCTGTCTTTTTCTCACCGTCATAAACTCCCACTTTGTCAGAACCCCAGTTATTGCTCCTCAGTGGAAATGGCATTAGTTTGGCGTTTTTAAACCCAGCAATATTTTTCCTCAGGATCCGAACCTAATCTTGAAATTATATTACCTAAATTTGACAAAGTGGTCATAATGGCTGAATGCAACCAAATGCCATGTAAATCTAAAAGTAAACAACCACTGAATTAAAACAAGGAAGTGAAAAACAGCTGTTCCAGCATGTTCTCAAACTTAAATCCAGGGTAAAGGGTTCTTTTACCCTTTTTTTCCCCTTTCAGCCAATTTCAGTACGACACTTCATGTTGAGAAATAAAGATGAATTTCATTGTCTGATCATCAGATATTGGTGATGCAGGACAGTGAGTGTGCATCACAGAGATGCAAAGGGCTTTAATAAAACATCAGTGTAGGAATTTTACAAGATGAACGAATGAAACAAATTAATAACAACACAAACCTAAACATGGATCCTGAGAGTTTTTGGTGATTTCCTTATAGCTTACTAAAATGTTATGTTTAAAGAAACATTTAAACAAAAAAAACATAAACAAATGTTTGTTTTTAACTTAACTTGGATTGCATAATGACTGAATAACAGGTGTATTTTTTGTATATGAAAGCGCCTTTCATACAACAAAGTGTAACAGGAAGTACTTTACATCAGATTAAAACAGAACGAAACATACAAGAGAAGCAGCAAATGAAATTCCAGGATCGTTTAAAACAGCCGTGAATTTAAAAAATATTAAACTTTGGTGACTGTAACATGAGGGGGCTGAAGGAAATGAGGAAATTTAATTTAACAGGGAAACACTGACGGTAAGTATTAAAGATATAAAATATATAAATCATTAAGATATGATTTCTAAAATCTAAAGATTAGTAAAAGAAAAAAAACACTAAAAACACGGACAGAGTTATTAGTGTTAAAAATAAAAAAAATAGAATACCTTTGAAATATAACGTTGTATTTTCATTGTTAAAATTATTTTGAGTAAGTAGGATTTGTGCATTTATTTTCTAAAAGATACAATAAAGTCTGTATTTAAATTTTAGGATTCTGAGATCTGAGATCATTTTTTTTGCCTTTCTCCAAACTTTTCTTTATATTAATGCATAATTAAATGTTCTTCACATTTAATTAAGGAAATTGGAGGTGAAGATGATTGCTGTGTTTTAAAATGAACTCCCAAGTTGTTTGCAACATGAAGTTTATATTCTTTATTTTTAACCTGAACAAATCTTACAAATTTTCTACCCAAAGAACTTTTTTTTTTGTTTTCATTCAGTAAGTGGACTAAAGCATTGCCAGTGTGTTACGTGGGAAAATGTTGCCTGAGAATAGCCTTAAATTTTATTTTTTATGTTCCAAACAGTCATATTTGTATGTGCATGCATGACTGTACGTGCGTACATGTGTGACCATTCACTTCTCCGTGCCTTTTCTACCACCGAGCTCCTTTACGACAGACTGATTCTGTGGATTTATGTTCCCAAAAGAGACCGAGTCCCAGGTGTTTCTGACAACATGCAGCCCTCTCGCTCTTACTGTATTTGC
Organism: Kryptolebias marmoratus; assembly: GCF_001649575.2. Taxonomy (NCBI): domain Eukaryota; kingdom Metazoa; phylum Chordata; class Actinopteri; order Cyprinodontiformes; family Rivulidae; genus Kryptolebias; species Kryptolebias marmoratus. The sequence continues at coordinate 20,736,627 of NC_051440.1, read as the reverse complement.
ATACACAGATGTTTAAGCTTCCACCTTGTGTGTACACACTGTCGTTCTGTAAAATCCCCCAAGTCTCATTTTAGATTGTGCAGTTTAACATTTCATTCAAAGCCATGTCTAAGAGAGCTTTTCTGCGGGTGAACATGTGACTTCCATCGTATGCATGAAGCAGATTAACATAAAGCAGCATTTCAGTTTGTGTACGTCAGTGTGTGTGTGTGTTTGTGTGTGTGGTGGCTAATGGAGGTTATGAATGAGCTCCAGCTGCATGGCCTGCTGGTCAGTGTGGACGGCTGATGAATGAAGTGGAAATTAATAAAATAAACTGCTGGGTGATGCAGCAACATTTATGAGTCTGGCCTCCACTTCTCCTCATCTATATTTTTTTTCTCACATCTGGCTTCACATGGATGCACACCCTGTTGATGCAAGAGACAAATATTTAAAGCATCAAAAGGCCATCAAGTTTGCTCGTGCACTCTGCAGGAACTCCCAGAAGATTGTGAGCTGAGCTAATTCTTTTCCAACTGGATTTGATAAATGAATAAAACGGGAAGAGACAACGGACTGAGCGTGGGCAGACATGTCAGCGGGGATGGCAACAAACGCAAAAACACCAGGAGGGGACGGGAAAGGCAACGGGAAGTGATGGCTGTGCAGACAGAGGGAGAGAAGAAGAAGAGCAGTGATAAACACAAACATAAAGACATCAGTCACAATTAGGAGTTTCCCTCCTTCCTCTGCTGCAGGCGGACCCTGGTCCAAAACACAGACTTTACTGTGTCATGCTGTCAGTGTGGATCTGCAAATCATGACTCAGCAGAAATCTAGTCTTTTCTTTATCACGCTTTCATTTCATAATTAAAATGATCAGAATGATAAATGTTGAAATATTAAAAATATGTATTAGGACAGTACTGTATTGAAATATTTAGGGGGTTAATAAAATATTAGATAAAGAAAATAAATAAATATTTATTATTCTCGATGTTTATCTTTTCAATTTGTATTCATTTTTTGTCTGTTGCCGCAAAAAAAAAAATCCCTGGCTGGGATTTTTAAGGTATGGATGTCTCTTCATCTCTCCATCCATCCATCCATCCATCCATCCATCCATCCATCCATCCGTCCGTCCGTCCGTCCATCCATCCATCCATCCGTCCGTCCGTCCATCCATCCATAAATATTGATTTTTTTCATATAATTGTTATAATTAAATGTTTAAACCTTACATTAACCTATGTTATTATAAAAACTGATGTGTTACAAATAAAAGTAAATAAATATTTCCTCAGGTTCATTTTGCATTTATATGTAATACAACAGAATGTTTTTTTCATTTTAAACAATGACCCTCTTGCCTGTAAGAAAAACATTTAGATTGTTTTTTTGTTTGTTTTTCTCTTCTTTGTTTTGAAATTATCATCATATTTCATAGAACTTTTACCAAGCATTATGCTAACATAGTTTTAAAGCTTTAAAATAGAGCATCAGAAAGTCTGACTTTTTATTTAGTTTCAGTTCAAAGTAATGTTAATTATACTTTAGATATCTTCTCGTGATTTCTGACATTTTTAGCGTAAGGAAGGTTTTAAGGAGGTCATATTTATGCAGGTGTTGCTGCACAGTATGCTGTTCTCCGTCTCTCTGGAGGATGCTAAATCTTCCTGAAAATGTTTTACACTCACATGGGGAGGGGATTATTTCCCATTCTAACAGTCCCACAGTTCACTTTGAAACTTTAGTTCAGACCTAAACTTGAACTCCATAATTTCCATCAGTTGGCATTTTTTAATTGATCTGAACTGATCCTTTTTCTCCTCGGGGGACAATACTTCTTGTGTCAGTAAGATGCTTGGAGGAGTCAACAACTTCTGATTGGTTGAACAAGATTTATGGACTTAAAGTTATTTATAAAGTTTGGATGTTTACATTGTCTCAGCTTTTCCAGTGATGGCTGAACGACCATTAGAAGCTGACCAAAGAGGTCAAATGTTCAAGTTTTGGCAAAGTGCTCCTGTCTTGTTTTACTTTAAAATTGTAAAACTTAAAAAAAGATTTTCCTAATCATTTTTTTTTCAAAAGAATGTTTATCTTTAATTTGATGTCTTTTGGAAATCAGTTCATTTTCAGGTTATTTAGCTGGTGACATGAACAAGAAGTTATGACCACAAGTACCAAAACTCACAGATATACATTTGAATTTATAAGTGAATAATAACAGACAATAAAAATAACAATGCTGTATATTTTTATAGTTTTTGTGTCTTGTGTTGATAAAGATGCCAAAGGTATCATTATATATTTTGTGCCAAAATATTTTTCAAACAACTACATCAACTTTTTTAATCTGATGTGAAATCTCAGAGGATAGAGGACCAAAATTTTACTAAAGAAAAAAAGAATGAGGTAAAAAAAAAAAAAAAAAAGTGGTGGTACATGTACCAACAGTGGTATCATATTTTGGTTGACCTGTTAAAGAACAAGCTCACGTTATTTGGCTTAATAGGATGCTGAAAAGCAGAGATAACCAAAAAGATGGTGAGTTCAAACAACTTCCAATGGAAACTACTAAAACCAAAAGCAAATTGAAGAATATTTAAAGAACTGCTTTTGAAAGTGGCGTGAACGATGGTTAACCCATGTGTTAGTGGTTATTTAAGCAGCACCATTTAAGTTTGTATATAACAAAAGATGCAAAACAGTCAGGAAATCTGTCTGAAGGTATCTCAGTTTTGTATTTAGTTGTTTTGGGGCAGAAGAAGAGTCAAGACTGCGCTTAAAACAGGGATTAGATTAGGAGTTTGGCCAGTTTGCTTGTTTATGTCAGATATATATTATTGTTATTGTTCATCATAGTTGGTGGTTCTTAAAAAACTTAGTATTTTCTGAAGTGACGCTTATTGTAAAAAGCTTGAAAACGTCTGCATTACAAACTAAACTAAATTGGAGTTTCGGTGAGAAAAAATATTTTTTTCTTTTATTGTTGATGAAGTTTATTAGAAAGTAGTCTACTATTGTTATTTCACAGCTAACTGGATTGAATAGAGCTTTAATTGTTTGTTGTGTTTGAAAATCCTTCTTGCTCTAAGATGCAGTGATAAAGTTGATGGTTTGATGTTTATTTAGATTGTTAAGTGCTCCGATGCTCTTGGTAAATTGGGCTAAAAGGTCAACAAACCATGGTTCTAACAAACAAATGTGTCTTTATGTTTGTGGTTTTTTTGTCCTGCGTCCCCATATGTATGAGTGTGTGTGCGTGGGCAAGTGTGTGTGTTTGTGTCGAACGCTTGCACTTGCAGTTCCTGTTTGGGAGGTCCTCTGCTCCTGGCAAACAGTGTCTGGTCTTATCTCTTGTGTTTTATGTTTCTAGCAAGCCGGGGGCACAAGAAGCCCTTTGTGGCCAAGAGGTTGCTGGTCTCACTCCAGACCAGCCCGTGCAGCTGTTCACCACTGTTGGTCATATCTGTGTGTGTGCATGCTTGTGTGTGAGGGGACACATTCATGTATGTGTGCCTGTAGGCATGCATGTATGAATTTTTGAACGTATAGGCATCTATGTGTGTAAAAGATGTATTTATGTATGTCTACAATAGATTGCAGTCACTCTGGTGTTGATTTATGACCAACAGAAAACTTCTCATTTGCATACCAGCTCTGTACAGAAACAAAGATATCATCTTTTTTTATAACAAGGCAAAGTATTTTCATTGCAGCACAGTTCCATGTTCTGCATAATGTGAAGAGTTTTCACATTTTGCTCATACTAACAATGTTTTGACTTTTTTTATTTGTTTTTCACAGGCATGTTTATATCATTAATGCAATCATAATTCCTCTTAAAGTCATCTTCTTGGAAGTTATATTTTATATTGCAAATCCAGCTTGTTGTGTTCAAATTGTCCAAACTGTATTTTCAGACAATATTCCAGTTAATAAAGTTAAAAAGCTCCTGAACTGAAGTCAGGACATTAGAAAATGTCTGTTGGACTGAAGTGTCCAAACTTTAGCTGAACATGCCATCAAGTCGTGCTTCTCTTTTGTTTTTCTCTCGCCTCACCTGGATCCTGGTGAAACCACAGAGCTCCTTAGTGGTCTTCTCTGCTCAATAACACAAAGTGCATTGTGCTGGTGACCCTTTAAGTACTCCTAAAAGGAGTCATTGGTGAAGCCAGAACAAAGCCACGTGCTGTGTTGGCAGCTGAATGCAGAGGGGACAGGAATGTGGCCCCCAGACTCAGCCTTTGGTTATCAAGTGTGAGAGACAAAGAGAGAAGAATATCTGACATGCTTTGGGGCATTAATGATCCTCAGAGCTCTGTCACTTTTAGCAAACGTGCATGGAAATGTCATTAACTACAGATCTACTTTCATTTCACAAAGTTTTGAACGATATATTTCATGTTAAGAGCATCCCAGTTCCTGTCCCTGACAATGTAATCATTTTATTTGTTTGTGCAGCAGCCATAGCTGAAATAGTTTGTCTCTGCTTCCTTTAAGGTAGTATCTCACTGGGCTGTGTTGGAGAGTAGCTGGCATCTTAAAATCGCAAGATTTCAGTAGCAGTCTCACTGAATTCTGATTGTTTCTGAACAGAAGCCGTAAGCTGCCAGTTTTTGAAAATTATGGATTTCTGTAAAAACTGTATTCTAGGCCAAGCACATTGTTTCATTAACAACCACCACCCATATCATACCAGGTCTGAGACGCCAACAACTCTGTGAAGATTGTCTCAGAGTAATTTGTCTAATCTGTCTTAAGATGACAGTTTTACTAATAACAACCAGTCTTTGTTTGCTTGATCTTTGGGCTTTATTTATTTTTTATTTGTCTTGTCTTGCTCTCTCTCTCTCTATATATATATAGATTTATATATATATATAAAATGAAGTAGTCAAACACAAACTTGATTACGCGGGTGTTTTTTCATGTATTACATCAAGAAATGAGCTTTTTAACATACTTCAACATGTTGTCACGATGGTTTGATGAGCTGTGTTTTCCTTGTTTTAAAAAAAAATGGCATGTTGCTTGCTCTGCAGCTGTCACCATCTATCTTGTTCACCCGTATTTCAAATGCATCATGTAAGACGACCTTTCACCTTCATGACCATGTCACTTCCTCTTGTCAGAGATGACCCACTCCGGGGGTGGTGGGGGTTAAACAGGTCACACAGGTTAGCAGGTTAGGCTGTCAGCACAGACCTCATGTCCTTAGCGAAGCTGGTGAGGAACTTGGGTGGTATGTACCCCAACTTATTACTTTATGTGGCCTGTTTGTCTTATAAAACCTAAATATGATGCAAAAATGATAAACACTAATATGCACTGTCTGTAATTCTAATGAATAATTCATCTATTTCTGCTTAGTTTTAGGTTTCTAATAAAAATTTCACCAAATAATAAGTATTAGCTCGTAACGCTTTCAAAAAATGCAGAGTGCTTCCTGGAAATAAATGTAAAAACATAAATAAAAGTACACATATGACTTATTTCATCTTGGGGATTTTAAAAAGAAATCCCACTTGACGTAACATGATGATGATTAAAATTGCTATTATGTTTATTAAGTATTACTGATCAACTGATAACTGTGACAGATCTATTAACAATATAAAGGAAGATGGAATAAACAGGACAAAATGTTTTAACAAAGCGAAAACATATATTTTAAGAAACTGTTTCCTTTTTTGTGAGCGAATTAAACTAAGCAGAAAACCAAGAAGGGACTCTCTGGCCTGTCTTGTTCTTGCCTCAGGGTTTAATGATCTGAAACATCTGTTGACACTGTTTGATTGTACATTTTCATACATGTATAAGTCAACCTGATCTTTGTGTTGGAACATCTGTGAAGTTAAGCTAGCGGAGCGATAAAGGAAAAGGCAAACCCTTACAGGCTCCCAAATAAACCATTTAACAAAGGGGGCTACAGAGGACACTGGAGTCTGCCAATCAAATGATGGACCTCCTTAAACAAACTATGGGGAGACCAAAGAATTGACTGAATGTTTCTGTGTCTTTTCTTGGGTAGTGATGGGATTGGCTGTTTACTCAAGCTTTGGGCTGACTCACAACTCAAAGTGAATTTTAGAATGAAGAGATTAGGAAACCAGAATAGGTCTAACATTTGCCTGCACTATTGTGTCTTTGTTGTCCCCCCACCTGGATGGACTGTTAACAGTGTGTAAAAGATGTACATACAAATAGATACACCGCCGTGATACAAAAAGCAGCTGTTTTTATCTACCTTTTCATAGAAGGGGGCCCTTTAAAGGTTGTTTGAAGAACTAATGAGTGTTGCATTGTTCAAAAAAAAAAGGGAGATTCCCCTTTTAGTGAAGCGCTCACTTGCTCTCAGCGTGGTCTGTCCCAGCAGTGACTGTCGTTTCAGTACATGATGCAGACCTTACATACCTTCTGCACTCTTAAATCATAAACCTGTAGTGAAAAAAAGAGGAAAAAAATGCACAAAGGTGATGTCAAACGTTTCAGAGAGAAGGAGGAAGTTCCAGCTGTTCCAAGACGCCATCTGACTGGTTTGGATAGTTGTGTACTAAACAAAGCAAATATTCGTTTCAGGTTTAACTGACTTTAACTTCCTAGTACTTTTGGCTTAATTTGTTTAACGTGAAGTGTGCGAATGATGCGCTCATCCAAGAGCTCAGGTTTCAAAGACCGGGCTAGATAATGGAAGATATTTAAAAAGCCATCTCAGACAATGCAGGATCTTAAGTCCTAGATGTCTTGCTCATCATTCATCTGATCCCATTTCCTGACTGCTGAAGAATGAGGGATCTAATTCAACCCTTTGCCTTTCACCTGCTTTGTGTTCCCAGTGTATTGACTCTGAACAAAAGAGAAAGAAAGAAAATATGTGTTTTGACAACTTCACATCTCATTGGCTTCCGTGGAACTACTTCCCTGGCTTCACTCCTCTCCCACTTTTTGCAACTGCCTCTGGGGGAATTCAGCCATGCCCTACTATTAAATGGAGCTCTGCAAGACTTGGTGTGTGTGTGTGTGTGTGTGTGTGTGTGTGTGGAGGGGGGGGGGGGTTATTGTTCAAAAAAGGTAGCTTTCTAGCCCACCATGCTGAAAGGACCTTGAGCATTGCAACATTACTGTCATAAAATGATCTTTACAGGGAAAGCAAGAGAATAAATCTGGTAATATGATGGACTGTGGCCTTGCCCGCTTGGAAAAGCTGTTTTCCCAAAACGATATTTGTATTTTTCATTATTTTTCAAACGCTATAGTAACCATGCCAGGCCTGTACATGACTCTGTAACACTGCCTCAAAAACACACCAAAAATAGGAAACAAAGTGTGGAGCATGCGCATAAAGCCTGCACGCTGGGTGCAAACTGTAAACAAGAAAAAAAGATTCCCTCAGGTTGTAGGTTAGAATAGAGGTGGGGCTTTGTCAACATCATTTTCAAAAGGTTGCATTATGGCTGTCTTTACAAAAACTCAAGGAAACCAATTTTCAGGTGTTATTATTTGGGCCTGTGAAACTGTTTTCATGTGGATGAAAGGCTGAAACAATACAAGCTTTTGCGCATTCACAAAAGCCCTTCCCTTGTGAACTTCTCCTTATCATACAGTCAGGTGGTGCTTTTGTGTAAAAATTCCTTTCTTCTCATCTAAGTCCCTGTGATGAGTAATTAATCTGTGTGTTTGTGTAAAAATAGCTTCAATGATCACTTTACATGAAACCATTATGACAACATTTGATATGTGGTGATTAATGCGTTTGCTACACTAATTTTATTGTAGAAAAGGTTGCAGAAAATGTCACATTCCAGTAAAACGCAAAATACCCTTTTGAACAGGGACCTAAAAAGTATGACACATAAATAATTTATTTCTTAGCTCATCTTATGCAACTGTTGAAATGTAAAATAAGCTTCCAATGTAGCAGCACTGTTATACTCATGGATGTTCATTTCAAAGCCTCCCTTCTCATTGTGTCTTTCAGGAATGGGATTCTCGCAGTAAGGACAAATACGTCTCAAGAAGAATTCTGAGGTAGGTAAAAAAAAAATACTAAGAGCTGCTGATTGATTTGGATTTATATATGCTATATGACTCTTGGGTTGTGAATGAAAAGACACAAATTTACATTTAAAGTGATATTTATTAGGTTGTTTCAAATCTCAGCATGTTAAAGCATCCCACAGCTCGGTAGCATAATTAAAGGTAATGTCTAAGACTTATATTGTTTGTTAGATTTGTCTTCAGTTGTTTCCTCCTCAGTGGATTCCTCTCCAGCCCTCAGATGTCACCACTGCTGTTAGCAAGTAGTCGTAGCACTGTCGGGCTTGTAGTTTTGTTTTGATTGAAACCAGCCTTGCTGGCTTGTCTGTCTCCTGCAGGAGCCTCAGAAAGGTTTCTTCTTCTTCTTGTAGACTTCTTCTGTCTTGTTGTCTCTGAAAAAGAGAAGGTATGAGGGAGTAGTGGAAATATTTGCTCACTGCCGTCTCTATGGTGTTACTTTAGAAATGAAACTTAGTTTGTACCTCAGCAGGGATTTTGCTGCTGTTGACTCTGATTTCAGCACCACATGTTGTCGTAGTTAACTGACAGATGCCATTCTGGTTAGATTTATCCAGATCATGTTGACTCCACTGATGATAGTGTGTCCTCTGCAGGTGTGTAATTCCCTGAAAAAGAAGCAGCTTTCTGTTAGGTAAAGGTCATTTCAGTCTATTATTGACCTTGTTTCTGTCATTTTCAGTATCACAATGATGTGATACCACTATTGTATCTTTCTCTACCATCGAAACCCAGAAGCTCTAGATTCCTGTAAATGCTAGCCGAAGGTGCTTTTGATTTATCTATCATTTAGCACACAGTGACTTATTTGCTTTTAAAACTGACAACTACCTTTTATTTCCTGTTTAAAATGAAAAATCTGCAGAGGAATTTATTGTCTTGTTATAAAAGGCGCTGAGGTTCATGTTCATGTTGCAGTCTATGATGGCTTGTCTCATTTTGAAACATCTCTTTTTTTTCTGGCGATAAAACAAGGTGGTAAAATGTTTGTCCTAAGCCACCATAAATTCAATAAATACTAAAAGGGAGATCCAATTTTGATTGTTTTATCTCTTGACAATGTCTCTTTGATCTTATATATGTGGTTTACAAAAATAGCTCAACTCATCTCTCTGAAAACGTCACTATTTCTTTCACATGACATCCTTTCTGTCGTAGTTAGTTAGCTTGGTGCAGGGGGGGGGATCTTACACTGGAGGTGATTTTTACTGCTGAGTGAAGAAACAGCTATCAAAATGACTCAGCATTGATGGTTTGCTGTTTTGCAGCCTCAACAGCATCAGCAGAATTCTTGTGTTGGTTAAGTTTATCTGTAAGAATTATCTGAATATGGCTGGAGTTAGTTTCTTCATGATACAAGGTGTTTTGTGCTGATTATTGGCCCAAACAAAAGTCCGTTCCCTTTGGATGTAACAGCTCCAGGTCATAAATTGTAATAGCAATATAATATATAATGTGATATTTATGTGAAAAGAAAAGTAACATTTGAAAAGGAATGTTATTAATACGGACCTCATTGTGTGGTCCGTGTCTTGACACCTCCAGCAGCTTGAAAGGTGATAATTTAATCACAAATCTGGCTTCTGTTACACAAATAGAATCAGCCTTTATTTATTAAAGTCATCTTGGCATTTTTGAACTGATCTTCTGTCAAATAGTTATCGACACTTAGTGCCTTATCAGCTGTAGCATTATTCATAAAGCACGGATATCGAGAAGAGGTGAAGGTTTTTGTCCAGGCTAGGCTAACGATTAAGTTTTTCAGTCTTATAAAAAAACTCTTTCTCAAAAACAACTTACCGGTGTGGCAGAACACCGCATTAGCTACACTGTAAATGGTGTTATTGTTAAAATTACTCTTTTGTCATCAGTTCTTTACTGTTAAAGCAAGATACAGTAGGTTTCTGTAGTTGTTGGTTTTCACAGTAAAAATTCTGCATTCACAACACCATATAACACACACATTACTGCAATGTTACTGTAAATTTACAATGTTTTTTGGGAAAATATTTGGTTAATGTAATCAAAATACAGTATTGCTGGCTTACTGCAAAAAAACAACCAGTCCTCCATTTTGAAATAAAACCCTTTTTGTGATTTAGAAGTAGGTTAGTTTGTTTTTTTTAAGTTTAGGGTATGAAAGCATATTCTATTTATTGTTTCTTTAATATTTTGCATCTACTCCGTATTGTAGTGCATGTGAGAGAGTGTGGTTGTCTTACAGTTTAAAACACCAGCTCAGTCGAATCAGCTCTGCTCTCTCCTCTGACTGCTAACACCTGCTTTATCTGGGAAGTGATTCATGTTCATCTGCAAACAAAAGCTGCTGTAACATCAAATAGTCCATTTACTTTCACATTTTCTCTTTTTTTATAAATATTAACATGAGAAAAATAGTAGCTACCTGATAATTGTTGCAGTAATGTACTGTTATTTTAACAATAAATCATTTACAATGAAATATTAAACTTAAACTATTTTTGTCACTGTTTTCTTAACCAAACATTGTTTGTGTTATGACTAGAATGTATGTGACTCTAACCAAATTAAATAAGTATTAAATTACTGACTGTATTGTTCAGGTTATTTAATCAGAGAACTGTTACTTCTGATTTATACTGTGATTTGTGTTTATTTATTTCAAGTTTTCATTTGTAGTTAAATATTAATTGTGGCTGATTTGTTATATGCTGTTTAGGATTTTGTTTATTGACAGATGTTTAAGTGATTTGAAATAGTGCGTTTGCAGTCCAGCGCCACTCAATCTGCATCACATTTGTGCATAACCCATGTTACCCTAGCACGGTTTGACAATGTCCCAAAGACGTTCTTGTGATGTCAGGAATGCGTGGCTTGCTCGGTGTTTAAGACCCTTATAAATGTTCACTGGGGTTGAGGTCAACTGTCACTTTAGAGAAAAGTCCATTATACTCAGCCCTCCTTGGTCTTCACCAGTCTTCGAGTAGTTCTTACAAAGCTCTGAGATGTGTTTGGGATCCTTCAGGGGTATAAATTCTTTTGCACAAAGATACAAACCAGAGGGTGTTGTTTCAGAGAAGCAAAACACCCCAAGATTTAAAGGTTCCCAGCATTATATTTCACTGCTGATCTGATAGACGACAGTATCTTTCTCTCACCTGCTTTTCTCCTTATATACTGTCATATTTTACTAATTTTTGTTTTTAGGAAATCTCTTCTACCATCATTAAATGCTTGAAATACTGCAGGAGGATTAGTGACCCCAAAGGTCATTACCAAATATTCAAAGTGACCGAGGGGGTTTTGAAGACTGTTTTATGCACGTCTGCCTCGCGGATCCCGACTAGGTGGTAGGCGTTTCTTAGGTCTAGTTTGGAAAAAACTTTGGCTGCATGGAGATGTTCGAACCCAGAATCTAATAATGGTGGTGGATACTTGTTTTTTAATGGTTATTTGGTTAAGTCCACGATAATCAATGCATGGCCTCAAAGAAGAATCTGGACTTTATCGGGGAGGTAGCTGGTCCGATAATACATCCAGCTTGAGACTCCTCGATGAACTGCCTCATGGATTCTCTTTCAGGCCCGTATAAACTGTGGAGACGGCTGGAAGTTAAATAAAATAAAAAATACAAATTTTGCCTTTTGTGATATTATTTTTATTTCAGATGAACTAATCAAAGGAGGCATCTTTTTCAAAATAAAAGTACTCGCCACGGATATTTTGAATGGTCTTCAAAAATGTCACATCTGCTTTTGCCTTTAAAAGTCAATAATTCACTAGAGATGGAAACCACAGTCTGAGAGTGGAGGCTGAACAATGACTGATGGAGCTGCAGGCTAACTCTCCAATGCTACAAAAATAGCTCTTGTGTGGGTCCTTAGAAAATTTTAAAACAATAATCATCAACACCCTTAAGGGAAAAGGCAAAGTCTGTCCTTCTCAAGAATTATGGTGGGAAGAATCAATGACTTCCTCCATGTTTCTTTCTCAGGGGACATGAAGATAAAGTCTCAGTGGTATTAATAGTAGTTCTCTGATAGCCCTGTAGTACTGTGTTTATGTGTCACAGCCTTATATCTCATTGAAGTATCATTTTCTGCCTTCTTAGTCTTCAGATAAATGCGCTTTGATGCACAACTATAGTAATGGACATTTAGGTATCACATCATTTCTGTTTGACCTGCCCACAGCTCTGCTTCTGCACTTCTGTTAAAAACTGCTGCAAAATGCTCAAAGCAAATACAATTTCTTACTCACTGCTGAGACCATTAATCTGGATGGGATAATGTATGTTTGCCTCAAGGCCATGGAAACCGTTTAGTCTTACAAACTGGATGTAAAGGCTGCTTTTCAGTTTCTGAGCAGGGGAAACATCATGCAAAATTTCAGTAAAAACATGTTCCTCGAAGTAAAAGAGAATTCTGTTTTGGAGAAAGTAGTTAGAAATGATTTAATAGACTAATGCAGAGAAATGAGCTCCAGTGATTGTGCGTAATGAGATGATTGTGCTTTCATGTTAAATTCTCAGAGTTATTTTTGTCATTCTCATCTGGTTCGATAGCCTATCTGCCCCAAATAGGTCTTCTGAAAGGAGAGCATGGGAAAAATAGCTGTTGTTGTGGAAACTCCTGGGAAAAGATTTAGTTTTCATTGGTAGCAGTGGAGGGCATTGTTGGGTGTGAGTGAGCTGAGAAACTGTTTTGGCTCCCAGTGAGCTGGAGGAAGCATGGAAACACGGACACAAAAAGAACTGTGATTGGCTCAAACTGAACAAAATTTACTCTAAAAGAAACCATACAGTTGGTTTCACACAGATGGAAAGAAATGGATGCTCTGTGACATGACAGGACCGAACATGTGACACGCTGAGCTGATATCTTATGTTGTCTTCTTTGGCCGATTTAAACCCCCCTGATGTCAGCTGAAGCAGTGGTGGCCTGCATACCGACATACCAGGTTGATGGTTGCCAGCCCATTAGCGGCAAAGCCCACCCAGAGCTGCCGACCCACTCCTGCCCACCTTCTGCCTTCCTGCCCGGTCCTGGCTCTGGATCAGAGGCAGGCCGCACGTCGGGGGACAGGCCTAATGATGGCTGCAGCCATTCCATCCCTTTTAAGCTCCGGCCCAAAAGTACAATTTTAGCTAATGCTATTTCCTGCAGATAAGATGGAAACAAACTTCTTTAACTTCACTTTCCCCCATCAGAGCTTTGGGAGGTGAAGGGAGGGTGAGCGGTGGCAAAATACTCAATTTGTGTTGTTACATCATCAGCTGATTGGGCATAACTGACCTCCACTTTAGCTCTGATGGTCACTGAGACATTATATCCATTTAAGATTCTTATAGAAGTGTCAGTAAGTGAAATCAATGGAGTGAAGCAAAGATCATCCACTTTTTTGTGCACAGAACTAAACCTAGTTAACCGTATCAAACCATTTTGCTCTCCATCAGTCCCTAAGTGGCTTAATCAAGGCTGTGTATTGTGATTATTTTACTCACCCAAGGCTTCCAAATTGTTTCCAGCTTCAAACAAGATTGTAAGATATTTATACTGCATGGAAATGTTGTTTTGGTCTGTGTTTACACGACAGTCTTTCACATAAAGACACCAGATTCTCATATTCGGTCACACAAAACTGTTTTTCTCAAATTGATTTTCTAAATATCAAAACTATATGATCAGTGTCTCAGTTGTATTGCCAGATCAGCCTACAACTTGTTTGATAGAAAATAAAAAACATAATGCCTATACATTGTAAAAGCTTGTCTAATGCTCCCAGTGAGCATGTGCTCAGCTGTTTTTGGATCTTCTTGGCATCTAGTGTCTGTCTAGTTCTTACTGTTTGAAGACAGCAGCGTCATCAGAGAGGATAACGACAAACATCTCCTCACACGGCCCTCTGATCTCAATCATTCACAAATTCACCCAAAGAGATCTATATCCACCATCCACCCTGTAATATCTCTTATGCGTGTTCCTCTGTTCCCGTTGGGTGTTACAAAGGAATGAGATCTCACCAAACACACCGACATAGCTGAAGTTGATGGCAGCTAACTATCTGAACTGTGCATGTTGCTCATTTGATAAACTTTAGGTTCTATGTCAAAGGGATTTATTGGGGGCTTGTGTAAAGTACTTATGAGCGGTCAGTAACTTACCTGCAGCAGCCAGAACAATACTACTTTTGTTTAGCAGAGACCATGCAGGAGCAAATTCTCTCACCTGAAACAACTCACACATAAAACTGTCTGAGTGGATTGAGCAAACTGACAGAGATACTCTTATAGGACACATTTATTGATGGTTTTGGTATTTTCTCAACTTAATGTTTGTGTTGCTGCACTATCTGCACTCACGTTGGGTGCTACAGGTTTCTTACTTCTGATCAGACGAGAATCTCAGGAGTTTTATTTTTCTATCCAACAATTCTTCCTCTGTATGTCTTTGCATTTGTGATCATTTTAGACAAAAATACTGTTCAGCTGAGAATCTGTTCTTAAAGCCAAACTAAAAATCTATAAACAAACTTAAAAATAAATTAATAAATTAAATAAAAATTGCTCAAGCTACTAAAGGTTTCCAGCTGAGTTGGCAAAAATTAGGCCCTCAGTTCATTTAAATCCCCCATGAGAATTTCTTTCGGATTCTATAAACTAAAATTGCTCTGACTGTTTTTTACTCCAGGTGAGATGCTGACTACTCAAAGCTACCCCACACAGTCCCACTTCAAAAGATTTTTTAAAAAGCTCTTAAATATTTTTAACTAGGGTATGCAGTCACCTCTTCTCTGTTTCAGTTCATTCATTTCTTAGCTGGATTATTTTCTTTTCTCTCTAAATCCTCTCTGATTCCTCACCAGTCTCACCGTCCATCAGTCATAAAAAGAGCAGTGAAATTTCCCCTCAGTCACTTAGCCCAGATTCAGCTCTGCAAGCCGGCTGTGCAGCGGCGGTAACTTAACAGAATGTAAATAGAGCAGTGTTTTTCACATTACTTCACCGCTTATTTTTAGTAGCTGAACAAGAGCAGGCAAGGGTGTGCCTTTTTAAAGCTGCGAGTTCAAGCCTTATCAGCAGAATACACAGAAAAAAAGGGATAGAATTTATAAATCAAACAAAACAACAATGACCCAATAAAGGAAGTGATATGTTGGTTTATGGTTGAAATTTTGATTGTAACTGGCAAACAATGCTAGAGCAGTTTTTTTAAAACATAAGGAAAGAATGTTGTCTTACTGTCTGTTTCTTTTTCTTTTTCTTTTTTCCTAATGCACTGGATATTAACTCAACGTGTTATAAATTTTTCTTTTAGCTCAAAACCAGTTAAGCCTAATATACAGTAATATTTGGTGCTATATTTATGCCGCATTAAGAGATCAGCAACAGACCCCAAGCTTCCGTCACTTGGATTTCCCCCCAGGTAAAGGCAGATTAGTGTTTTTGTTGTTACTGTTTACACTGGAATTTATTTTTTTTTTCTCTAACAAAAAATGTGCCATTCTGAAGTTCAGAGATTTTTCATGCCCATCTCTTGCCATCCCGTTTACAACAGATAATGTTTTGAAGACACATTCCAGTTTAAGATGGCTGCCACAGCAACTCAAACTTAGCTAACACACAAAGGATAATAGCGCAGTCAATTTTACAGATGTTGAGCTACAACTGGTCAACTTTTGAAGTCTTCCCAATTAAAGATGGCCATCACAGCCAACTGACCTGAGGAGACACAAAACAATCTATAATTCAGGATATTCATACTCTGAGCATTACTGCATATCCCAAGATTTTAAGATATTCCATGAGATCGTGCAAAACACTACTTACGAGGTTTGAGTAAAAATAACTACAACTCTATTCCCTCTCAGCATAAAATGATTCTACTTTAAAACTCTGGCACAAAAGGCAACGGCCAATATGCATTTTTTCAAGAAATGCTATTAGGTAAAAAATATTATATCAAAGAGTGTAGGAGATAGTGGCTTTCCACTTCTCTAAAAGGCAGTTTTTCTCTGAGTCACCAATCTGCTCACTGCAGGAAATGTATTTTTCCAAATTCTTCTCCAGTGGGTTAAGTTTCTCCCCGTTCTACAACTTCAAAGTCAAACGCTGATGGTGCTGGTCCACAGTCCTCAAGCTTTGAGACCACTGACGCTCATGGTTGCATTAATTAAGTTCTGTATTTCATGAGCAAAATTCACACAATTTTTCATTTTCATTCGAGAATGGAATGAAGCCATTTGGGCCGATGTGTTTGTTTCTGTGGGTGTATATAAGTCTGTGTGTGTGTACATGTGTGTCTGTGGAGGTTTTTTTGATGTGCTAAACCCACCATGTTCGTCGCAATCACTGAGCATGATGAGTCATCATTTTCCACCGAGGCTAGCGGTTACCCTCTGATGAACAGTGAATTCAGAAGCCCCAAGACTTACACAAACACACACACACACACACACCATCTAAGTCCCCAACAGGTTTACAGGCGAGTAAGAACGATATAAAGAGTGTTTTGAATTGAGCCATCAATAAACAGCAGCTCTCTTTCCCTTTTCTGTGATGCTTTGTGTGCACAGCTCTGGAGACGCACACGCTTGTGCTTGGCCTTGTCACTGTCCAAACAGCCCTTCTATAGTGAGAGGCTCCAATGAAGGGAATCAGCTCCAGCTAAGACACCCTTTCACACTTCCTCCCTTCCTTTCTCCAAAGCCCTCCCTCCTGTGTGACCGCAGGTCCTTCCTTCCTTCCTCCTAACACAGAGGCCTGGGGGAGTCACAGGGGAGTCAGGATGACCGGATGCGCCCTGATCAGACAGACATACAGAGACGGACATGCAGACAGGAGGATGCTGCTGCTACTGTGGACCTTGGGCTTGGTATTCTTCCCATCCGGAGCTCCAAGGAGAGTGACATCATTCCTGTTTTGATAGGTCGACAGGAAGGTAGAGGGAGATGGAGGCCAGTGGAGTGTGTAGGTGACAGCATGTGGACACAAAAGGAAGCAAAAGTGTTGATCAGGAGGCACAGATCTTTGGCCATGTCAGTGAAGGCCTGCAGGAAACTTTGCTTTGCCGAACAGGAAGTCCTTTTTTTCTAACTGCAATAAAAAAATATATATACAGTATATATACTAAGTTAGGACTAACAGGATTTTCCTATTTAGAAATTCTTCTAAAAAACAGAATGGGTTTACAAACACAGAGTTAGCAGGTGCATGTTTCTCACGTAAGAAAAGCCACATGTAAAGAAACCATTAGCCAGGCCATACAGCCGTTCTGTATCTCACAAGACATGAGCTCGTGTTAGTTTCACAGTGCTCTTCAGTGTAGTTTATCTCCTGTGCAAGACAACCATTTCCTCTCTTATTCTCTGGGGGAAAAAAGAAATGACTTCAAGTGGCTAAAGGACCAGAAGAAAGACGAGAGGATCTCAATACCAGCAGTTTCTTCCCTTTTTTTTTCCTTTTGTTGAAGAGCTTACAGTGAGTGGCAGCTGTGCTCTGCTGCTGCTGTACACGACTTCAGAGAAAACATCACTGCTCTCCATCTATTCACCCCATAGAAATGCCAGCTCTGGTCATCAATTCTGAGCCTTGTGCTGTCACTGTGGGCCTCTGCACACAGCAGCTGGCTGCAGGAAGACCAGCGCTCTTCCACAATCTGTCCAAAGATCAGCTGCATCCAGCTGTCCGGCAGCAACCCCACTATTCAGAGCGCCGCTGCTGCTGCCTCTGCCTCTGCTGAGGAAGGCCTCTTTTACTGTTGTCACTGGTCTCTGCTGACTGTCCCCTTCACCACACTTTCTTTTTCACTTCTTCCTTCCTAAATTTTCAGCTGCACAAACACATCCGCCCCTTGAGCTGCACAGAAGGCCCCATATGTCTGCCTGGGCTTGCTTTCAGTCTGTCTTTTACTTTCTTCCCAAGTCAAATTGTCCATCTGTCTCTCCATTTACCAACTTTTTGTCCACTATTTTCATCTAGCTTTTTCTCTGTCAGCCATTCTCCTCCTGTCCTCCATGCTGTGCTTCTTAGATTAACTTTCTTTCTTTTTTGCAATTGTTGCCTTTCTTTCTGTTTGCTCCATCCTTGTCCCCTCTGTCTTATTTTGTGGTAACCATTCCTCTTTTCCTTCTTTGTTGGTTGCCATGTCTCAGTTTCTCTGCTCTTTTCTCTACAGTTCTGTCCCCCTTTTTGCCACTTACTCTTATTTCCGCACAATTTCCATCTCATTCTTTGTCACTCTGCTGCAATCTAAACTATACCCCCTTTTTTTTCAAATGTCACAATACTGTATCTTTTCTTCACCCTTTTCTTTAGAGTCTGTCCCCCTTTCTGCTGCATTTTTTTCACAGGTGTCTGTAAGGCGGGGATTTACATTTTCTCAGGACAGGCAGCCCGTGGAGAGAGGCCTGCTGGCAGATCAAAGGCCCCGGCTGTAAAACGATCTGAAAGAGTCCGACATTAGCATCCATCAGGGTACCTTGAAAGCTCCCTGATCAGCCGAGAGGGAAGCTGAGGGCCCCCCAAAGTGAAAGCCCAGACTGGAGAGGGGTGGAGGGAGGGTAGAGAGAAAGGGAAAGGAGGAAGGGAGGAAAATTCCTGTAATGACTTTCAAATGTTATTTCTCTATTTGTTTCATCATCAGTCTCATACGTTATCTCTCATTTGATTTTATCTTTGTTTCTTTTTATTGGTATGATTAAAGTTTTCCACACTTGCTCCTGCTAGGTGCAGTTATGTCAGGTCTGATATCGGAAGTAGGGTGGAAAAAGTAAAGAATAAGGAAGAAAGGAAAGACAGAATTGTGTTAGGAAGGAGGCTAAAAGTGGATTAGTTCTTTATATCTTTATATCAGACAAGTTGGGAGCTGTAGAATCAGTGGGCTCCATCTTTTCTTTCAATACGGACCAAACATGTGATAAAGGTCCTGGTGTGAACCACTGCTTTAGTTGTTTCTTTTTCATCACAGACCACAGCCACATAAATTTAAAAATATAAATAAATCTGTATCTTTCTCACTGATCATTGTAATAGAATTCCCTCAAGAAATCCGATTTAGAGACACTGAAACACATACACTGGGCTCTTCTTTTTCAGGAAAAAGTTCTAGCGTTTCACACAGGAACAAATATCTGCGTAGTTCGCTGTTTTTAAATATAGTCACAGTAAAGTCTGTTACTCATTTCCTGACAATATTGTTTACTATACTGTAAAAACACAAGTTAACCCTTGTCTTTCCAGCTTAAGTACTATTACACAAAGTCATTTAGGCTGCATAAATGACTGATCTACTATAATTAGTTGTTCTGTTCATGTTTCTCTCAGCAAACCATCATTAAGTGGTCCAAGTCCTGGGATCAAAGTATTGACACTTTTAATGAAAAAGGTGGACCAGTAGGGCAATGTAAAAATCAACAAAATAGTGTTTGGTTCAGGAATAGTTTTTCAGCCACAAGGAAATGAGACCTAAAGTGTTGCAGTAACTATGCCAGGCCTGTATGTGGCACTGTAATGCT
The DNA here is from genome assembly GCF_001649575.2 of Kryptolebias marmoratus. Classification (NCBI taxonomy): domain Eukaryota; kingdom Metazoa; phylum Chordata; class Actinopteri; order Cyprinodontiformes; family Rivulidae; genus Kryptolebias; species Kryptolebias marmoratus. Next base: position 20,717,088 of record NC_051440.1, on the reverse strand, counting down.
TCCACAAACATATACCAAAAACAAGAGACAAGGGATAGAGCATGCACATAAAACTTACATGCTGTGTAAGAATTGTAAACAAATACAAAAGGGGGATGCCCTCAGGTCATAGGTTAGATTGGAGGTGAAGCTATGACCTCATTGTTTTCAAATTGTGGAGTATTTGCTGTCCACACCAAAGCGCCCGTGGCTTTTCAAGATGTTATGTTTTGCTATGTTTTGAGGAATCCTAAAATGTTGTTTCTGTGTGAACGCAAAGCTGAAACAATGAAAAGTTTTGCATATTCACAGAAAAAAAAATTTTTACGCTTCAGTTTTTTTGCATAAATTAGTTTCTCTGTGGTTAACATGTTCTGTTTTGCAACATACATTTTCCATGAACTATGAAGAACCATTGTTTATTCACCCTACAGTTAAAATAAACACAACTAATAGGCAAATATCCAAATATAGATAAAAGTGACTTTGGTTTAAAGGTTTAAAAAGGTAGTGTTTGCTTGAAACGCGGTACAATAATTGATCATGAGGTCAGTTTATGATGGTAAAAATCTGCTTTGTTCATGGCTCTGCTCTGATTAGCTGTTTCGTCATCTGCTTTCAGTTATCAAAGCATCGTGCCATGATACATGTATGCATCATGAAACAAAATGTCACAAGTGTAAAGTATGTCTTAGATAGGATCAATGAAACCCACACAGTCGCTCCTTGGTGGATTTTTTTTTTATTGTGCAGCTTGCTGACATGTGTTGAGTCTGATGTGTGCAGGGCCAGAGCTGCATGCCACTGTCTCAGCTCGGTAATGGATGTCCCGTTTGTTGAGCATACACACTCTTACACACACAGCCAGACAGACAGACAGACAGACTGTTAGTGGCAGATTTCAGCTTGGCCGTCCTGTCCACCCGAGGATGAGTTCCTTCTCTGTTTAGGGAAAAGGATGTGATCTCATTCACTAAAAATCCAACCCCAAACTTTGTCGCTTGCCACTCATGACTTAATCCAGACTTCTTTGTGGAGAGCGCCCTCCCCAAACCCTCTTCTCTTCTTACTTTCTCCTTCTCCCTCTGTCATTTCCTGTATCTCTTCAGCCCACCCATCTGTCACTCAATCCATTTTTTGTTAGTTAATTCATTTATCTATCTGTAAAAAGGCTTCAAAAACAATGTTAATGTTCTTTAAAGAGGGTGTATAACTTTAAAAGGAGCATTTTATCTGGTAAACTCTGGATGAACTGAGCAGCTGAGAGTTAAGCTAAAAAGGATATTATTTTAATAATTGTTCCAAATTTTGTTGAAACAAAAACAGGCAACAGCACTAACAAAATATTTTGACTATAGGAAGCTGTAGTACAGTTACAGTGAGGAAACTCAATTGTTGTTGCAGATTTTGATTATTTTCTACTTATTTTAATAGTTAAAAGTTTGCTACAAAAAAATTAAAACCATAAAAGAATGGAAAAATTTGTTTAAAAGACAGAAATGTTATAAAGTGAAAAATGAAATGTATAAATAATATAGCATCAACTTTTATTAACATATTTTAAGTGAGTTCTAATTCTACTAAATTGCTTAAATAATTCATTGTTTTCAGCAAATATATTCATTTATCTCTTTTTACATTTTAGAATTGTTTCAAATGGGTCATATTTTATTCTGATTTCCTTAAGGTCATAGCACTTTGTATAAAATTTTAGCAAACCTATAAAGTCCTGTTCTTTAACGCATTCTTACTTTGGGTCTGTGTAAATTATCCGTCATTCAGATTGTTTGAGATTAAGACACATTCTTATGTTAGAAATCAACACTTAGCAAAGTAAATTGCACAAATGTGTTATAATCAAACAAACATACCAGAGAAAGAAGACTCAGTCTTGTATAATATATATTTGTGTGATTTTAAACTATTAAATTCACAAAAATACTTTTTTCCTGACTGACTGGTTAGTTTAACCATACTGTAACTAGGATTAAGTATATGTATTTTTCTGTAATTTTGGTAAATTTGTGTGTTAGCTACGGGAGCCGACAGGCGCAGACGCACAGCAAACGGCTAAACACGCTGCAAAGACAAGAATGATGCAAACTCAAAAACACAAAAAAAAACCAAATACAACAGAAAAATGCTGCAATCACTGAAAACAGGCAGAAGCAAAACCACCAAAACATATGCAAAGGAAAAATGCTGCATATACCAAAAACACCAGCAAGTACAAAAAGCTGCAAACTCTCTCCACAAAACAGAAGTGCACCAGACCACTAGGGGGACTGTAGGTTGGAGGTTGGAGGTTGGATATTCCCTGGCAGTCAGATATGGGTCAGCTCACCTCCATGTTCTCCCTCCTCCTAAACATGGTGGTTCACTTAGGGACCATCAACAAATTACCAAACCAATGGCACCTGGAAAAACAAAAACAAAATAACCTCCATGTCATGTGAACTTCTGACCAAGCGTTAACGTTGAACTGTTTCACTACACTGGACAAATAAGACACACCTAACTGTATCTGATTTTAATGCATTTTATATTTTTTATTACAAGTCTGAGTTTTTAGAAAAAGTGGGAAACTTTTTGTCATGACTGACAGTTTAGATTAATCATACTGCACCTTAGATTAACTTTAGAATTACTTTAGAATAAGTGTTGTTAATTAAGGTCAATCAATCAACAGCTGGGTCAAGGATGCACTAATGCACTATATTGTTGAGTAGCATCTTGCTACCACTTGAATGCAGCTCCAAAAATATAAATAAGCTTTTATTTCCATTGGGAGGCACACCAGAGCACTGATAAGAGGTGTTGCTTTGCAGCAGAAAGTTGCCTGTTTTCTGGGTGGAGTTTGCTTGTTCTCTTTGTACATTCATGGGTTTTCTCTGGGTACTTCTGTTTCCTCCCACTGACTACAAACACACATGCTAGGTTAACTGGTAACTCTAAATTGGAGATGGGCACCAGATCCATGCAACCCTGCACAGAAAAGTCGGTAAAAAAGGATGAATGGATGAAGAGTTCTTCACTGGTCTGTTCTGTTGTCAGAAATCAAAATGGAAAAGTAGTTTTCTATAATGAAGTGAAACTCAAAATGTCAAAAATAACTTAAATAGTTGAGTTTGTATGTGTTTTTCTTACTTATTTTGTTTTCACACTTCATCTTCTGTTGATAAATGTTGTTGTTTGATCAGGGCAAGAGCTACTAACTTTGAGCTTTCTGAAGAAGCTGTTTGGGCTGTTTTAGCTGTTTGAGCTGATTACATGCCAAAATCCTTCACTCTGCGTGGGATGGGAGCAGCGCAGACAGAAAAATATGTGCTACTGTTCATTGTGCATTAACCCTAAAAAAGGAGGTGTGCAGATCCAAAACTTTGTAATCTACATTGGTGGATTTCATGATAAGCAGACTTCTTTTTAATGATTGGTTTGTTGATATATTGTTGACCCATAAACTAAATAAAAAAATAGGCATGTCTCAAAATGCAAAAGCCATAATAATTGAGATTGAATGGCTCTAAAATTGCTCAACCTCCATAAAACAGTGTAAAATTATCCGACAAAATCCTACAGTAAATCAACAAGTTTTTATCATTTGTTCTGGTTTTATTATCTACTGTAGATTCACTCATTTTGAACAGGAAGCTGGCAGTCTTGTGTAAAACTAATAAATTGGTAGTAGGTCTCAAAAATAAATATTTTGTCCCGTCAAGTTTCAGGTATCTATTGTTAGTGTCACCTTTTTATCTAAATGTGTCTGCTTCTGGCTCACTATACACTCATCAGCTATTTTATTAGGTACATCTTGCTAGTACTCAGTTTGACCCCTGTTTGCCTTCAAAACTGTCCTAATTATTCATGTCATAGATTCAACAAGTTGATGGAAACATTCCTCAGAGATTTTGGTCCATACTGACATGATAGCATCATACTGTTGCTGCAGGTCCATGATGTTAGTCTTCTGCTCCACCACATCCGACCGTGGAGACCCCCTGAGTTCAGTGTATCGAGACTCATCAGAGCAGCCAAGGCTTTTCCAATTTCTTAGTGTCCAGTTTTGAGTCTGTGTGAACTGCAGCCACAGTTTCCTGTTTGTTTTTTTGTTTGTTTTTTTATCGGACCATTCTCTTTATACCCTAGAGATGGTTGTGTGTGAAAATCCCAGTAGATTAGCAGTTTTTGAAATACTCAGAACAGTCCGTCTGCCATGGATGGATGGATGGAACAAATAATATCACGTGTAAAATATTCTAAATCTGAGGTTTAGGACCTGATAAGAACGTTTTTTTATGTTTTGTCATTACACATAAATATCTGTTAACTGTTTTTAACTATTTTCAGTGAATGTTGTATCATTGTTTCCCGTACTGTTGGTCCATCTTTTATTTTCAGTTGTAAATGAGTGCATACGGTACGTTCTGCTACATTGACTGAGACTTTAAAAAAGTATTTCTATGATTTCCATTTGGCAAGCCAAGAGGTCCCTAAGAGCAGCAGCTGTGCCAACATGGACCAGTTTTTTCTGAAAACTTAAAAATACATTCGGTTTATGACAGGTAGTTTTACAGGGGCTCTAAATGTGTGTTCTGGTCTTTTTTATCTTTACACTTAGTGTGTTTTTATATGACTTTTTATGTGGTTATGCACCCTGTGTGAAATTTGATGCCGTCATATCATCCTGATGTATGTTCTGACACAGTCATTTGTCATCACTGAACCCCTGTTTGTTGCCAGTGATCCCTGTATCCTACCAGCAGCTCCTGAAGCCATCACTTCCCTCATTGTCTGGCTTGTCATGTTTTGTCAGGGCAGCTGTCTACATAAAGCATGTTATCATGACACGTCATAACTCAAGAAACGAGACAAGTGGATGAGAAAGAGGAACTTGATATATTTTATGTCTCTCGAAATCTGCTCTTCAAACTGTTGTGTTTCATTTTCAAACATCAGACATCTTTCTGTTAATTTGTTTTTCTGATTTGTTTGTTTTGTTTCTGTTCTTGGACTTATTCCTTGTTAATATGCTCAGAAACATTAGGAAATCAGTAAACTTAGACCTAAAAAACCAGCACATCCAATGGTCTCTTTAAAAAGTAATTATTGGATGTGCATCTACAACTGATTCACTTCTGGATTTAACACAATTCAAAATGGCCGCCACAACTGATCATCATCCCAAATATATCCTCAGTGCATTAATACATCTTATAGGATCTCACAAACTGTGTCCCTTTCAATCACAAAATGATTTTTGTTTAAAACTTGTTTTTTTCCTCAAGATTCTTGTTTCTCAGCATCTTCTTCTTTCCACACTTCTTCTGAATCTAAATTACATCAAGCCTCCATCAAACATTGATAAGAAAACAGCTAGTATAATAGTGCATAAAGAGAAAATACAATTATTTTTATTTCTCAATGTGAACTTAATCACTTTAATTAAAAACAATTAAATGAGTGTAACATGTTAGTCTGTTGTGTTTTGCTGATAATAAAAGGAAAAGTTGTGTCTTCACTTCCTCCTGTCTAAATTATTTCTAATTATCTTTGTTATCACATACCAGCGACATATTTTGCTGAAAACTCTGCAGAACCTTGAATTTTTGGTAACAGTTTAGAGCTATGTTGACCACACATCGTGCCCTCATCTGTGCACAATTTCAGCTGAGGAATGTCTCTCACATCAGTCTTATCAACTGTTTTGTCTGGGGGGCATCCGAAAACGGCTTGGCGTTAAAATTGATAGGCTTTTTGGAATACACACCTTTTATCTTCTTTTACTCATCCTCTTAATCTGTACATTCCCTCATTTCATTTAGTACACTCATCTTTTTTCCGTATTGTTTGCTTGTATTTTTTATAAATGCAGACTACACAGACTTATTTTTTAATCTACTGACATACAATGTCTCTCTGTCACAGACAACACTTTGTTTATATTTAATGGTTAGTTTGAGGACATTTAAATTGTCATGTGTTTTTGATATGCATAGATGATACAGGAAGTTAACTGAACAAAATGGAAATATAGAATTTGGTATATTGCTGCAAAAAGTCCTTGAAGGAGTGCATATCACCTACTGCCTATCATGCCAGAGTAATAAAACCATCTTATGGGACAGAGTTACAGCCACTTTGGGCAATGCTTGTAAATAACATTTTGCACATTTTTTTTTTTTTGTTGCAAGATGTGTTTGCTCTTAAAGTATATGTTGTGAATGACTCTTAGCTACTAAACTGAACTACATTTAGCTCACAATCTATAAATTCCACTAAGTTGTAGCCATTTTTGTGTAGGCTAGGGTTGATTTGTTGTGGTGGCCATCTTAAATTAGGTTGACTCCAAATGTTAATGAATTGTAGATGATCATTCAGTGATTTCTTACAGAGAGTTTCACTTCAATCTGTCACTTGGTTCGTAAGATATTTAGCCTACAGGGAGATAATGTTGACTCAAACATCAAAGATGTGGAGAGTTTCATTAAAATCTGTCCAGTGGTTCATAAGATATTTTGCTAACTGTAAAGCCAAATAAACACACCGACATGGATAAAAACATTATTGTACTTTTGCCTTTGGTAGCTTGCAATAATTAAGTTGTCCTGCCACTAATGTTGTCAGTCAGATTGAGTTAGATTGGTTGAATAATTCATGTATTTATTAATTAGTTAGTGTATATCAGACGTGTGTGCAGAAATGACAGTTTCATAATGTCTGTTTTTATCCCCAATATTGTAACAAACATTAAGATCTAATCAACAATTAACTTTTAACTTTGTTCACATTTTTCTTGCATGCTTTTAACATCAAAAGTATTTCTTTTTTATGTTAATTGAAAAAATATGTTATTTATTGCTTTATTTTTGCAGCAGCTTTCAAGAGTTCATTAAGCATTTTTGATGAGACTTAGATTGGAACAAGGCCTTTATTCTTTCAAAGTGCTGCTAGCCAATACCTTGTTACCATTTTCCCAGGCCTACCTCCTGCAGCACCCGTACCCCTGACCCGTAACAGCCAATTGATTTATCCCCGATTGTTAGGAGGCCTCTAGTGCTGCATCTCAATTGGCTCCATATGAGAATGGTGCAAAGAGGTCATCTATACCAATCATTTTCAGTGGCTCATTATTCCCAAGCCAAACAGCTCAAAGACCCAATTTCCTACCGCACTGTTCATAAAAGTGACAGATGGCCAAAACCTGGAAAAGCTTTTCTATAACTGTTAGCCTGCTCAAATGGGACACAATGCTCTTTAGTATTTTAAATGTTAGACTTGATTCTCACTTCTCTCCCACATTCACCAACTTCTTTCACCTTCATATTTTCCAAGGTGAATAATGCGAAAGAAGGAGACTTCAATGTTTAATAGCTTTAGTCCATATTCCACCCAGTTCAACATTTTTCCTGTTCACATGGCCCTGAATGTAGATCCAGCACACAAATGTTTGCCAGGTAGTTTGTTTCCCTGTAAAGGTTTGCGCTACCTTAACCCTGGGACAGAACTCAAAGTCACACTGATAGACAGAGACCAAGACAAGGTCTCCTTTCATCCCCCAGACCCACCACTCTCTGATATTCAGGGTCATCTATAGTCACTTGAGCAAGCCTGCACCCCTCCGTGGCTGACTATGAGGGTCTTTTCTTGCCGGGGAAGTGCCTGTGTGATAAATGTGCGGCTTGGAACAACAGCTGAGAATAAGAATTGGCTCAGCCTTTCTACTCCCTGTTTCTGACACAAGTGGTTTCCTCATATCTTGGCTATTTTTCATGAATGACCTCTTTCATTTTTTCCCCCCTACCTCCAATAATAACCAAGCTCCTCATGTTTAGCGTTTGAGAAACAAAAAAAGGAAAGTGAAATAGTAGGTCTTTTTAGAATTTCTGCACGGTAACTTGTGGTGTAAGATTGTGAGTGGGCAGATAGATAGTTTTAAAATTTGTGACTTTCATTCATTCTCTTTTACTCCCAGTTGCCACTTTTTTGTCTTGTGGATGTTCATTTTATTCCCATTAACAGCATTTGCCTAAAACTTTGACGCATATGAAAAAAACTGCTACTTCCTACTTAAGCTTAGTCTGTGAGGGAGTTGTGCAATTTCCAATTTTTTTATGGTAAATCGTTGTCTATTAGTCCAGCTAACTCACTTGAACCACTTACAGATTTACCTTCAGACAGTTCATTCATTGTAATGCCACTTCAGCCACCAATTCATCTTATAAAAACAGGGGGCCTAACCCCCATCTCCCTCAACTATCTTTCATCCTGGTTTTGTGGCCCTCCCATGCATGCCTCTAATCTCTCCCTTGTGTTTCTGAAACGTCAGTGCAGAGGAGCGAACATGTACTTGCTCGCTATGGATTTTCCGTGGAATGCACCATTTTATTCTGCGTACGTTGCCTGTTTTGATAGGAGGTGATTATGGAGTATTTATTTTCCTACTGGGTGTGGGAACCCAACCTGTTGGTACACTACATTGTGAAGTGGGTTCTTATGAAGTTGTGACTCATACAAGTTGACACACATTCTAACAATTAGTTTAGCAAGGGTTAGATCCTATCTCTAAATACCATTTAGGCCTACAGCACCTGAAGTATTTTGTTGACAAAGGAAAATGGAAGTAAAAACCTGCATCACTGAGATCTAAATACTGATTCGTCATTGTTAAACCAGGTAGAATTTCTCCTCCTTTTTTTCTCCGAATGCAAATGTGTTTTATTTATGCGGGGCCTTGTTGCACGCATGTCAGATGTATGAGTTTACGTTCAGGAGGGATTCCGGGTGTGCATGCCTTCTTCTGTTTGTTTGTGTTTAAAGGAAAATAACCCTAAAAAGTCACAGAGGTTAAGCCCCAACTATCAGGCTGATTGGTGAATGGTGGTGTTCTAGGATTGAAGCTTAGTGGAGGAGGGGTCAAAAAACAGAGCGAGTGAATGATGAAGGGAGGGGATAAAAAGGGAGGCCCCCCGCAAGACAATTCCCTTGACGTTGGGTCATTCACAGACACAGGAAATGCTTGACCTCACACCCTGAGAAATGTCCGCAGCAGCCCACTTGTGTTAAAGGTGTAATTGGGCATAATTAGAAGCTGGCAAAGGGAGAAATGTAGATGGACTTGTGCGCCCCTCATGCCTGCCTCTGTCTGGCAGACTACGACACACCGGAGCCAAACTCTCTCTGCACAGATTTAAATACCAGTTCCAAATAAGCAAGTAAAGAAAAATTCAAAACAAGGTTCCTTTCAGCCCAGCTGAGGTCTTCCTCTTTGACTTTTTTCTCAAATATTTGCTCCCTGTGTTGTGTAATCACAAGCACAACTCATAGTCTTTTGCTACACTTCTAAACAAGAAATACCACCATTAATTAAACGGCTTTGATGCAGACATGTGAAACTTGTTTGAGATAAAGAAGCCTTAATTGTCATAGCTGAAATTAGCTTTTAAGTATGACCCTTCACCTTGACATCAACTCAATTCCTCCTTTGTCCAGCTCACATGGCAGCAGCTGCAGGTGGTGTGGCAGCATCTCCACAGATAACCTACGTACATAAACCTCCTTGGACCTGTTTCTTTCTGTTCCATTGTTTTACTTCTTCTCTTTACTGTCTGTCATATGCTGCCTGAAATCTATTGTAAAACATGGACGCCTCGCATGAACTCGCAAAGGAGCCAGCTGCTTTCTCTCAGAGCTGAGGCAGGAATGTCCTTTCATTTGGATCCTTCATTCATAAGAAATAAACCATCGACCCGCATGCTGGGGTTTCAGTGAGAGTAAGGGCTGTCAGCCATTGATGTGTTGGGGGTGGGTACAGGGAACTGGAGGGTAGGTGGGTGGGCTAAGGCTTGGGAATGGAAATGCATGGAGTAGAGTTTAGATTTCTGAGAAACTGATGTTCAACGGGGGGCATTTTTTTAAAGATTAAATGTCTGTGTGTTGATCAAACGAGTCAAACTGCACCATTAATTAAAGTGACTTCATGTTGTAGAAATGATTTTACAGGTAATACATTAAAAGCCAAGCTTTCCCTTTAAATAATTCATCTCCCCCTCCACCTTTCTTGACAATGTTTTAAACTAAGATCATCTTGTTTTGAAAAATGCCAGACTTGTTTCTGTTTTGGTCATGAAGCTTCATGTTATGTCACAGAATGTCAGGCTCAAAGTACGTGTTGTGGATGACTCTCAGCTACGATCACATCCAATTTTAGTTCAATATTTGTATAATTGACTGAGTTACAGACATTTGTTTTTGTGTTTTCTAAGGTCAGGTGGCTGTGGCAGCCATCTAAAACTCGATTAAGTCTAAAAGGTAATTAGTTGTGGATGTAGATCCCAGCTTGAAATGTTTTGTGAAAGTGCCTACTGTCTTGAAGTGGGCTGGATTTGATTTGATGGGCGTGTTAGAGGTATTATCCAATCAGCAGCAACACGTATATGAGCGCATGTAAACCCTGCAACACAACAGAGGGTTAAGTCCAACACTTTTTCCTATTTAAATAAATGTTTTGACTACTTTCTGTCTGGTCCAACCGTGCGCCTGGAAATGAAAACGTTCTGGTGGAGCAGAGAGGAGGAATGGATGGCAGGTCTGTGGGAGAGCAGGGAGGGGGTTAACAGGAAAGTCGGAGAAGTCAGTGATCACTCAGTAGGTCTGGAACTCTGACCTCTGACCTCTTAGCAGAGCGGATGCCACCATGGTGAAAATGTGAGAGGTGAGGTATGTGAGCCCCCTGAGCCCTGGCGGAAACCATTCCCCCACATGATGAATGGGATGTTAGCATTGACACAAATTGGTCCATAATAATGACACAAGACTGTTAAGCACACAGAAACAGAGTGACAGAGTGGAATTACGAAGTCAAAAGCATGGTAGGCAGAAAGAGAAAGAGAAGAAGAGGAGAGAGGGTAAAAGAAGTGATGAAAAAGTCCTGCAGGAAAAGCATTACCTTATCCATTCAGGAAGGGGGGGGAGGTAGATTTATGACTGAGGGTGTCTTTGGTGTTTTCTCTCTACTCTCCTGAACGATGGGATTGTAGAAAGCCCTGGTGCTCAGAGGCCACACACACTTGCTAGTTGTTAGCTTTGCATTCTTGCATGTACCTCCACTGCTACCTTTTTTCCTCTTTTCCTCAGTTAGCCTTGTTTACATCAGTCCCCTGCACAATACAGCATATGTCCTTCTAAAAATAGATGCTAAGTTCCCATGCTGAACCTGAAGAAAACTGTGGCATCCCCTTTTAGAGCTTCAGCATGACATAGCATGTTGTTGCATGCCTTTTCCTGTCCTTCTACCCAAACAAAGCATCCCTCTGTGTTTTAGGAAACACGTGTATTAGATTAAGCATGTTGGGAGGCAAGGGTCACACTCCTGTCAGTAATTGAAATGTGATTATGTATGAGCTAACATGATTACAGAGGTAAGGGGCTAAAGAGAGGGGGGTGATTGAAAGGTGAATGCCACCCTGTGATGTGTGGCTGCTTCCTTATTCCTCTGTGGACATTCCAGAGGTAATGGAACATGAATGAGTCTGCCGCCTTCATGCCAGTGGGGAATGAACACAGGTTAAGTTTATGTGTATTCCTCACATTTTTTCCCAGCTCCTAAGGTAGAAAACTGCTTTGATACTGTGGAATTACATTAAACAGAATGGCTCACGAAAATAGATCCTGCTTGTTTGCAAAAATCCAACTCTTGAGCTTGGACTTGAGTTACCAAACAGATGAGATTAAATAAAGCAAAGGTCCTACTTTATTGCTGCTTGTATCAAACTATATGATGCCTGAAAGGATCTGAACAGATCTAGTGTTGATTTTAATCATGTGGGGCAAAACCTTAAAATGTTTAATTCAAGTAGATGTTATAGATTTACAGAGGTATTAGCCTTTTTATAGTTTAATTCTAATTCTGAAGTAATTGTTCCTTTGTTACTTCTTCTTTGTTGCTCTGCTCAGTTTTCACATCTTGATTTTTTAACACTGTGGTATACCTTGAAACCAGTTATCGGACCATGTCCAGTCATGATGTTGGGTTCTTTGTTTTGATGGCTGACTTTATTTCTGTTATTTGTTATTTGGTCATGACTTTCCTTGTGTTTTCTTTTGGAGATTTTTTGTTCTTGTTTACCTGTTTTTTCCCATGTATCATTGCCCGTTGTTTCATCGATCAGCCTTGCTGTCATTTATCATCCACACCTGTTTCATCGGCTCATTAGCCTCACCTGCATTCACTCAGTAATCACCCCTCCCAGCACTGTATACTCCTGATTCACTCAGTCATTGTTCATTCTGATGGTTCACCGTTTTCCAGCCCCAGGTTCTCCTGGGTTCCCTAAGTTTTCCTTTTATAAGTGTTTGGTGTTCAGCAGCTTTTTGTTTTATTCCTTATTAAAGTCTTGAAAAAGTCTTAAAGTCTATTAGGTTTTTTGCTTGTGTTTTTAAGGTCTGCACCTTCGGTCCTCTGGATCACGACAGAGTCAGGCTAACGACTAGTCTGCTTGGAGCTTCTGTTTTTTTAGTGGATTTCAGCCATATATACAACACAAAATCAGATATGTCATAACAGTGTTACTGTTACTGAAACAGTCTGTAAACAACTAATCAGGTGACATTCGAGGTGGAGAAGAAGGCGAACCCAGAACGCAGACTCATCTTTCAAAAACAAACTAATTTATTAAAATAAAAGATAATCAAAACAATGGCTGACGTGGCAGCAAAACTACATGTAAGAAAAATCCAAAAAAGGCGAGACAAGGCAAGGCAGGACAAGGAACAAGACAACAAGCGCTGAGGGACAAGAAGCAGCAACAGGGAACTAGAGACAACGAACCAGCGAGGAACTGGAGAAAGTGACCAGGTTTTAAAGCTGAGGGTAATCAGGGGAAGTGGGCACAGGTGAGTGATTACAACTAGCAACAGGTGAAGATGGGCGAGGCAGGAAGACAAGAGATAAACAGAGGAGAAGTGAACGATGACAGAACACTAGAGGCAGAAACAATTCAAAGACAAAACATGAAAACAATCACCCAAAATGCAAAAGAAATCTCAAAGAAAAAAATACAACAAAAACCAAATCCTGACATCAGGTGGACTAATACAATCAGCAACCTCAGCACATGTAATATTGTACAGCAGAAAACTTCAACAAACTAAACAAACAGTCGTATGCAAACATGTAGAGGTTTAATATCAGCTAATGTAGCCTTTGCTTGCACAAATATCATTTTTTTAAGTTTGAAAAAGGAGCCATGGTCTGACTGTTTCCACAAACTCACTAAGACTTCTGTCTACTACAGGTGAGGTACTAACTAAGATAATATTCACAGAACCGCACTTTAAAAATTCAAACTCTCTCTGAGACCAAGGGAGAATTCTTGGACTAACTTGGACATATTACACATCTAGAAGGTATGATAATTTATTTGTAAATATTCATTCTGGGTTTGTTTTTTGAATACCTACTAATATTTTGAAGTCTGGACTCTAAAAATATAAATTCAGAAGACCCTCTATTAGATGAAATAACTGAGGCATTCATGCTGGATCTGATGGGATTAAGGTGCAGCGAGTCAACATTTAAAATACATTAAGCAGAGAGATTAAAATCAGCTAAAGTAACCTAAAATGTTTTCATCTGTGGGTGGCTGACAGAAAGGACCTGAAATACATATCAGTCAGTTTGCATTCTGAAAACTGAGCAGAGCAACGGTGTCATATTGAAACAAGAATGAAACATATTTTCCTGCTTGAACTTACATCAGTATTTGTATCTGCTGAACTGAGTGTTGCATAGAACATTATTTTTGCCTACTTGAGTTGCCATGGAGCAATTATTTTGATTGCCAGATTCTTGTATTTGTTGTATTTCTTGCACCGAATGCACACGCACACGTCTCGTGCACAGGACTGACTTCATACCCGGCACGCCAACGACAGAGTACAGGATAAGAGTCACAGCCAATGTCTGAGGTTAGAAAGAAAACTAGTTTTAAAAAGAACAATTTGATTTTATAACATTTACTGCAAACAAGCAAGTTCATTTAAAATAAAAAAAGGATCTTTGGTAAAAATGAGATTTATTTTCCATGAATACGTCAGGGGATTTCAAATCAATACAAACTGATTTTTTATAAAGACATTAATTACTGTAGTTTCTGTTAGCAGACTTGAAAAACAGGAAGTTGTTTGATTGGGTTAAAAGGGAAGTGACAAATCTCATAATGTAACTTGTTTTGCCGGAGCACAAACACATTACCGATGTTTTTATTGCCTGCCGCTGAAAGTCAAAGGCTGATGATTATGTTTTTGTTTGTGTGTGCGCGGGTTTTCATTTTGCTCTCTGTCAACAAAATATTGCAAAAACCACTAAACAAATTTTATTAAATCTTCCAGAAAGTAATTACTGGATGTACGAATAACTTTTGAAGTCAACTCTATCTGTCTGTTAGCAAAATATCTAATGAACCAGTAAAGAGATTTTAATGAAACTTTCAGGAAATGATCATTTGATTTACATCTACTACTGATTACCTTTTGGAGGCAGCCTAATTCAAGATGGTTGCCACAGCCAACTGATCTTATAAAACACAAAAATAGCTATAATTCAAGTCAATTTTACAGATATTATTCTGAAATTTGTTTGTGGTTGTAGCTGAGAGTCATTCACAACACTTATTCCAAATTCTACTTATTTTACATGACCTTTTGCTTAAAACTTAAGCATCAAACGTTAAAGTCATGTTAGCGTCGACCCTGGCTGTCTGTTTGCAAACTATTTAATAAACTTTCATAGGGTAATCACTGAATGTACATCTACAACTGATTAGTCCAATTCAAGATGGACTAATCGTATTGTTAGAAGCTAAAACCTATAGTTTTGTGAGTCCTATAAGATTATGTTATTCTAAATGAAGACACCGTAAACTTAATGCCAACCCTCCTCACTGAAGTATTGAACTATCATTTGTGACACATTTCTGTATTTTCAGAGGCGACATCAGTTCAACGGCAGTTTGATTCTGCCGTCTCTTCCTGTGGTGCAGAGAGTTTGCACCTGACTAGCCTGAGGGCAAACTACCACTGAGCACCCCGGTTACACACTGACCTAAATGTGGCGCTCAGTGCACCTCTGCTCGTCTACGGCGCGTTCAGGGTTCGGTACCTTCAGCATACATACGCGGCAGGTTTCTCTAATTGGGTGGGAAACAGTCGTCACGCTTGCAGAACCAGTACCGAGCACATCTGCAGCGGCGGCAGATAGTCTGATAAGAATAAACTCCCCACCGGCTGCCACACAACAAACAGGTGCACCAACAAACGCAGGAACTGAGGGTTTCTGAGTTAACCGGAAGCACATTCGCCTCATCCAGCTGTTCGGAGGAGTTAATGCTGTCATGAGGAGCTATAATAAGTTTCATGTATTGATCGTAACTGATAGGGTTTATTAGGAGGACTGGAATCCGGTAATGAAATGAATAGATTTAATTATTATGAGTTATCATTGATTCCTTTATGATCTGTTCTTATTATCACGTGCTGCCAAAGGAAAAAGTGGAGCGATAATGTTTTTGCTCATGTCTCTGTGTTCATTTGCTTGTACTGTTAGCAAAATATCTCATGAATCAGTGAATGGATTATTATGACACTTTCAGAAAGTAATCATAAAGTTTTCATCTACAACTGATTAACTTTTGGACTCAAACCAATACAAGATGGCGGCGACAGCCAGCTGGCTTAAACTCTGTCGTTTTACAGATGTTGAGCTAAAATCAGGTCTGTGAGTAGCTGAGCATCGTCCTCAACACATAAACGCATCATGCCTTTTGTCAGCCATGTTTTTTTTCTGTTAGCGTAATAACTCAGGAACCACTGGATGGATAATCAAGTAATGATTGGATGAACATCTGCAACTGCTTAGCTTTTGGACTCAACCCAATTCAAGATGTCCGCCACAGTTAATCAATTAAAAAAATGTCTACACCTCAGTGAGATAGAATTTGGCATGGTAGTAGCTGACAGTCATTCACAACACGTACTCCGAGTGTGACACATAATGTTATTTTCAAGGTGTGACCAAAACAAATATAACTCTATTATTTCTTAACATGAGATTAAAAAAAATTAAACTTTTGAATTCCTTCAAGAATGCTCTGCCTTTTATCCTTTTATGTTATAGAAAGGATCAAATATTAATAAAAGAAATAATGAAATTATTTTGTATTTTCTCCAGAGTTTGCACAATCTTAACAAATTTAGGAAAAATATACACATAAATCTAAGTTCCTGACATTTTCTCTTTACTGGAAGAGAGAATTTCTTTTCAAAATAATTTGAATTTTCATGTTGTTTTTCTTTACTAGTCGTGCAGACGGCAGACGTGCAGAATGTGTGTGAAAGTTGAGCGTTTTGAGATGAACACAGCCGATGTGCTGCAAGCAGCAGAGTTACTGCAGAACTGCAGAGCTTTAAAAGCTTCACTTTGTAAGGTTTTAGTCAGCTGAGGTGCTGACATCACATATCTACCAGGTTCTGCTGATTTTACTTCTTTCCCATGAAGTCGGATTTATCACAAAACAGCTCAAAGATTTTCTTTGAAACTGCTGTGACTCAAGTGAATTTAAAATGAGTTATTCTAAAACATTCTTAGCCAAGTTACAGAAATATTACCACTTCATATGTGGCATTCATGTTGTGTTTTTATTCATACAGAACAGGAACGTTACATTTGATTGAAAAACATTCAAGATGTTTTATTACGATTCATTCAAGCCATCGTGTAACCAGCTTTTCTGTCTTTGATTGATGCACATTTAAAAAGTTGTTAATATATCTATTAAAATATAATGTTTTTATTTAAAATGTCACTTTGGATGATAATGATGTGCATGTAGAAAGTGAAAAGTTTGATTTGTTTGTAGACATATTTCTTTGTGTTGTCCGGTTTTTGGTTTTTCAGTTGATGATATTTACTTTTATTATATTTGAAAACATTTTTACATTTATATTAATTGACCATCTAACACCTACTGGTTTATGGGTTTAGTTTAGTTTAGAGAGGTACATTTTGTGTTTTCAGGGCTGGATTTATAAAACTGATATGAGTGAAAGTAAAAGTTTATGTGGAAGTCAAATATATCAGCTTATAACATGTAGCTGTCCTCTAAATAAAAATAAAGAGGTAATTATTTTTAATTAAATGATGGTTGTAGACTTTAGGCTGAAATGCTCTCTTCTTATTGTGTTTTGTAACTTTAAGGGAATCCAAAAAACATTGATCTAAAAACACGACTGGAGGAAAACATTTATTTTAACAGCAATCTAAAAGGCTTTAGTTACAGAAAAAAAGCTTCAGCTTCAAATATAACTTATTGTAAAAGTTTATTTTCTGCAATAAAGCTCCATATTGTAAAACTGAACTGATTCAGATTTTCTCAAATATGTGCAAACTGTCGAAGGTTAAAAATAGATTAAATGTAATGATTAAATTTTTAACATCGACAAAAATCGAGCCATCCAGCAAACTGTACAAACATACAACAAAACCCTTTAAAGAAAAGAACAATAATATTAACAGAAATATTAAAGTAATAAACAAGGAGTTCACAGCAAAGCATCCATAGTTTGTGTCAGACAGTACAGTAAAAAAACATTCATAATTAGGCCAATAAGGCCTTAATTTTAGTTCTTAAAGGTGGAATATTTGTCCTTTATTATTAAGGTTAGGGACTTTGACAATGAAGTTAGTCAGATCAGGTTTACTAATAGATTTTCACAGATTGGCCTGTAATGAGCAGAAGACTAATATTTACTTGTTTACCTCGTTTAGCTTACAATCAGCAGGAAAGATTCCCAGACTACAGGTTTGGACATAAATTAATCTTCACAACTCTGACGTATGAAAGTAGATTCAGGACTTTGTTCTAAAAAGCTGGAATTTGTGAATATTGCAATGGGTATTCCCATCTGTGTCTTGAATATGAAACGTATAATTTGTCGGTATTTGAAAAGGTTTTTTATGTTTTTATTTTTGGCTGGGTTTCTGTCCCCAGAGATTCAGGCTTAACCAAGACAGGATTTCACCTAGCAGTTGTTCAAACATACCCCAGCACTAACTGAAGACTGGAGATAACTAGCGCTAGGTCTCCTTCCTGCTCCCATTTATCTTTCTTTCACCTCTTCATCCCCCCAGGCCCTCCCCTCGCTCTCTCTCTGTAACGTCTCAGCTGTTCCCTGCAGGCAGGACTCTGACTGAGTGCCTGCTCTGTTATGGGTTCATTGGGCTGGTATGCAGCAGGAATCTTTGGATCAAGGTAATTTCACACTGTTCAAGTTTTTCCCAGGCTGTTAAGCTTCCCTTTTACCTTTGTGCCACTCTGAGAGCGAGATAGGGAGCGACACATGTAGCCATTAAACACACACAGCGGCTGGGCGGCTGACGCCACCAGCAGAACCAGGGGAAAAGGCTGGAACGATACGACCTATAAGTTACAATCTGACACCTCAGATTCCCAACAGGATCAGATTAGCCCCTCCCTCGTTTATTTCTATAACTGATCACCAAGAAGACCACACTCTGGTGTGGATCGGGGTGTTTTTGTTGCACTTATCATTCTTGTCAGTTTTTCCTCACAGTTTTTGTTTTTTTCTGCTTTCTGTCATTACATCTGCGTCCCCACATGCTTGCTGCATGTGTGTCATTTATTTTTAAAGCTCTTCCAGTAAAGCACCCAGTGTTATTATTAGTGACAGCAGAAAATAGGTGAACACCTGATGCAGCAGGAGGGAAACCCTGTGTAATTGTTGAAGTAATCTTGGTCTCATCTCTGCTCGGTGCGTTTTAACATCTATGCACCACCTGTTACCACCTGCTGCAGGGATGGAGAAACAAGGGCAACAGAACGCACCGCTAGACGCATGAAAGCAGAATTACTGGAGCTGCTCATTTTCTTTGGTTTTGGGGTCTATTTTTAAAAGCTTTTGGTAACTATATGGTTACTTTTTCCTTTTCCGTGTGTAAAAAGCAGGTTTTCTGTTTGTTCTGTGTAAGATTTGTATGAATGACTTCACTTATTGATCTTCAGTAAACACCACCTTGCTTCATTTAATCTGCGTGCAATAAACTGCAACAGTTTAGCAGATATCATTTCTAAGCTTAGTGTGATCAGATTAGTGTGTTTTCTGTTTGGTGTCATTACTCAAATGCCAATGAGTTTTGTTGATAAGCTGCAGGATCTCTTTGACCTCAGGTCCGGTGTGTTTTAGTCTGAACTTGTTGTGATCCCAGGTGGAAGTCCTCAGGATGTTGATCCTCCCAAAGAACCAACAGACACAATTTTAGAAAGTTTTTGTGCACAAAAGTCCTTGCATTCTGTAATGTGTCAAGGTCTTCAGTAGGCTTAACAATGCCTTTGTTCTTGGTGTGCGTGGCGAAAGAGGGGGGAGCAACGGGCTGCAACAGTGATGTGGTATCAGCGAGCAGCTGTTGAATGACTGACAAAGTCAAGGGCTAGTGATATGAGCATGGGAAAATCCTGGAGGAGCTGCAGGAGAAGAGTCTGCAGCGGCAGCAGCAGCTGAGCCGGTCCAACCGAGGCATTCGTCTCTGTTACTGCCGAGTGGCGAAAAAACGTGTGAGAAACAGAAAAGAAAGCAGTTTATCCTCTGTTAGGTCAAGGAAATATTGACATTATTTAGCAGCTGGTGGTGCACCACCCTCCCTTTATTGGCTCATTTGGCCTCTGATTTGATGAACATGCGAATGACTGTTGATGGAGTTCAAAAGGCAGGGTCAAGCATGTGAAACAGGGAGGGATGGAAGCACGGATGAAGGGGTGTAGGGGTGGAAGAAAGGTAAATGAATACCAGACGGTTTGTGTCTCGTGTTAACTGAAGGTTTGACCAAACCTACCAGACTGTATTGTTCCACTGACGCACTTTTCACAACACTTACTCTGCAGAGGAACGTATCTGTCTGTCAACGAGCTGTCGCTAATGTCTGTGATGGATTGAGACAAAACACACGTCCGCTTTTCGGTCAGAACCGTGCTTTCTTTTGCATTCTCGGTTTTCTTGAAAGACTGATTGTTGAAAAATGTGGGCTTCTGTCTTTTTCAAAGAGAGAAAAATGTAACTATAATTAGTCGAGCTGACAACAAAAAGCAACAAATCAGCCAAAACTATTTTCCCACCATCGGCTGCACCTGCAGCTCGTTCACAGTAAGTTGTGTCGTTCGATGTCATTCTTACTTTGTGTCGTTGTATAATAAAGGAAAAGAGACATCAGGAATCATAATTATGTTAAATATTTGTTGGAAAAGTTTTAAAAAGTTCAGGTCTTTATAGTGCACAGATGCACTGTTGGCATCATTCTTCAGATTGATATTTGGCATTAAACAAACTTTGAGAAACAGCAACAAATCACTGAGGTTTATCTGAAAAACACAGGAAACACAATGGCATCACACAACTTCTGTAAAGACATTGGTTGAGTAATAAAAGCCCAAACAAGTAATCCTTACTGCTCTCCGTTCAATTGTCTGTAGCGTTAGCAAAATATCTCATGAACCAGTGGACAGATTTTAATGAAACTTGCAGAAAGTAACCACTGATTTTACATCTATAGCTGATTAACTTGTGGAGCAAATCCAATTCAAGATGGCTGCCACAGCTAATCAGTATTAGCCAACACAGAATGGCTTTAACTCAGTTTTACAGATATTATGCTAAAAGTTGATGTGGTAGTAGCTGAGAGTCATCCACAGCAATAAGAAATAACACAGAACATAATATTATTTTCCAGGTTACATGAGATGTTTTTAGTCTAAATCTCTGGCATGAAAGGTGGCGGGCGATATGCATTCCTTCAAGAAATTCTAGACCTTTAATCATTTTCCTTAAAGATTTAAACTGATATTACAGCTCTTCTGCTCCCAGTGATGTCGATAATTTAACTGAAGAATAAACTCTTGAAGTCGGAGCAAACACCTTCTGATGCAAAGATAACTCTGGTGTTTCTGTTTAAATGTATTTAATGCGAACGTGCAACACATCGGAACTTGAGTACAGATGTTAAAACGTAAATAAATTAAATATAACACAAATACCCTTATATTCTGTCACCTGACCTCATGCAGGTCAAACCTCCTAAACAGAAACACAAGATTTTTACCAGTAAGATCAACGAGCGTCACTGAAGAAACGTCACACGGGTGGTTTATAACCCTCTTTGCAAACTATAAAATAAAACATAACAAAGATTATCTTGAACTATAATAAATGGTGCAGTTTCAAATAGTTTTTCAGATATATTGATGTGCAATCGTAAATATAAGAGTGAATCTGTTGCTAAACTCAAAAGAAAAGAGAAACATGGAGTGAGACAGCTGCAGGAATGAATATCGGGGATCAAGCGGGGCGGTGGAGTCACTTCGGCTTTTTCTGTAGGTAAACAAACACGTGGAAGCTGCCACCTGGTCACCTGGTAATTTAAGGGCACATTAACCATCAATGTGCATTCTGGTTACAGGATGAGAAAGGTACCTATGAAGTAAGACATTTCTCTGCATCCTGGAGTCAACATTGCATCCAAATGATGTCTTTTCTCTGTGTAGCTTTGGCACCTTCTTGCCTTTCTTCCAACTGATGATATAAGAGCATCAAGAATTTGGGAGGAAGTGTTTGCATAAAGAATGTTCAGGGAGTTTGTGGAGCGAGTTCTCGTTGCCAAAGCTGCATTGTTGTAACATCGTCCAGCGGAGGGGAATCACAAAAATCCCACAGGTGGTTTGTGGACATGTGGACATGTGGACATTCACGTCCTCCAGTGTCAAAGCAGAGGAAATGGAGGATGGAGCCATTTCAATCAATCAATCAGCATTTCTTCATAGCCAAGCATTTCACAAAGTTCTTCACGATACAAACATTAAAAACAATCAATAAAAAAAATACAAAAATGCCAGAGTGTCACTGGGTATTAAAAGTCTGCCTGACATTAAAAAAGGTTTACATTAAGATTTTAAAAAGTCCAGATCAGTGATTGAGCCCTGAAAATGAGTTTATGCTCAGGGCCAAACAGTAAAGATGGATTAGTTGATCTTAAGGTCCTCTAAGACTCACAGAAAGCTACTAGATCAGCTAAATGAGGTGAGACGAGATCTTTAAGAGCTTTAAAGGTGAACAAGAAAAGTTTAAAATCAATTCTAAAGCAAAGAGGCTGTGATGTGCTCCCACCTATCATCATCTCTGCAGGAGGATAGGCAGAGGTTTTTGGGATCAGGTGGAAAATGCAGCTCCAGTATTTAATTATTATTATTATTATTTATTTCAATGTTTCTTACATCTTTAGACAAATTGAGCTGTTTTATTCTTTCTTGTTTATTTGAAACAGAAACAATCTAAGACACTTGATCCTTTCGCTGCAGAATTCAACTAAAACTCACTTTTAAACGGTTTAAATAAATCGAACTGATCAGAGAGGTGCAGCAGGAAGCAGAAGGTTGGACAATAGCATTTCCAGTAAAAAGCTTTGCATGAAGTTTGGTGTTTTTTTTCTTCTGGATGGATAATTTTTATCTGCATTGTTGTTGTTGTTCTGGCGCACACATCTGCAGCTATTCAACCACAGAAAAACACAGTAAAAAATGAGGAAATGTGGGCATGATAACCAAATGATTTGAATCGACGGAAGACAAATGTTTTCACGAGAAGCTAATTGTGATTCACTTCCAAGCAGATATTGATCGAGTCGTGTTGAAGCTGTTTTCTTTGTGCATTTTTCATTACTTGTGCAGATCGGTTCATGGTTCAGTTTTCTTCCTGCTTGATTCAAACTGAAGGTTTGTTTAGAAAATCAGTTCCCAAAAATGCAGCTTAGAGAGAAAATCGGTTGATGGATGCAGATCTGAGCTGCTGAAATTATCCCCCCCTGCAGATATGATTGATTTGTTGTTGTTTTCTTTTCTTTTTCTAATCTGTTGTGGTATATTACTGCTTTAAAACCATTTTGTGTCAATTTGAAGCTCAAACTTTAACTTTTATTGCACAAAAATGATCTGCAACTCTTTGGTGCTGCCCCTTTTTGCATCTGGTCATTTCTTATTTGGTGATAAATTCACTCATAGAAACAAAATTAATCAGGAATCTGATAGATTTCTTCATTCAGAAAATGATTAAATGAAAACTCTCTCATTTTAAAATTATTATGACCCATTTTATTTGTTATTTTCTTGTGGAAAATAAATATGGGAGGTAATTCTAGGTAATAAGCCAGTTTTTAATACAAAATACTATGTAGTTAGATCGTTTAAACATTTATTCTAAATTGTCAGTCTAAAGATCAGTTTTAATTTATTTTTTATATATATTAAATTAGAACAGATTAACCTCAGAAATATTTGAAACTATTTTTTATTGATTTAACTCACATGATAATTTGTAAAGAAATCCTTTAGATTTAATTTCAGTCACATTTTCTGCTTATTTTATTCCTTTAGAAAAATATACAGATGATAAAAGTGTAAAAAAATGAGAAATAAAGCATTTTAATGTTAGTTCATTCCGCTTTATTTTTGATTAAAAGAGTATTTTCTGTGCAGCTCCTGACTTGTTGGTGCAGGTTTGTTGTTTTTAGAAGGTATTCTTCACATACCTGTGGAGATTTTATCTGTTTAAACAGGTTTGTGTACAGTTTTACAGATAACCCTTTAAAAAAATCACATTTTGTTCTTTTTCTTTAAGGTTTATAAGTTAAAACAGGCTGCTGTTTCACAGTTTCGTGTCACACCATAAAAAGAGATATTTGTTTTTTTTATTATTTTTGACAGTATAAATAAATGTTAAGTGAATAAGTGGGAAGCAGAAAAGGCTGTCTGGTAGAAATAGTTTATTTAAAAAGCAGAGCTGTTTCGTTTTCACTGGCAGACATGAAAAGCTGTCATTTCAGACTGTTTGACTCTGATAAATTCCCCTCCGAGTCCTCTCCTGTCTTCTGGGACGGTTCTGGTGACAGACACGGTCCCATGTTGGTGTCGGTAAGACAAGCAGATCAAAGGGACACAGATTGAGCGCGAGCTGCTGACTGGCTGCACGTTCTCTCTGAGCTGACGATGAGGAGGGTGAGGATGATGAGGATGAGGATGAGTCACTGGTCGACCCGCGCTGCAAAAAGTGACCACTGTTAGTTTATTTAAGCTTTAAATGCTGTCGGTTTTATCTAAAAGAAACCTGGAAAACATCTATTATGATTTAGTAATTCTGCTTTTATCTTATTTTCTTCATTTTTTAAAAAAATAAATCCTAATAAATGCGTATTTCTTCTCTTGTTTTCAGTTTTTATATTTTTGAATTAAACGCAAACCATCGGAGTTTGTTTCCTGTTCCCTGCTTGTTTTGATCCAACTCATATTTAAAGAAAAAAAAATATTAAAAAATGACCCGACGGATATTTCTTACAGCGTGACGCGCAGGATTTGAATGAAACTTTTTCAAACTTCAGATTTTAATGATCCCCCCCTCCTACCCCTGCCAGAGGGGGTGTCTCGTGCTGCATAATGTCATGACTCCTCGTGTTTGATTTCGTTTGGGTTTTTTTAAGTCGGGGTGTGTTCCGTCTTTATTCGGATGTGATAATTGAATGCTTCCGGGGACAAGAATGCGCTGCTGCTGGTTCTGTCCTCACTGACGCACAGAGAAAGGAAAAAGGCACACAAAGCTTCTATGTGCTGTTATATCAGCTCTTTAATGCTTCATTGTCCAAAAGGCTTAAAAATAAATGTCTTCTCTGTTTCATTTTATGACTTTATTTGAAGAATAACTCGTGGTTGAGATGTTTCCAATGACTTGAAACACCTTTTTTTCCTCCTAAAGGAAACAAGATTTTAGGATTGTAAAGCGCCTTTGTGTGAAATTTGGTGTGGATATATATTTATTTTACAACTAGTTTGTCTACCTGTAAGAACATGAAGGAGTGGTGTCCTGCAGCAGCGCGGGGTTTAGGTGCGTAATTGCGCATCCTGGATCGTTTGGAGCAGCCGATGCTGTCGGATGTTTGGGGGATGTGAAGCACGTGCCTTTCCAGCTTTTTCATCTGATTTATCCTCTTCTGAACTGTGTAAAGTGCATTTTAAAGCACAGATAATGCATTTTTCTAATCACTTTAAACACATGCCCGTTCTGTGCCAAGATGGGTTAATGACTGGAAGTTGAAAAAAAAGCTCTTTAATGAGTAATAAATAAACTTCAACAATGAACTGTAGGTGCATAAACTCGTATTTTATTCGTTGCTCATAAGGATCTGTCCTAAAAAAAAAAAACTATTCATTAAACTATTAAGTCTGCATGATTTTGATGAATTAGGAATCATTTGTCCAAACTGGGTTTTTTTTTATCTTGTATCTTTTTTAGCAATAAATAAATAAAATAAATGTCCAAAATGCGACACTAGTTGCTCCGGGGCGCAAAGTTTGATTTAAGATTTCATCCAAACTCCAGCCCCTCTGGATGCCAGTGAAGAATCTCGGGGGCGGGGTGGTCAGGTTGGCTGTTCAGGTAGCTGCAACATCCCTGAAGGACAAATGACCGCGACAGCAGAGGGAGGAGAAACAGAGAGGAAGGTAAAGATGAAGTCTGCCCAGTAACAATCACACAGCGTCGGAGGAGAGCTGGGGAGCTATTGGCTATGCAAATCGACTCGCAGGGAGGAGAAATAACTAAGACTGGTAGAAAAAAAAAACCTTTAAAGAGACATTTCCCCCACTTTTCTCACATTGCATCCTTGTTATAGCCACCGAGCTCGGGCTGGAAATTAACAGCTCTGAAGCTCCGAGGACATAACAGTCCCCAGTCTTCCCCTCACGCGCTGATGTCTCGCTTCATTCAAGGTTCAGGTCTTTGAAGTTGACTGAAGAATGGGAGGGGATTAACATATTTACCCATGCAGATTCTCTTTGTGACTGTATGTAAAGCTAAATCATTTTGTTTAATTATCTGCTCTCAGCTTCGTTTCCACCTGCTTGTTTCTGCAAAGTCCGAGCTCTGAATTAAAAAATAAATAAATAAATAAATAAATAAATAAATAAATAAATAAATAAATAAAGCAGCTGGCATATATTATTTGACTGGAGCAAAGCTAATGAATCTGATCTTGGTGTTATCTTTAAAAGAAGATCATACAAAAAAGAGGGGGGGGGGCAAACTGGCTAAAATTTCCTAGAAAGCTATCTCATAACCACAAGCAGTTTGTGGCTGCTAACAAAAAAAAGTAAGTTGTAAGACCATGTGTGTCCGTGCGTGTGTGTGTGCGAGCGCGTGCGTGTGTGTGTGCGTGTCTTTGTGGGCTGGTGAGTTGTGTCCTATCCGTGCAATCTCACACGCGCCTCAGTGCAGTACTTAAGGCTGCATGCACTAGTTTCTATGCAACATGTTCTGCACTCATGTTCTCTGGCAGCGCTCCAAAAAGCCAGACAAGTTTATTAACATTAATTATAATATTATTACTACTATTCAGAAGAAGAAGAAGAAACAGGGGCTTCTGGGCATGTTAATGCAAACACATGCATAAGTCGTTTTCACAGAGGGTAACTTTGTGCACTTCACCGAGAAATGTTTCAGGCAGCTTCTTTAAACAATGTTGCAATTATTAAATAATAATGAAATCATTCTTTCACATTTAGTCCCTAATCACCACAAGTCAATTAAGCATCAACATAAATAAAATGACCTGGATGCATTTGAATATTTGCAGTTTGAAACATTGTTCCGACGCTTTAGTGCAGCCATGCTTTTTTAAATCACATTTATTGCGGTTTAAAATCATAAAAACTTCTCTAGGATGGAAAGTTTTAAAGGAGCTGCTTCCATTGTTCTGCGTCTCTTCGACAGCAAAGAGACTCCTGGAGCCAGAGCTGGTGTCCAGGACAGACAGAGGGACAGGGGGACAGTGTTACGTCTAGCTCAGTCTAATGCATAAGTGCATTGCGTCAGTGGCGCATGCAGAGCAGGCTAGAAATGCGCTAGGCGGATGAAATAGAGGCGCACTGTGGGGAGAGAGGAAAAAAGTTCTCAACAGGAGAGGCAGGACGACTCACGGAGCCCCTGCAGTCTCACTTTTTATGCCTCCAAAAGACTTTTCCTGCCTTCTTTTTTTACATGTTTTGCCCCGCAACACTGTTCTTACGCTTCCGAGAGGAGAATTACTACTTTTTTCTTTCTTCTTTTTTTTTTTTTTTTTTTTTTTTTTTTTTTTTTTTTTTTTACTTAAGCGAAAGCCCCAGCACTATGGAGCTGCTATGCCTCGAAATGGACACCAACATAAGAGCTCGTCCCGATCCGAACCTCCTGTGCGATGACAGAGTCCTGCAGAGCTTGTTGACCATAGAGGAGAGATTTCTGCCCCAATATTCTTATTTCAAAGGTGTCCAGAAAGATATTCAGCCGTTTATGAGGAGGATGGTAGCGACTTGGATGTTAGAGGTAGGACTACAAACCCGAAGCAGAAACAAGTCCGCTTATTTCCGTACTCGACTTTATTAAAGCCTCTCGTTTTCTTGCTTTAACCTTCAGAGCTGTCTTTGCACTTTCTGAATATTTGACACACCGACTGTAGCCCGTTTGCTTTTTTC
Source organism: Kryptolebias marmoratus (assembly GCF_001649575.2). Lineage (NCBI taxonomy): Eukaryota > Metazoa > Chordata > Actinopteri > Cyprinodontiformes > Rivulidae > Kryptolebias > Kryptolebias marmoratus. The sequence continues at coordinate 20,689,498 of NC_051440.1, read as the reverse complement.
CTTAAAGATCCTCCGACTGTGCCGATCGCTACATTTACTTTTCATTTGTTAAAGTCCGACTCCGGAGGGCTCTCCGTTTCTGTCGGGGTTTTTTAAAGCCATTGTCGCAATAACAGCGTTTGAACCCCGTCGGGAATGACAGATGAGGGTCTTATGTGTCCAAAGAATACAAACCTGAGCAGAAAAAGCGCTGCAAACATTTTAGGTATCAATTTGAAATGTCGGAAGGGGTGAGGGCCTGAGCCGTCCTTCGGGTCTTCCTCCCGTCGAAGTGACTCACTCCGGAATTATGCTCGTTTTTTTTGACTCGGTTAAATATTTGTAAACAAGACCCGAATGTAAACAAACCTGACCCCTCGAGCTTTATTTTCATGTGAATATTGTCAGAATCCGACGCACCGGAGATTTTTAATTAATTTTTGAAATTATTATATTGGGTCGGCGGTGACGCACCTCGGCTCAAGCAGTGGCGACTCGCCTCTAATTTTGACATTTTATTCATATTTACCCTTCATGGCTTTGGACAGGAATTGTCGGTTATGATGTGAAAGACGTTGCTGAACATTGTCATGTGAAGAAATCGTGTCTGTGTAATTTATTTATATTTTTAAATATTTTATGAAAATATGACGACGGAAGAAAAAGCGTGTTTCCGTGTGCTGTGCTGTCGGGAGGTTTTTTCTTTTTTTGGCTCGGCTGATTGTGACTTGAATTCATTTCTTGGTGAATGAATTGCAGGAATGTAACTTTGTTGATAACATATGTATTCGAGACGTCTTTTTTGTCATTATTTGTAAAGAAATTGATTTCGAATAATGTTTGATGTCGCAACCGGTTTGGGTTGGGCCAAATTCTTGGCCGGGCCCCAACTATGTGTGTCACCGAAATTATATGTGCTCCTTATGTGATCAAGTCTTTTGTTTCATTTTACCATAAAAGTTTTCTATACATCCAGATTTCTTGGAAGAAAAAAAAATAAGTCACGTGACCGCAAGCGCCGCAAACCCTCATCACTGCTGCTTTGTGTCTCTTTTATTCAGGTTTGTGAGGAGCAAAAGTGCGAGGAAGAAGTTTTCCCCTTGGCCATGAACTACTTGGACAGATTTTTAGCAATGGTACCCATCAAGAAGTGCAACCTGCAGCTGCTGGGAGCAGTGTGCATGTTTCTTGCATCCAAATTGAAAGAGACTCGTCCATTAACTGCAGAGAAGCTTTGCATCTACACAGATAACTCCATTAGACCACAAGAGCTGCTGGTAAGCATCAGTTGGTCAAACATAATTTCTTAGAGTTCATGTTGTCATCATCAGCTGGTTCTGCCCTGTAAAACATGTCTGAAGACATCACTTGTTTAATATTTATTTTACATGCTGTGTGCGCATTATAGGCATCCAACTCTGACGCATTTAGCATGAGGGGCTGTTTTCATTTCACCGAGTCTGTTTCCCACTCTCCACCTTGGGCTTCATCTTCATCAAACGAATGCGCCACGGTGAATTGTTCCACAAGAGCTCCTCTCTTTTACTGTACAGAGACCCTCCTGAATTCACTGCCCTTGCAGGATGTGGAGTGGTCTCTATCGCCATCTAGTGGCAGATATTTACACAGAGCAATGAGGTCAGCTGAACTGCAGCCAAAGTTCTGACTGTGTTCCTGTCATCCGGAGGGGGGGGAGAGACAGAAAATTTCAGATGCCTTTTACAGTTTAGCTTTCATCCAAAAATAACCATAGATGCACACATTTATTATATTATATCACGCCTTGTTATTGTGGATTTGCACACATGCAGTATTTGCAGCGTGTGGCTATAGGCAAACATGTACATATAACCAGATGGATTTTTGGTTTTTCCATTTGAGTTTGAGAAGACTTTTTTATTTTCTTAATGCATTTGATAAAGCCTTATTATCTTAACTGCTTCTAAGAGGGCAAAAAAAATTAATTAGCACAGTTTTAAATCTGATAAGTAAGTAATTCCAACTAACTCTGTGGTGCTACGTAAACATTCCTCAGTAAACTACAGCCAATCCCACCCATGTTGTGAAAGAGGCTTCATATTATGATTCAGACGAGGTTGATGGTTGTAGGGTTGCTTTGCTGCCTGACTGGTGGTTCTAGACTCTTAGCTGATTGCTGCAGGGTATTCAAGATCCTGACGAGCCGCCATTGGTTTCTGGAATGGTTACTCTTTTTTTTCCTTGCTTATATGTTCTCAGATCTATAGTCTCTATAATCAGACACTTAAAACAAAAAAACAAACTAAAAACTCTTTGTGTTCAGGCTGAAGACAAAGCTCTCAGTCCTTGAACTGGTTCGCTGAGGCCTCGTCTCTGTGTTCCTGTATAAGGCAGCATTTTGGCTGACATGCAGATACAGGAAACAGAGATCAGCTGCTCAGGGCATGTGATCGTTTTTGGTGCTCATCTTTGGTAACAATTTCTTGTAAAGTGAACCGCAATCTTACAAAGAAGGTGTGACCAGAGGAAGGCGGAAGCAGAAGGAAGTGGGTGCCTGCCTGCTTACCACTCTGTCAGCATAGAGTGGTTTGTTAGACACTTGGTCTATATTGTAGGCTTAGATATTGCCTGTTGGCACTGGCAGCAAAGGTTTTTCTGTGATCAAAAGGAAAGCAAAGGCGAAAAAAAACCCCGCAATAATCTGTTCAAGCGTAGAGGGTTTTTTTCTGCAACTACCACCTTATATTAGATGTTTTAAAGCAACATTTTAATAGTTTTAATGCTTCTGACAGAGAGGAGATCAGGTCACTTTAATCAGAAATGTAAAAGCAGTAGCAAGGGTAGCCATGTTGAATCGCCTCATGACTGAGTCTGTGTTGTGAAGAGCATCCATAGTCACAAGCCTGCAGCGCAGAATGAAACCAAGACTTTTTTCCCCTAAATTAGTCACCTCCTTTAGGAAGTGAAAGTATGAATATGTTATGAGAAGAGTATACACTCAACTGTGTACGCTGATTAATCAAAAGCTCTGTTCTGTAGACAAGAGACAGTAATCTGTCAGTATAAGAATATCTAGTTTTAATCATTTTCAAAATGAAGAGTTAGACATTTTAAGAGGAGTTTTTCAACGTTTACTGCTGATCTTGCTCAACAAATGCAGGCTTCCTATCCGTTTTCACTCCACACTCACACAGTGGAACCTCTGGTGGGCCTCTTTAGGAAAGTCCCCAGATGCCAGACAGACAGATGAGAGGGAGAGAGTGCTGTGAGGTCACCTGGGTTGGTGGCGCTGTTGGTATTTTTCTGCTCCAGGCCCGGCCAGGCACAGGCTGATCTAAAAGCAGCGAGGCTTCATATACCGCCACATTTCTGGTCACTTTAGGGAAACGTAAGGTTTTGCAGCTTTGTGCAATCCGCCTAAAATGTAGTATTGACTTTTTCAGTTATTGCATCTGCTCTTTACTCTCTTTGCTCAACCTCTTCAGGAATGGGAACTGGTGGTTTTAGGGAAGTTGAAGTGGAACTTGGCAGCAGTGACGCCGAACGACTTCATTGAGCACATTGTGAGGAGGCTGCCGCTGCCTGAGGATAAGCTGGCACTTATACGGAAACATGTCCAGACCTTCATCGCCCTCTGTGCCACAGGTAGGACATAATAAAACCCAACTGGGTTTGTCTGAATGATCAGGACAAGCTGCACCAAGAAATGTCCACACAGAGTCAAATGTTGCCTTGATGGCATCTTTTTTTCTTCTTCTTCTTCTTCTTCTTCTTTCCTTTTTGAATGTTGCAAGTGACAACGATCAGTGAAATACTGCCAGATCAAACCAAGCAAGCGATAGCGGCTTGCATCAACATGCTTTCTCATCTTGCAGAATATCTTAATCGGTGGGTTTTTCTCTATCAGGTCTTTCGGTGACACGCTTCAGCTGTTCCGCTCGGAGATGTGCTTAGGGGCCAGTCACGGTTAGCTGCATCTTTACTTATTACCTCTGATCTGTGAATACTTTCATTGATGATATTTCACATTTAGGCTCTAAAGCTCGACACCCATCATCTGTCTTCTTCCAGGCTGGTATGTAGTCCTGTTTTAGAGGTGTATCAGTGGCTTCCAGAGCATCCGGTATCACTTCAAAGTAGGTTTATTCTGGTTGAAGGACATTTCTGTGTTGCACATTATTGAGAAGAGGAATGGACATGGTTAGAGGCAGTCAGGCCATTGTCTTGTTGTCTTTCTGCTCTTGAGATGAGTTATTCCCTCATGATCAAGCATTCGGTCAGTAACAGGAGGGACAGGGAACCTTTAACTTGATACAGTTGTCAGGTTGGGGGATGCAGAAGAGACCAGGGAAGTTTGAGAAAACAGAAAAATTTATTTTTTTTCTACTATTCTAAGACATGTCGTGTTCACATTTCTTTACCCAACCACCTTCCTTTCTTACTTTTTTTTCTACTTCTCAACCTTCCCCACCCTACAGCTAGCTTTCCCTTGCTAAGATTCTTGGTAGGGAAATTTGCATCACCTCCAGCATGAAGAAGGCAGAACTGATAAGCAAAGAAAACACCTAAGCAGTTTTTTTTTTCCTTTACTAAGTGCATCCTTACTATTTAATTACAAAAAATCAGATTAGTTGCCTCATAGAATATATATTTTGCATGTGCAGCAACATGTAATTGCCACCTTTGTTCAAGTTGCATGAAATTAAAGCTACTCGTTGCAAACTATATACCTGAAAATTTTTTAAAAAAAAAGTTATAATAAACTTTATAAAATGCCATTTGAAAGAGTTTACTCCTGTAGTTTTCCAGATATGAAAATGCAGGTATGCACTCAATGTAAACAAAGCAATTGGCTAAATCCACTGAAAACCAGATGAAAGCTACATTCGGCTGTCTGCTAGGTGGAGCGCCATAAAAACACAGCTGGGCATTCAAAAACACGTGACTTTTTACGAAACTTCTGCCAGACCGGTAAGTTTAACACAGTTTACCTGTTTTCAGTTTCTTGTCTGGTCTCCGTGACTTTGCATGAAGTACCTTTAAGCTTTAAGTCTCGCTCGAAGACGAACAGGCATCCTTACAAAACCAAAGTCACAACAGTACCATTTGGAAATCCTTCCACTTTCTCTGTGACCTCCAGCAGCAGCTTTTTTTTTTTTTTTCCTGTGGGCCAGAAGCAGGAATGCTAACTGCACCCCCACATGGGAAGCAGCTCCTTATGCTGCCATCATTCAGAGGATTGTGGATATGTAGATGAATAGATACAGGGGAGGTGGCAAGTACCATTAACTTCTGGTTTTAGTTTATATGTTTGAGTTAATTAAAAGTTTGGAATTAATGTTCCCATCTGCAAAGCTTTGAAGAGGAAAAGTTGTTTTTTTTTTTACCACGTCTCAGTTTTCTTCATTTTTAACTCCCCAAAGCAACATTGTGAAAGCCTCAGCGCACACTTTGTCCTTAATTGCTTCAATGAGGCAGTGGAAGTAAATTTATGAGACTCCTGGAATCATCCTCCGAGTGTGTATCAAGAGAGAGACATTCTGGAGATAGCTCCGGATCAGCAACGGGTCATTCTATCTGTGTGTGTGTTCACCTCAGACTTGTATCCAGGCAAACAGAATGTGAGGGCAAAACAGAGTGAGTCAACAATTTAGTGCATCTGAAGATCTCGGGGAATTCGAAACCCCATTTGTGGGTCGTTCCCAGCCATAAATCTTCAGGTTATCTGGTGAGAATGCTCCTCGAGACATCCTCTGAGCAGAGTTGAGAAGGTGAAGACAGAGCAGAAGGAGGAGATCTCTCAGGAGGATTTACATGTGCAAAGCAGTCTTCAGCGGGTCACCTGTGAGCTTCCTGTTCGTATGTCCTCATTCAGTCCACCCACTGAATGTGAACTGGAAAAGAAAATGCGCATAAAACCACGGCTTTCTGTTTTCCAGGGAACAAGCGAGAGAAGTGGAGAATAAGGCCTCTCATTCCTCCGCTCTTTTGATGAAACAGTTCCGTTCGGGCCTCTCGGTGGGATTCTGTCAGGTGGCGCGGGCTGGCTCTGTATTAATTAATAACATTCGTTGGCCCATTCAGGACTATGCAAATGGCCTCGGCTAGAGACTGAGAGAAAAGAGACAAAAGGCCTGGCCCTCACATTTCATATGCAGAGCCATGTGAGGGTCAACGCTGCAGGGCCACTTGATAGGAAACACCAGCGTTTCCCTCAGGCATGCCGCCGGATAATAGCCCAGAAACAAGCTCATTAAGGGAGATTATCAACCTCCATTCCTGCACACAGACACCAAGCACTCAGAGCTTCCTCTTCCATTCTTAGTCAATGGAGCTAAAGTGGGAGAATGGACTGGGGGCATGGGGCAGACAGATGCACCACAACCTGTCTGTGTGGGTTATTGAGCTCCATCTTCTTGCCATATTGGCGGGGATTATAGTGTATTAAACGCAGGATCCAATAGCCCTCCCAGTAATGGTATGCCTGGATTTGTGGCAATGGTTATTGGACTTGATCAAAAGAAGACTCTGGATCGGAGCCAACAGTGATCTCCGAAAACGAGTCCGTTTTCCTGAAGGACTAAATGAAGATTCTGCTACAAGTTGGGATCTTAATAATGAATGATTTTAGGAACTGATTACCCCTTACTCTTTTATCTTTTGAATAGTATTTGATTACTGATTTCTGGTATGTGGAAGTGTCTCTGAACTATTGTGAGAAGTAACTTGATCATTAACTGGTTAGTTCCCCTCCAACAAACTAATGATTCACCAGCTAACAAACATCAGAACAGCCAAGCCTGTGTGGGTTCACTTTCTCTTTTGTCTTCGCAATTTGACAGAAGATTCTTTCTTTAGGTGCATGTTTGAGCTTGAAATTTCCTTCAAATATTCCCTTATTATGTGCATAAAAATAAACCTTTCAATTGGTAAACTATTCAGTTTGCATAAATTAACAATACCAATATGAATATTTTTATAAATGAGCATTCAGTCGCTCATTTTCTCCCCAAAGACAGTCGTGATCTACTGGAAACAACTGTCTGTTTGTTAGCTAAATAACTCATAGATTACTTGATGGATTTTAATGAAACTTTCAGGAAATAATCATTAGATGTTGATCTACAAATAATTAATTTTTGGAGCCAGCCTCATTCAAGATGGGCACCACAGCCTACTGACCTTACAAAACACAAAAATGTGTGTGCTTTACCCTGTAAGGTGTCATTGTCATTCACAACAACAAAGCACTTTGGATCGCCTTGTTGCTTAAAAGTGCTATATAAATAAATTTCACTGCACTTCACTTCTCACAACACATGCCATATCCCATGAGACTATGCATACTGTTATTTTCAAGGTCTGACTATAACGCTGTCATTTCTCAACATAAGATAATCTTAGTCTAAAACACTGAAATGAGAGGCGATAGATGATTTGCATTCCTTGTGATTCTAAGTAATTTAAACCCCTTTTGTCAGGCTCAAAACTGTCTATTTTACTTAACCTGTCAGGGCTCTGGACATTATGGTCTTGACACTTGTGTTTCTCATCCACTAATACAAAAGCTGCAAATCTAAAGCTGTCATCAGTCTGGGAGATTTTTTTTGTTTTCTAGACTCCTACATGTACACAGATCCCATAGTTCATACTTCAGTTCTCCAGGTAAATATGTCCAGTTTACAGTGACTACTCCGATTCTGCCCTGTTTTATTTTAGCATACAAGTTTTTTGGTCCAGAGGTAGGAGTTCCCCTTGCAGCTTCCTCTCTGAGCGGCTCCTACATGAAGAATCCCTCCGGGCTCTGCTCAGCATTCACAAGATGATGATTCATCTCAGATGTGGTCAATGAAAAGGTCTTTACTGGTGTTTGTTTACATAAAAGCCCATTCATGTTTGATGAGTCAGAACCTTAACAAATTAGCTGCCTCCTCCTATAAATTATCATTTCTCCACACGCTCCGCCGATGTGAGGATTCACGTCCGGCCTGGCTGCAGTGGCCGCACATGAACTAGGAAGAAATGTGAGAGTGTGTGCTCAAAAATGTGGGATGAACGGTGAATCATCCAGTGGCATGTCCCGAGTTTCTCCTTTCAACCTCGCTGGTATAATAAACGCCGAACTATAAATACTGATACCAGCTGAGTCACACCAGAAATATAAAGAGATGTTATGTTTGGATGCTACCCTTATCCAACCAAAGAGGTTTAAAAATCCTTTTTTTTAAGTTCTGTGTGTTTACTTTGGAAGTGATGTGAACCACAAAGACTATCTAGTGCTTGGTAGTTTTACCTGGACATTTTTTTTACGAGATCCAAGCGTCTGGAGTTTCAAACTGTGTGCTTCTCAGCTCTGACGTTAACACCTCGAGGCTGCAGCTGTGGCGGTGGGTTTGATGGAGAAAATAGGAAGTGAGAGCTATCAAAGAATGATGCAATTAAAAAGGAATTCTGTTTTCTGGCAAATGAGTAGAAATGAGTGACTCAGAGTCTCTGGAGTTTTCTTTTTTGTCAGTTTCCAGAGTGGCTGTTTGGAACAAGAAGCAACAGAATAGGACAACTTGCTAAATCAAGTTATTGTTGTTTTTTCTTTTAATCAATCGTTCTTTTTGTCCCCCAATTGAGACTTTTGTTGTAAAGAAGCCACACACAGACACACTTTCTGAACTCTAGCCCCCCATATAATTTATTTTGATACCTTGTTTTGCAAAATAGTGAAACAAACTCATGGCAATTCTAAAATTATGTTTGTTTATAACCCTAATCAGTCAACGGGTCCTGGGTTTTCATGATGCTTCTCCTAAAGCAAATCAATACATGTAGAAAACAAGACCCTAATTTACAGCGCTGAAACGAGCACCGAGGGTGGGAAAAAAAAGAGTTTGGGCTTATTTTTTTCTTCTGTCTCTTGGGTGGGGTCCAACTTTCCAACTTTAATTAATTTACATTTTTAATGTGTACCCTGAGCATCGCAGCCACCCAGACGGAGTGTGCCATGTAGGGCAGCAGACTGGACTGGAAGCCTGTGGATGAAGTTTCATGGGGTAGAAAGACGGAGGAATGGAGACGAGGGGGCAAAGGCAGGAGAAAGGGCCATTGAAGGGGGTGAGAGCCGCGCAGGCCAGGCCAGCCAGCCAGCCGCTGCTCACAGGGAGCTTTCCATCGCAGGCGTCCCCACTCAGCTACCTACACTGTTTATCCTCAACATGAATATCAATGAGGGCCTCCTAAAATACAGCCATTATTCCCCCCACATGCAGCAGCCACCAGGCCCGAGTGTCAGCCTGCATCGGCTGCACGCGCTCGTCCTTGTTCTGCTACAGACCTGTCTTGTCTTGAGTGTGAAAAATCAGCTTGTTGCCCACTGCCCGCCACTCAGCTCTGGCACAAAACTACATCTGTGCTCTGTGTGTGTTGGTCTGTGTGTATCCTAGAACGCTCAGTCATTGGTGCATTGTCTCATTCATGTGCCTATAAGGTGTCTGTCACCTTGCTCACTGCACACTTACAGTAAATCCATGTATGCCTTTGTACTCCTACCCCTCTGTAGAAAGCTGCGGTCTTACAGCAGTGATGTAATGCCAGGGGGGCTTTGTGTTCGCTTTTCTCTTGGCTTGAGGTAGCCTTTAATAAATCGCCCCTTGGCAGAGACCCAGCAGCTAACACAGGGGTGTATAATAAGTTCATTTATTTGTCAACACTGAGCCCACAAGATGAGAAAGCGCCTGGCTGTGCATGTTAAAAAGGCAGTGAGGGGCTGCCTTTGCATCTATCAAAAGACCCACCTCTTTGATTCCAGATAAAAAAAGAGAAAGAAGAAAAATCTTCGGAGCCATCACACGCCTCTTGCTTTGCTATTGAATATGGCAATATGTTAATATGCAGGCTGCTGAGTGCCCCCACTGCCCACTCCTCTAACCCATAGGTGGCCGAGGAACAGAGAAATACTTGCAGGAAAAGGGGGATTGGATAAGAGGCAGGAGGTGAGGGTCACTGGAGGGCGACTCTTTTCTTCTTCCAAAACCTCAAAAGGGCCTGGACGCAGACTTAAAGAGTGATGTGCAGCAGAGATGTCTACCCCTCTCCCCTCTCGGTACGCCCACCACCTTCCTCCTTGTTTGCTTCCCGGTGACTTGTCGCCACACCGTCCATCCCTCCCTCTTCATCTTTCTCCCCCTGTCAAGCCCCCTCTGTCCCCCACGTCCAGCCGTTGTCTTTGTCCGGCCCGTCTCACTGAATTGGTATCAGCAGAGAGGGGATGGATGCTGCGCCTCTCAATTGGGTGAAATGAGGTGATGACTCTGGACAATGGAGTCACACTCTCCTGCCTTCCCTCTCACAGAACCGCCACTCTATTAATATGCTAAAAGATAGGAGGGCCGCCAATGCAAGCCTCTGCCTGTTGTAGCAACAAAGACTGGGGCATGTGTGCCATTCACGGGCCCTTTCTTAGCAGGCCATGTGTTATCCAAAAAGAAAGGTAGAAGTTGAGCAAGACATAAAGAGAGAATAGAGAAAGTAGTGAGTGTGTGTGTGTGTGTGTGTGTGTGTGTCTTTCCATGTCTGTCTGTCTCCTTGCACTCTCCCTCACTGTATGCCAGTTTCCTTGCCTTTTTGGGCTTCTGGCCCGTTCACAAGCTGTCTCATTTGCATTATGAATGACAGTGAGGGTAGCTAACAAGGTTATTGGTCTTTGAGACGCACGCCTGTGACCACACGTGGAAAAAGGACCTACAGCAGTGCGCATTGGCAAAGGCACTGAGCCTCTTTATTCCTCCTTTTCCAAGCGCTATGGGGCTTCTTTTTTTTTTTTCAGCGAGCACACGATTTACTCAGGAGATGGAAGAAAAGGGGCCGGGCTGGGGAAAGGGGGGACTGGATTGGGGAGCGGGTGAGGGAGGTTGCTTTTCAGCTCCTTTACAAGCCAAGTGAACCCTCATTATCCAGGCCCCTGGTCATTAGAGAGCACTGTGTTCAGAACCAGTGCAATAGAAAGGGTATTTATTAGCTGACTGCAAGATTACCAAATCATATTGTCTTGGGGTGGGATGCACGGTATCCACACTCTTCTTGTGCATCGAGTTCAATTTATAAACCACATCAGGTGAATAAAGAACCCTGTAGTAAATGGTTAACGATTAATTAACTGAACTAAAGATTTGGGCTCAGTCCTTTGCCTGAAAACAAGTTATTTACAAACTTTTATCTGAATTGGTATTTCTTTCTTCACCAGATTTTAGATTCGCCATGTATCCTCCGTCCATGATCGCCACTGGAAGCGTGGGGGCAGCGATCTGTGGCCTACAGCTTGATTCACCCGACCAGTCGCAGTGGGGTGACAGTCTGACAGACCTGCTGGCTAAAATCACCAACACAGAAGTGGTAAGCTTCTCTCATGTTCTTATAGACGTCGAGAACGCTTATATAGCCTCTCAGAGAAAAGCATTTTATCTTTGGTTTTGTGCAACAATAAAATCTGAATCATTTTGAAAACCTGGGTCCCAGTGCGGTCTTGGTAGATAGAGTTTATCAAGAAGAAAGCTGAAACTTGGAAACTTAAGGGGGATGTTTCTGAGTAATATTTGTATGCAGTCAGTAAATGTTGGTATCTCTAACATCAGTAAGGTATCAGTAAGTACAATTTTTACAGTAATTATGATTCAAAGCTGAATCAGCTGCTTTTTGCGCCAGGAGCTTTTCATCTCTGCAGCTGTTTTAACATCCACTCTACAGATAACTCATCTAATTACCACTAAAACATTTTACAACCTCTTACTGTTAACAAGCAATTCTGTTTTCCACCAAACCTGCTGTATCTGCCACGAAATCCCACGTTTGTCGAGGCTGTGCATTTGCAACACTAAAGTGAAAATGATGTCAAAACGTCGTATTCAGATTTGGCTTTCAGGAAATGTTTTAAAATATATATCTTGAAACCATACACAGAAATGTCTTCATTAAAAGAAATATTTAGCATGCTGTAGTCTGGTTTTCATGCACTTTACTCGGCCGTGTGCTGAACTTAAAGGTGGCGGGTTTCCTATTCTCTCCATCAATCTAATGTATAGAGTCCTCCTAATCAAGCAAAGTTTAGACCAGATACTGTACGTTATGCTCTGTCACCAAGGACAAGGCTGGCCGGGCTGTTGTGTGGCTGTCTGTGTAGAGTGAATGTTGCAGAGGTGGCTGAGTTAAGTCCAAACACATGCAGGGCCCCTGCTGACTTTAAGATGCCTGGCTTTCATCATGCAGATGGTAGAGCGCTTTCAGCTTGTTGAAGCTCACTGCAAGGGTGAACATGTGGACAGAGCTTCAGAAGACAGAGAAAATAACACTATGTTTATTATTATTATTATTATTATTATTATTATTTGTCTCTGCTAGGAAATTAGCTGTCTGAATTTGACTCGTGCAAATTATTCAGGAGCAGTGGGCAGCCACAGAGCAGCTCTCAGGGACCAGCTCCAGCTCTGAAGCCACTGGCTTGGCAGGAGAACTTGTAATACCAAACATGATGAAAAAGGCTTTTGGTTAGTAAGAGCAGACTTAATACAAACATTTGATTTAGTGTGTGCACAGTGCATAGGGAGCAGATCAGCAGGCACGACACTGATCCCAAACATCACTCTTGTCTGTTAAATGGTGTCCCAAAAGGAGGCCAAGTGGGAGAAGGAGGAGGTGGGGAAAAAAAAAAAGTTGTTGATGTGTGAAAAACACGCCAAGGGGGTGTCGTGCCTCCCTTGCGACAATGAGACCTGTCCCGTCTTCTCCTGCGGTCTGTAATGCATCACTACTGGAAAGCACGGCTCCCTCTGGTGCGAGTTGTGTGAAGTCTCTTTTAGCAGCTGAGGAAAAACAAATAGCTGGCCTTGGCTGCACAGGGCCTCAGTGTGTTTAGGTTGCAGGGTCTAAGACTTAGGGGGAATATAGAAACACATGAAGCAAAGCAGAGGGCATCCTTCCTAACTCAACATACAAATGAGAGACTTTAGTCTAAACGGCTAACAGGCCAATTAAAACTTCATATGGGGTATTAAGATGAAGGCAGAACGATAATGTTTTTGCCCTTCTCGGTCTGTGTGAGCACGTGTATTTATCTGTATCACCCACAACACATGCTCTAACACTTGAAGTCAACTCTGTCTGTTAGCAAAATAATCATTGGATGTGCATCTACAACTGATTAAATATTGGAGGCAACCTCATTCAAGATGGCTGCCAAAGCTAACTACTTTTGCTAACACAACAATCGCTGTAACTTACTCAAAATTACAGATACTGGGGTGAAGTTTACGCTGAAGTAACTTGGAGTCATACTTTGAGCATTAACACATGTAAGGAGATGTGGCTGTGGCAGCCATCTTGATTTAAAACTCATGTCATGAAAATCAGCGGACAATATTCATTCCTTCAATCAATGCTGGGTCTTTAACTCATTTTTTCTCTTTCTCTTTCTGTAACTTACACTAAACACATGACTTGGGAAAGTGTTTAACAAGTATAATGTGATGACAAATAGCCAGAGCAATCAAAGGCTTCAGTATGACTAATACGGCTGCTATTTTAACACTTATTCTTCCTTTTTTCCTATAAACACCCATCATTTTTCATGTGAGTTTGACAACTCATTCCACTTCGACCTCATTATTGTGATGAAACAAACCTTGTAGTGTATGTAAATGTGTGTACGCTTAATATAGTTAGTTTTGTAGAGTTGTGAGATGGCAGAACACCGCCTCGGCCAGGCAAAATCTGAAGCCAAAAGCAAGTTCCAACCCCTGCAGCTGCTGCTGCCAACAGCTTCATGGCCAGCGGCACCGCCGCTGGCATGTGTGGTATCCAGAAGCTGTGGTTTTCCAGTGGAAATGTGATAGGGTCGAGTCACCATCTTGGGTCACTTGAGGAATGCATGTTGCTTCACACACCTGATGTGGCCAAGAGACAAGCAGATGGGTCTGTGTGTGTGTTACAGAGCATTAAAAATCTGTGCAAATGCGATGATTTAAAGTGGAAGGCAGCTCCGTCGTGTTATTCTAACGTTTTTGACTGAAAGACTGAAGTGTGCAGCTTCCGTTTGTTCATGATTGATTAGAACAGGATATAGAGGTTAGAGAAGTGCAAGAGTTTTAGACCACCACTTCCTAGATTTTATTGTTTCGACACCCATTTTCTCTCCCATTCATAGTTTTTTCAGTCAGGGTCACACACTGAGGCATCAGAAACACATTTTCCCGTTTCTCCCTACGTTCCTGTTTTTGTACCTCCTTTTTCTCACTGCGGCTTTTATTACCAAAACGTTTGCCACCAAGATGTTATTTTGAAAGATTAACTCTAATAACACTCCCAGTGGCCTTCCGAGTTGGGATGTTTTGGCCAAAGGAAAAGAAAGGACACATTTTCTATTGTAGCTTGTAATTCTAGTCATGTGGCGTCTTTGTTTTTCCTGTGTCAGTCCTCCGATGTTTTGTTTTGAGATTCTCTGAGTTCTGTGTGTTTGTCTGCCAGTGTTTGTTTCAGCTGTCTGACCAGAGTTCCTAACACTGTCTTTTGTGGTACAGTCAGCAGTTAAAACACATTCCTTGGCTTCACACATTTCTTCCTTTTGGTTTTGTCTGTCTGCACGACTTCCCCCCGGCTGCCAGTGTCACAAAGGCCGCCCAGGGATAATATGCATGCTTTGATTTCTCAGAATGACACCCTGATGTAAAATGATGTATGTTTGAGCTGGAGCCAGTGGATGGCTGTGACTACAAGGGGAAACAGTGGTCACGTGTTTTCCGATTTTAAGGCAGCAAACACGATGCGATGCTGTGCCTCATGCAGTCAATTTATTCAGGCCTGGTGGCCGCCACCTTGAGCTGCTCTGAAAACAGCACTGATGTTTCCAGTAGTCACACACTGAAATCATTAAAGGTTCTCAAATAAAGCCCATGAGGCTTGGCATGGGATCCGAACTGCAGCTTTTTCAAGCAGCAAAGACTGGGGGAGAATGTCTTTTAGGAAGTGAAGGCATGCATTCTTGCGGTAAGACGCAGGCAGTTCCTTTACATGTTCTACGCTGCACTTAATTTTCTCCCAGGATTTGAGATTTTATGACCAATGGGGCTTATGTTGGTGGGAAGATTTAGTACACGCGTATGTGTGTGTGTGTGTGTGTGTGTGTGTGTATGTGCACCTCGTGTTAGCAGCTAACATCTTGAGATGTTCAGGGGACCAAAGCTACTCAGGTTCCCTCCACATTAGATCTGTTCATGGGGGAAAAGTTCTTCCAAAGACATGTGGATCAGATCAGTCCAACTTCCTCCAGATCAAATAAATCACCAAGGGCTGACATGTCGACTTACCTGAGCTACATCTGAAGAAATTAAAGCAATAGGATATTAAGGAAGGAATTACTGAAGATGTAATAAAATAAATGTCTGTGGCCAGACATAAGAAGAGGTTTCAACTTTTTTTTAAATAAAACTAAATCCCATTTAATGTTTTTCATTTGTACAAAACCTCAACAGTTTCCCACTGCTGACAGCTGCTTTTGACTTCTTTTTGACAAGGTATGTGCTTTACGCTGTAAGGTGTCACACCCTTTGCCCTCTGACACTGTGACCTGTAGTCGCTCAGCCCCGTTTATCTCCCTATAAGCGTTTCTGATGTGAGCGAGGCCTCAGCTCTCAGTTCATCAAGGTCCAGCAGCACCAGAGGCTATAACACATGCTCAAACTGTGGCCCATCAGGTTTAGATTAGCTGTAAATTTCTGAAGAATGTTTCCCTGCTCTTCGAGCGCTACACTTTCACCCATCTCCCAGCCCTGATCCCCACACAGACTCCTGCTGCTGTAAGGCAGGGGGTCATGCATGCGTGTGCATGTGCAGAAACCACGGCCTCCTTTGTCTTTTAAGATTTCACCACCAGAGAGCGGTGTTGACTCCGCACCGACTCCTGACAGGATCTCTCGTTTGTTTGGACTGCTGCAGCCGTGTCCTCTTACATGGGAAGTTCTTCAGTGACTACCATCGCTGTTTCTTTCCTTAAAACAGTTTGACCTTTCTGTGACACCCCTGCTAACAACCCATTCACTGCTTCTCCAACTTAACCGCCTCTCCAGAGAGCTGATCTCCCTTCATGCTCTGCTCTGCGCCCTCTCTCAACCCTTCATCAGAGTTAGGATATGAGGCCTCGGTGCTGCTGAGGGCCTCGTCTCCCAGGTGGATTCTCAGGTTGCCTCCGCAGCCTTTGATGGTGAAAGCTGAGGAGTTCAGGTCTCAGATGGATCCCCTGCAGGCGGGCAGGCACACAGACTGGCTCTCGTTAAAAAAGCACCACCTTTGTGTTCCCACAGGAGGTGGATGTAATTAACATAGCTTTAATACTACCTGTGTTTTCAGCTGCTGTTGTCAAGGCTACTTCTGTTTGGGTTTTGTGTGTGTGTTTGGGGATGGGGGAGGCAGTAGCATGCATCGGTATGTCTGCACACATGGAAGCACATGAAAGCTGTGGGGGTGGGATTCAGCACACAACCCTGGTGGGCTGAGGTAATGCTCAAGTCTGGCCTCTGTCGGAGCTCATATTTTGTAGTCCGATTGTCTAGAAAGTTGGTGATTGCTAGCCTACATTGCCCAGGGGTACTACAATAAGGCCCTCCATTTCTAATTCAGCAACTGCAAGCTTCAGGCCATGTCTACAGGAAAACAGCTTTCCCAAAATAACTTTTTTTTTTTTTTTGTGATTTTATAGAAATATTCTCGTAAACGCGACGCTCTTTCTAGGAATGTTTTCATCCATATCTCTAAAAGTGCAGGACAGTGTTGACTGGGCATCATATCAGTCCAAATCTGCTGACATCATGGAGGAAAGGGTTCTCCTCATGATGTTCAAAGGATATCAGGCTAAATTCATTACACAAGAAAGAAAACATAAAACAAGCCAGTGACAGCAAAGCAAAACTTACCATCCAAATGCAAAGATGCTGCCAAATGAGCATGCTAAAATAAATAAATTGGAACTCCTTTGGTTTTGCGTTGCAGGATGTTCTGAAAGAGTGCCAGGAGCAGATTGAGCGCGTGCTGGAGAGCAGCCTTCGTGAAGGGCGGCAGCAGCAGCAGCAGCAGCAGCAGACTCAGAGAGGCCCCAGTGGGAAAGGCCTGGACGAGCTGGATCAGTCCTCCACCCCAACAGATGTCCGCGATGTCAACTTGTGAACCAGCGGAGGGCACCATTGCACAGGATTTACAAAGAAAAAATACAAAAAAATACAAAAAAAAAATGAGTTGTGAAAAAAAAAAACTTCAATTTTCCTAAAAGCTGAAAAAAAAGAACAAAATAACAAAAATATTAGAAACACAAGCCCATGCTTGCTAGTTTTTTGTAGATTGTATTTTGATACAAAAAACACCTGCACATGACTTAGATTTTCTATAGTCTAAAAGCAACAAATTTGATGAAGCTCCGTGGTGCCTTGGATACACAGAAGGGAAGTCAATCATCTTTACACCCTGCCTTTGATTGTATAGTATGATCTTTAAGTTATATTTTAACCTGAGCTTGATGATGAGACTCTTACGGTTGAAGTAGTAGAAGCAGAAAAGAAACTGCGCACGCAGGATTGCAGCGGGGCTTACAGTTCTTATTTCCTCTGTTAGTGTTAAATGATTAGAGTTCAGTATAGGCTGGTGTAAGATGAGGACGTGTGTCCGAGCTCCCTGACCATCAGAAAACGTCCACGTGTTGAAGATGGAGCCAAGGAAACATTGTGGCGAAAGGTGGTGTGTCCTACTTCTAGGCAATAGCTGGGGATGATAATAATTAGTAGTAGCATTAGTAATTACTATTATGAATATCATCATTGGGCATATTTCGTAACTGAGTAGTAGATCAATAAGCTCCTTTTGTCAGGCTGCTTGTGGATGTTGTGTGCGTATGTGTTGCTGAGGATGACCGTGTGTGTTACATGTAATCCCGTATCATTATTAGCAGTATGCAGTCTATGGCGTCAGGCACTTGAGCAAAGCCATAGACTTTTACAGGTTCTTTGTGAAATGAAAACAGAATGAGTCGAAGCTACACATACTTTGTCAATCCTCATAACAGGGCATCTGTGCCGGGTCACTGCCTTCGTGCCTTCACGGTGTGCCGCGGTTCACCTTTATTACAAAAAAACCAGTGTGGACCGTGAACGAGACAGGAGAAGAAAGTTATGGGCAAAGGGACTTAGTTGTACAGACTTGTATCTGCCTCAAAGCATTTCACGTTTGCCTCACAGGTGATGTGAGGCGTATTACTGCCGTTGACGTGATGAAATATTACAGATACTTTCACCGTACCTACATTCTTCCTCTTGTTATGATGTCGGGTCGTGAAAGGCTGCTTGAAGTCTGAGCGGAAAAACATGTGAGAGCTGTGTCTTGATGAACGTTTTAGGTCAAAATCCTCCGTGTAAACTCAGCGGGGAGGAAAGGGCGTGATGGCGAGGTTAGGAAGGACTTAAAACAGCTCAGAAGTCACTGTGGTGGTACAGAGAGGGGGTGCAGGCGCATGCTGCTGTGTCGGAGATGTAAATGATATTTAGCCAATGGCTGTGAGATAAGTAACAAAAATAAAACCGGAAAGTTTGACATCTGCATATACGGATGGAGTTGACGTTTTGCTCTGGATGTCTGAAAACAAATGACCAGACGGAAAAGAAATGTTCTGGGTTTCCATTAACATGGAGATCTGCAAGCAGATCGTGAAAGGATCGCCTTTTTGAAGGGGTGGGGGTGGGGGTGGGGTTAGAGGAGGATTATATACTGTCAATGCATCTGGAGTCCCATATAGGGTTCTTTCCAGCTCCCCAATTTCAATGGCAAAGCACTTTGAGAACATGCTCCCCAGGAGATGAGTAAAATAAAATGTTGGCAGTGATTGGAGGTGAATGGGTAGTTTATTTTGTTTTGTTTATTTGTTTTTCCTCATTAGCCTTTTCTTTGGTTTACTTTGTAGGGCTGGTTTCCCAAACATCAGACATACCTTTTGACAAACAAGAAAAAAGGACATTCCGATATAAAATAAATAATAATATTAATACATTCCTGTTCAAGCAAATTCCAAGATAACCGGGGAGAGTTTGGACAAATAAAACAATGTCAGCATTCATGTTCTTCATGGGGTTAATTTGATTTTTATTTTTTTTATTTCCATTGTCAAGAATTGAAATGTTTGTTTATTTTTACTTGAATTTTATTTATCTGCGTCACAGCCACAGAGAGCCGCACGAGGCAGCGATGAGCTAAAAGACAGGGTGCTTGAAACATCCCGTATTTGCACGTTCTTTAAAGGGCAGCGACGGTTGCAACGTTAGACGCCGCACGAGTTTTTGATCCAAAACCACCATAACTGATGTGCGTGGCGGCGATCGTTCAGTTCTAGCATGGTGCTTGCTGTCCCCTGTGAGCTTTGCTGCTTTAAATCATAAAAGGGGGCCAGAAATACATTAGTTCAATCATATTTTCTACTGTTTTATTTTAATTTGACACACGGCTTTGCCACAACAAGGTGTCTGATCATGTTTCAAATGTTTTTACTGTGTCCTTGCTGAACGTGTGTCTATTGGTTCTGTAAAGAAAATGCGGGGATCTGATGTTTTTCAGTCAAACTGAACAATTCTTTGACACGTTTGCCAAAACATCCCCGGCTGAAAACCCGTTGCGACCCCTGTCGTTTTGCCTCTGTTAGCTCTCTTCCAAACTTTGTTGTGATTTTCTTTCCTGCAATTTATTGTTGCATGTGTTATATATTGACACCATAAATCCATTTGTTTTTGTTTGCTATATTTTTTTTTTTCGGGGCGACCAGACCCACAAGAGGGTTTTTCTAGGATTTAGAGATACTGTATTCCAAAGTAAAGAGAGTACCGAGGAGGAGGAGGTGTGAAGACGTCAACAAAAAAAAGTGTCAATATTTTATTGTCTTTGTGCGCTGCTAATAGCAATGACTTTGTTTTATTATACAAAAAAATAACATTACCTAGTCATGATGTGTCACTTGTGTGCTGCTATTTTATAAACGTTTGTATTATAATAAAATTATTTTACTGCTTTTAAGAGAGACATCCTGAAAAACAAAGTAGATGGTGATAGAAGAACATGCGATGAGTATTTGACTGGAAATGTTTTTTGTACAGTTAGATAGCATATTTCATTTCCCCTCTTCTTTTTTTTTTGTTATCTATTTTGCTGATCGTCTTCAGTCACATTCTGCATCAGTGGTATTTCCAATACCTCAGGATTACTGGACAAAATAAAACACAAATCCATTGCATATACCTCTGCAGCGAGGGAGCCTGGAATGGAGAAGAAAGAACCCATTGAGGAGTGTGAGAAAACCCTTTTTACTGTTGATTCCCACTGTTTTAGTAGAGCAACAACTTCCTCAATGAGATGGGAAACAGGAAATATGCAAGGCTCCCATTTAGACTTAAACCATACTGGAGGGAAGAGAGGGGCACGATACAGTCACATTTTCTTTGAGGGATTTTTTTTTTTTTTTTAGTTCAAGTGTGTTTGCTTCTGTCCGTGTTGGTGCTACATTTGTGTTGTGGTCCTAGAGAGAGAAAAACCATTTCCCCACGGTGGCCAAAGTCCAGTTTTTTTGCTTTATGCAACCACAATCACAATGAATGTCATTAAATATGGACTCTGTATGTGAGAGAGTTTTGTTTTGGTCTAAAATGTGTTTTCTGCACCACTGAAGCTGCATCACATTCAGTGATAAATATCCTGATATCTGGAAGCTTCAGTGGTGTGTGCACCCCGCCTCCCTCCATTATAACTCATATTGTGTACCTCAGATGTCTGTTGCACAACCTCTGCTCAATAAACTTCTGCTTTAAAGGGTGTGACACCACATCAGCTCACTTTTTTTCTTTCCCCCCCTTGTGTCTGCATTTTTCTTCAGCCGTGCCTGGTCGTCTCCGGATCAGTAGTTCGGGTGGTCTATATCTGTGAGTCGGAAAAGAAAACGCGGCCGCTCCGTTTCTCAGAGGTTGTCGAGTCGAGTACAAACACTGCAACAGTTCAGCAGACAATGGTGATGAACATGAGACAATTTCCAGAAGAAAAATGGTAT
The DNA here is from genome assembly GCF_001649575.2 of Kryptolebias marmoratus. Taxonomy (NCBI): domain Eukaryota; kingdom Metazoa; phylum Chordata; class Actinopteri; order Cyprinodontiformes; family Rivulidae; genus Kryptolebias; species Kryptolebias marmoratus. Next base: position 20,668,440 of record NC_051440.1, on the reverse strand, counting down.
TACATGTAGATATTTTAGGGTTATTATCACACATCATATAAAGCATTTTCTCTGTAATAACCAGTCAGGTTCTGATTCCTGTGAGACAAGGAGCCTCTTCAGTCAGGACTTTATTTGAAGTCATGCTTTTTTTATTATCATTATTATATTAACTTTTTAAATACTGTCCTGATCTTCTGATGGTCTGCCCAGTCCCACTCTGAATACAAAAGATTTAATTTTCTGAAAGTGTTTTGGATCTTCCTTAAATACCATTTGATCCTGAGTTTGCCTCATTTTTACTTAAAAAAACAAACAATTTAATTTCTGGCATCTTTGATTTGTATTACTCCACAGTCTAAAATGTATAAAAGTCTGGTTTGATAACATTTTATAACCTTCGTTGTAGTGTTAAATATTTGTTTTGTACTCCCGCGATTTTACAAGGAGGATGAAGGGGATATGATTGTTAAAAGATCCGAAAATAAACAAGTATCTAATTTATTAGAGTAGTGATTTGATTTTACATTTGCTGCCCCTTTAATGATAGTTTCTAGCATATTTGGGCTTTGGGTTGAAATAGCAAGACTTTTCTCAAAAGAAAAGACTAATTCGGTGTGAATTAATCTGCCTAAATCATAAGAAATGTTATTGTCCAACAAAATCTTTTGCATTTTGGCCATAACGTCTGAATCACTTCAACTGGAACTGTGGAGAGAATCATAAAAACTTCAGGTATCAGTCAGTGTTTGTGAAAATCTCTTTAAGGGTAAATAAATAAAGCTACTCATTATAAACTATGAAACCAAACATAAAAAAGGTCATCCTGAACACTAACAAACGGAGTTCGATAGAGTTTACTCCAGTAGTTTTCCAGATATACTGATATGCAATTCTGAAATGTGGGTCCACATTCAATGTAAACAAAGCATTTGTTTACATCAACAAATCTGAGCGTAAACGCACATTAAAACATCAAAATGATCAGATTTCTCTGTCCCAAACGGCTCCTCCGTAAATGTCGCTGTTGTTGAACTATTCTTCAGTCACTTCGGCCGTTTCTGTAGGTAAACAAACCTACATAATGGTTCGCTGACAAATTTCTTAATTTAAGGACACATTAAATTAACCATTGGTGAGGTTAATTAGTTAGTTGCAGTGAGTCCCGTTAACCAATAAATCTGTAGCAAAAATGATTTTTGTTTTTAAAATCAGTGTTTTTACATCACATAATACTCTGTTTTAACCACAAAATTACTTTTTATTCTTGTTGTGTAACAAGTGACAAACTCCTGGAGATTGCTTTTTATATTAAAAGCTTTAATTAGATCAAATCTAACTACATTTAAAAAAATGTATCTGTGCAGATTTCATATTTCTCTGATCATTTTCTATATTTTAAACTTCCTGATAACTTCGGCTCAGTTTTGCACTAACACTGATTGGTTTTACTGCATAGTCTCGGATTTTACACGAATATTAATTAAAGTATTTGGAGGAGGGGAGCTTAATCGGAACTGGGGCTTTAATTGATCATGGACTGTTAAGGGACGTCTTGTTGTCGGCTTCCGTACAGCATCTCGGGAAACGAGCACTCAGAGGTTTGAGCACCTTTGTATTATTTCAGAAACCCGCGGCTCGTTGATGCGCCTCCTGCCTTCCGTCCACAGGATGAAGGCGCTAACGCTCGGGCTAACCCTCGTCCGGCAGTAAGTCTTGAGTAATGCTGGTGTTTTTAACAGCAACGCCGTCCTAAGCTGCTGCTTTTTAGGTCCTTTTCACGGGTTACGACATGCTCCAGAAACCAAAAGGTTAAACTAAGGCGAGGTGCGGTTGGGAAAATGTCTCTGAAAAGCCGTTAGAGGTTTAATATAGCCTAGCTTGAACCGGCTGGAGGAAGTGCAGCAGCAGGTGTCTCAGGCTGAAATTATTGACAGGTTTATTTTCAGCTTCCCGGGGGTTGAATTAACAACAGCAGAGGAGTTGTTGTTAGCGTCAAAGCAGACAGTTAGGAAGGATTTATTATATTAATTGAACACTATGAAAAGCAAAGTTTCACGTGAATCACTTGGTGCGACCGTCAGGACGCGCTGCAGTGTGTCATGGTGACCACAAGGGGGCAGAGTCCAACTCTTTACTGCGGAAGTTGCATTTTTTAACAAAATAAAGAAAAGTAGCTGAATAAACCTGAGGTGTTGGAGTTCAAACAAGGAGACAAGAGGCTAAAGTAAGCAAAGCAGTAGCTGAAATTAGATATATAATTTGTGCCAAAGGTAAAATAAACCAACCGGATACTAAAGCTTAAATTAGCAAAACAGTAGCCGGAATTAGAATGAACAAACTAAATGCTAAAGCTACAATTAGCAACACGATAGTTAAAATGAACAAGAGTAGGGTAACGTTAGCTAAACAGTAGGTAAAATTAGCAAAACAGTAGCTGAAATTAGATGTAACTTATGCTAAAGCTAAAATTAGCAAACCAGATGCTAAAGCTACAATTAGCAACACAATAACTAAAAAAAAGAGACGGGTAAAATTAGCAAAACAGTAGCTGAAATTGTATGAAACTTGAGCTAAAATTAGCAAACCAGATGCTAAAGCTACAGTTAGCAACACAAAAGCTAAACAAAGCAAAGCAGTGGTTAAAATTCACAGAACAGTAGCTAACGGCTAAAAGTAGCAGAACAGTAGCTAACAGCTAAAAGTAGTAGTATGCTGAAGCAAAGCTTTAAGAAAACAGTGTTTTTGAAGCAATTCGGGAGTAGTGAATTTTATTATATTTATATGGGAACTATAAAAAAACATGACACACTGTTCCTTATGGAGCTAAAGGTTTTGATGCATGAATGAATAAAACAGCAGACGTAGTTTGATTTACTAAATCATTTAACTTCCACAGTGGGGAAACGACGTACAACAAAGAAGGACTCCTACAAGGTATGATCTCCTCAGTGTCGGCACGGACAGAATAAAATGTCTAAAAACATCTTTATAAACTCTCCTGCTTTGTTGTTCCGTCTCTCCAGGCCAGGCGATAGACGCCCCCTTGTCTGAAACGGGGCTGCAGCAGGCCGACGCTGCAGGACTCTACCTGAAGAATGTCGTGTTCAGCAACGTGTTCGTCAGCGATATGCTGCGGGCGCGACAGGTGAGGGGCTCCAGGTGCATCATGGGAGGAAAAGCATGAACACAAGACGTCCGGTGGAGTTCGGCACAGCGTGGTTTCATGCATCCTCAGACCAATACGCCCGTCTCTGGTTTTTAGTCAGTTCCATGAATTTACAAAATAACCTGCATGAAATAAAAATAAGCCGCTTTTTTAAAAAATATAACTTTACAGAGCTGACTCAAGTTATATAAGCATGGCAGGGGTGTTCAGATGGTGGCTCGGGGGCCACATCTGGCACACGGGTGAGCTAAGTCTGGCACAGATGAGTTCATATTTTAAATAAAACTACTTTTTAAATCCTAAATTAAATTTATGTAGTGATAATAATTGCTGTATGTGCGGCCTCCTGATCAGTTCAGTTGAACATCCCTGTAGTTTGGACTTCATGTCCCTTCAGTTCTGCTAGTTAAACTAGTTTTCACATTACTTATTGATTAAACTAATATAGAATTCAGCTGGTTTACTCAAACCTGTTTCTTCAGACCAACACAAGACGCATTGTGTTTCAGTGAAATACTTCCTTTTAACAACATTCTTTGTAATTGTTGCAAAATAAAAAAAAAACATTAAGTAAAGTGAAATAAGTTCAGGTAAACCAAGCCAGTGACTTGTTCCAGTCAAACATATTTCATAAACAAAACCTAATTTATGTTATCCTTTTAGTGTAAATTACAAAATTAATCATAACACACTTTAATATATGTTGAACTGAAGTGTAACTTTAGTTTTTGTTTTGCCTGCAGACGGCGGAGAAGATCATGCAGCACAACAGCAGCTGTTTGGGTCTGCAGATGGTCTGCGACCCGCTGCTGAAAGAGAAAGTGAGTCGTGATTTCAGCAGTGTTTACTTCGTGAAACGCTTCCATTTAAAGCCGGATCTTTGCGTTGCCGACTTGTTCCATAGAGCTTCGGGGTGGCGGAGGGCGGCCGGGTTCAGGACCTGAGAGCGATGGCCGAGGCGGCGGGTCAGTCGTTTCCGGGCTTCACGCCTCCGGGCGGCGAGACTCAGGAGCAGGTGAGGCTCTCTTTAAACATAACCTTTTATTTGTCATTTTCCTGTTTCTTCTCATTTAGTTCATTTCTCGTTCCGTCATAAAAACCAATAAGGTATCAGAGCTTTTTGTTTTCGGCTGAATCTACCTGAATGTTGAACAGCTAGTTTATTTATTAACTCACCCTCTTCAGTGTTTACTTACAGTTTTTGTTGTGTTAAAGTTAAAAACCTTCTGTGTACACTGGAACAGGCTGGATGAAAATTTGCTGCACAAACTTATGGTGGCATGATTTGTTTTCTTAAACAGAAAAATGAAGGATTATTTTCTTTTTTTAAGGTAAATACTTTACATTTACTCTGTCTTCAGACCTGAATGAGTTACAGCTCATCATCAAATCAGAAAATGTGTTTTTAGTTGGTCAGTAAAATAAAAAAAGTTTTTTTTTTTGCAAATGATTACTTTATTAACAGAAAGAAACTAACATGAAACTGACTCATGAGGAAATCACAGGAGCTAATAATAATAATAATAGGTTTCCTAAAATGTTATTCATATAAAGTGTTATTTTATCAGGTAATTGGTGACAGTTCGTTGCTTAGTACAAACAAATACAAGAGAGTTATGAGTTATAAAAAAAGAAGAACAACAAAATAATATAAACTATAAAGTTTGTGAGGTAACATACAAGAAAATAAGAAAAACAGTTGATTCATTCGAGTTAGATAAAACCTACAAAGACTTTTTGAATAAATAAGAAATGGATATAAGTTTTAAAACACACCGGGAGCCAATCCCAGTTTAGTTTTCAGTGTATTTTGCTCGTATAAAACTAAAGTTTATGTTACAGACCTTGATTTATCCCACACAGGGATGCAGTACATACAATTTGCCACTAGGTGGCAGAAAAGGCTGCCTCTGCCGTTTAAGGCATTTTCTGCATTTCTTGCATATCTCCACAGGATTTGTTTGGAATCAGAGATCAAAGTACTCGTTCCTGTGTTGTCAAACGGCTGCAGATATTTCATCAAAATGTTTGTGTGGAGGGTTTTCAAGCACAATATGTGACCAGAAGGTGGTGTTGATGATGCAGGAGGACATAAATAGATGAAGCACAGAGTGCCCCAGTTCCTGTCTGACACAGGCCCCCTGACCGTGTGTTTTTGTGTTTTGATTGCAACAACTTTTTGCTTTTATTCAAAGTATCATGTTGGTTCTGACGGGTCTGTGCTCTGTTCAGGTAAAGGAGCGAGTCAAAACGTTTTGGGAGAAAATGCTTCAACAGATTGGGGCCGAACACTGGCGCGACGGGAGGCAGGAGGATGTCACCTCCGTCACCCTGCCACGGGATCCGTCTCCTGTCGAGGGGGGAGCAGATGACGGGGTGAGGGGCACCCCGGTCCACGCGTTAGTTGTCACCCACGGAGCTTACATGTGTGTGGCGGCGCGCTACATCGTGGAGGAGCTGCGTTGCCGCTTACCTCCGGGTGTTGACGAGGTACGCATGTTCTCTTTAAGCCCCAACGCTGGACTCTGCAGGTTCACACTGGACATTATAAAACAGGGAAACAGGTTCGTGCTGTCGGGAATCCGCTGTGTGTTCGTTCACAGGGCGCAGCACGTCCAATAGGAACATTTTTATCATATTTAAGACAATTACTTCACATTTTACGGGACTTTTACGATGACTGCCTTCAGAAAGTTGTTCAGGTTGGTCAAACCTGATGGAGAAGACAAACTGAAGAGAGTTAGGAGAGAAAAAAACAACCTTGTATACGTTCATTTAACAGAACAAACTGTTTTTATTCACAGCGCAAAAGTATTATTGAGGAAACACTTTCAATGTGTTTTACTGAGAGTGTATAAGAAGTTTATATATTTTGTTATCTGTTAAATAAATTTGCAAAGTGATCGTCCTCCCAGGATGATGTCAGAACCAGTGGTTTCACAGGAAGACAAAATGCTGTTCAGAGTGAAATGATTTATCTGAAGTCGAGCTGAAACGCAGGAGCTTTTAATCAGTATTTACTGAATAAATCAAACAGCCTTTTTAAATGTTGCATTTAGGCCATCGTGTGCTGCGGTTCTTCAACCGGAACAGGTTGTTTGTGTTGCAGAGAAGTCTTCGTCATGTCTTCGTCAGCGTCTGGCTGTTCATTACTCTAAACGCAGGAGTTTCAGCCTCAGAATAGTTCACGTTTCTATATTTATCCTCCGAGTTGTTCACAGATTTTAAACGGGAACACAGACCTGCAGCAGAGTTTACTTATTGGAAACCAAATCCTGAGGAGTCAACGAGGACAAATAAATGTGGAAAACGGGCTTCTTAGCTTTATTTAAACGTGTTTTCACTGACTTCCTGTAAAACACAGAGTGATACTGCTTTTAAACTTCTTTTAATCAGTTTTTAAAGCTTGTTCTGATTTAGCTCATGATCAGAAACATAATCCCAGATTAGATCTTTTGATCTGCTGTTAGCTTTCCTCCAATCTCGATTAGTTTAAAAGCATCATGTTTTCAATGCGCTTTATAGATAAAGTTGATTTGGTTTAAAATACTTTATCAAGAGGGCTTACAGTGTTTTTCTGCTGAACTGGGCTGTTTTGAGACAAACAGACCATAAATTTAACTGAGGAGTTTAATTTAAAAAATACCGTCAGGTGGAAACATTTCTGACAAACTGCTTCTCTTCGTTTTCTGTTTGTGCAAATTCTGAATGAATCAGATACGTATTACTACCTTTATTACTGTGATTTCCATCATTTATCTTAAAGGAAAAGCAAGAGAACAGTAATAAAACCCAACATTTTACTCATTTTCATTGTTTCCCTGCTATAAATAATCATTAGTTATAAATAAAGCTGCTCCTCTTCATTCATAACTGCACCTAAAGATCCTAAAACACGAGATAAACTCAAATCTTTATTTGAAACGCGAGCTTCTCGTTAAGATCTTCCGACACGTTTGACGTCGAAACAAAGCAGAAACAGAACTTTCTTGAAATAGAAACAGGCATCACACAGAATAGATACCATTTATTTATTATTTTATCCTTCTCGTCAGAAATAAAACATCGTGAAATATATAAATAACAAGCATCAAGTTAGAAATAAAGTCATTAAACACGTTTCAATAAATAAATACTTTTCATTGCTGTGACTTTTGGTGTCCAGCACCGGATCATTTTCTATGAGTGCTTTCATGTGACACAATTTATTCATATATATATGTTTACTGTATGTATAGTGACAACATTTTTAAAACCCTGTTCAGTTACCTGTACATGACTCAGTTTTACAGAAGTAAAACTCAGATTGCCTCATCTGGTTCAAGGATTAAAATTTAACAGACAATGGAGGTTAAAGGACATCAGGACCAAACTTTTGTTGGATCTTCCCAAACTTATCTGTCACCTGCTCTTCAAACAGAACGCCTGAACACAACTGATCAGATGAGACCCGGATAAAACCTGATTGAAGCACTTTTTAAGGCATTTTATCTCTTATCTCCAAAGTTCTGGGAATATTTGATACAGTTTCTGTCACAAAAAGAAAGAAATCACCTTCGACAGTCACTTCTTACCTCGGAGGATCTACCCCCAGGACGCCATCAGATACAAAAATGTTCTATTTAACATAAATACTTTTAACCTAAAGTCCTTATTGGTGTTCTGGCCGATCTGCGATGTTCGTCTTGACGGGACTGCCGGGCCCGTTGGGTTGTAGCACCCGCAGGGGGTCGTCGCAGGATGAGAGGGTTTCTTTGGACACGGCGCCCGTCTGGTCCTGTTCAGGCTGCCCGGCGGTCCCGTCCTTGGTGGGAGGTGAGGGATGTGATACCGTCTGCAGGGGATCGGCAGGGTTCACCTCCTCGCTCCTTCTCTGCCTCTTCACGGCAGGCCCCCGGTGAGCCGCCCGTAGGTCGCCTCCGCCCAGCTCGAGCAGCCAGTTCCCGCTCGTGGAGTAAAACGCATCGCGGGGGGTCTGCTGGAAGAGGCAGTCCCTTCTGTCCTTCCGCCTCTGAAACAACAAGCCATGTTTACAGACTTCTCTGACACTCTGAGGCAAAGCAGCTCCAGGAGATACTCACAGACTTGTACAGCTCTCCGTTTACGTCCACACACAGGAATCGCTTTTTTCTCAGATCATAGATCGACACCAGACTATTTGCTGCCTTTGTTGCAGGAAAAACAACTGGAAGAAAGTGTAAACAAATCATTAAAGGGTAAAATATTAACCTTAAACTTAGTAGCTTCTACAACAAACTGTTTGATCAGAGACATTTCTGTGCTGCTTATCTCAACACAAAATACATTTTAAGGACAATGTTGCCGTTTTAAGAGACATATATGGCACTGAATGCTGCCTTTGGTGAGACTGAATGGCTCGTAATAACAAACATGATTAATATTTTCTGCAAAAAACAAACCGTTATGTAATTCTGTGTGTATACAAACAGACTTACCCAGAAGGCCTCTGTGAAAAGGGCTTCCCATTGATTCGTTTCGCTCCGGGTAGAATGACTCCATACGTGCTGCAGGTTTGAAGCCGGCCGCCGTCGGGCGCCGGCGCCGCGGTCTACAGTCCACCGTCACACAAACATGTACAGTAATCAGGGCGAGCGAGAGGAAGGCCAGTTGCATGATCAGTGGGGACGAGTCGCTCTGCAAATGCTCGAACGTTCAGGGTGGTGTGAGGGCAGCGTGTGGAGGAGGAGAAAGTCCAACGGGCCTATTTAAACAGAGGGTCAATAAACTGGCTAACTCATTTACCAAAATGACTCTATCAGCTTCCCTGCTTGCTCTGAGCTGCAGAGATGAAGGCTTTCAACTCCAAAAACACTCCTTTCCCTCGCGAGCAGGAGGACTGCGTGACAGCAGGTTTTATCTAACAAGATGTGCGTTTTCTGACACGGAAAACAGTTTAGTTCTTCCTTTCAGACAAGTCCTGATGTTTTTCAGTTTTCTGGCGTGAACCGATGCATCCGAGTGCGCTGAGTCATGTCCAGGGAGAATGATTTCTGACCCGTTTATCAATTAACTGTACGCACTTCCGCTGCTCTGTCTTTCACAAGAGCGTACAGTGACTTCACTTCAGCCACGAGCTGAAAAAACTTAGAAAAGGAAGTCTTCAGGCCACTGAAACTGCTCAGAGATGGAGGAGTGAATTGCAGACTTTATTTTCCCTTTACGATCAAACTTCTTACCTTTTCTTCATTTATTTATTTTCTCACCCAAACCTGTAATTGTTTAGCTGTTCGCAGGTCATTATTTCATTCTAAAGTAATAATAATACTGTTTCAGTTTGACTCGAATAGCAATAATCTGCTTTATTTTCTGTGGTAAAAAACCTAATTAATCATTAGAAGGCGTAGTAACGGTTTCTCTCCACAATAACAGTTCTTAAATAATCACTCCTGACCAATAATTAGGTTTATTTCCAGGACTTACTTAAAATGAGAACAAAATAGAGCGGTGCTGTGTTTGACGTTCCAGTTTCTGTTGAACTTCTTTCACCAGGAGAGGGCGCTCCATACCATTCGACAGGTTTTGGAGCTTCTGCAATCAGAGGATTCGGGGGTTTGTGACCTTGTCTTGTCACATGTTGGACGAGAAGGTGAACTTTCTGACATATTCATCAATATATGTCGAAAACAAATATTTACCGTGTATGTTTACACTGTATATACACTTTAGGGGTTATTTCTCAGAGAAAGCTCCCGAATGGGAAGCAGAATGTTTAACCACAGAATATTAGTCCAGTTGTTTTGTTTTTATTTGTCCTGGATGACTGAGAATCCACACCAGCACTCAGGATTAATGAGAAACACATTGTAGGCTCTAAATTAGATTAAAAAGGTTGTTTTTTTTAAAGGTATGGAACATTTTTTACCCTTAAGTCGTACCACTCATGCTCAGCAGGTCTAAATTAATTGAAACACAGCTTTAAAGAAATAAGTCAGAAAATATTTTACAAAACGTCTTTTATTGTCATCTCAGGAATACAGTTGACTGCTGTGCACAGCACATACGTACAAAAATAAAAGGAAAACCATTTGTAATATAGTCTTTTTCTTACTTGTCATCATATTTTTTCAGAAACAAATGATTGGAGAAGTCTGTTTCAAACTAATTTACAATCATTTTAATAATCGGAACTAAGGCAGAAGGTGAGGTATATGTTAAAAAAGAGGAGGGGGGACTCAGAGGAAGCACTCTCCCCTCAGTGCAGGAATAGAAAAAACAGAGAGAAACATAAAGGCTGTCGGGCCGCAGGGAAACACGAGGCTGACCTCAGATCTGCCCACGGACCTCCGCTTCCCTGCGAGCCAACACATTTTAAAAACCAGCACAAGTCCAGACACTGGATCTTTAATCAAAGGGGTAAGACAATCCTAGCCCATTCCGAACTCTACATGCATAATGAGGAATTAAGGAAGCAACGTTGAAAAGTGATCGTTTCTCACCTTGAACTAGCCTTTCTCTGTATTAGACGACCTTTCCTGCTTCACAACAGCATCATGCAGACATGGTGGGATTACTGACAGACTTCCACCTGGAAATCTGAAGATCTGACAGCAAACTGAGCTGCTTTCTGGTGCGAATGCTGCAAACGCCATCCGCCCCCAAAAAGCCCAACGTATATCCTCCAGTTTAACGAGTCGTGACTTTACAGTTCCCACTCACTGGCTGCTCAGATTCCCGTCGTGCTGACGGCGTCCTCTGAGCGAGAAACCAGGAGAGGAAAAAAGAAACGTACAGTAAAAACACATCTAAAGAAGTCGTGTGTCAGCTTGTTCTAAAGAAAGAAAAAGCAGCGTCTCCTGCTGCACAGAATATTTGCACTTCATAATAAAAAAGAAAATTGCACCTTGTGTTTATTTTGATAAATTAGAAAATAAAATACTCATCAATAAACTCCTCGCTGCTATGAAAACAAAAAGCTACAAGTGATCATTTACCGATCAGAGTGATATGATAAATACTGATCAGTTCAATTGACCAATAAGATGCTCAAGACAAAAGCCTCCAAAGACGAAAAGTGGCGTCGACATTCCAAGAACATATATGACATCTCAAGTGGTTCTTTTGCATCACAGTATTCAGTCCATCAGATAACTGACTCAAATATCTTTTTTTTATTATAATTATTCTTTTTCTGGAAGCATTGGATTATTTATCCCTGGCCTTTTGCTACAAACCAACTCCGCTCCACTCCTCCGCCGCTCTCGCCTTCGTCCTTCTACGAGCGCCAGCTTGCACAGTGAGGCGACGTTGTGTCGTTCCTGACTCAGAGGCAGAGCGTGACAGCGGCGCGCTCAGGTGGATAAACACACTCTGCTCAACTCTTCCTCTCTGCTGCCGCACGAGCTGGAGCTTAAATGCTGCCTAAACCATCTCAAGCTACAACCCAAAATCCAAAAAAGATTTGGCTTAAAGTGTAAATAAAAGCAAAATGCAATGATTTGCAAATCTCATAAACTTGTATTTTAATTGCAGTGGAACACAGTAAACATCAAATGTTGACACAAGGAAATTGTACCATTAAAAAAATACTAATAATTTTGAATTTGATGGCAGAGGTTGGGACAGGCTGTAAACCTGTAAGAGCTGAGGACAGCAGCTGCTGGAACGTTGTCCCATTCTGCTCTGACAGAGGATTCTCGCTGTTCAACAGTCCTGGGTCAGCTTTGATGGATTTTTATTTCACGATGTCACAAATCGTTCTGCTGTAACAATGCAGGATGAGGTTTTTGCATCGTGTTGCTGAAAAACACGCCTGACTGAGAGCAGATGTTGTTCTGAAACCTGGAGAGACTTTTCTGCATTGATGGCAGAGGCACTAATGCACCCCCATACCATCAGAGAGGCAGGCTGTGAACCCAAATTCACAGCTATCCAGTGCTGACTTTCAGCCTTGACCTTTGACCTCAGAGATTTCTACAGATTCTTTAAATCTGTTGATGACATGAGCTGGAGATGATGGGATATTCAAAGTCTATCCAATCTTTTGTTGAGGAACTTTTCACAGCCTGCTGGACCTCCGCCCATCTTTACTTCTGAGAGATTCAGCCTCTAAAAAGCTTTTTTATCTCCAGTCCTCTTTCTGACCTGTTGCTAATTCTTGTAATTCATTATAAAATGCTCCTCCAGCTGTTTCTTATTTATACCACTTAATTTTAGCCTTTTGTTGCCCCTGTTCCAACTTTTTAAAGATGTTGCTGCCATTAAATTCAAAATTATCCCTTTTTTTTTTTTCACCAAACTTGTAGAGTTTCTTAATTTAAACATTTATATTTGCCGTGTTCCGTTGTAAATAAAATGTGGGTTTAAGAGATTTTCAAATCATTGCTTTCTGTTTGTATTCACGTCTTACACAACGTCCCGACCTTTTTTCAGAACTGGGGTTGTATTCTGTCTGTGTTCCAGGCCATGAGGTAAAATATGACAACTACAAAGAGGAATTTTGCTTTTAAATCCAGACTCATTTCACCAAGCTGCCCTCCTGCTAGGAGAATGCTACTTAAAGGATCTCGCAAGTCAAGTTACAAAATTAGCAAAAGATCTGACCGAGACGCACCTCACTACAGTATTTAAAAGACTGCGCGTGTACCATGACTTGAAAAATCATCCGTGCCCTTCTTCTCTTTTCTGAGAAAGAGCCTAACAAGTGCAGAGCTTGGTAAAGCCACGAGTGAAAGACCGAGAGAAAAAATAAAAATACCAACACAAGAAACAATCAAATCTCTGACCTTGGTACAAAAATGGCTCAGATGCACAACATTCCCAGGGCCCGGCGCTGACATCAACCAATGAGAAGCCCACAAATCTGACACTCAGGTATTTTCCCCGAATATTTCACTCCACGTCCTCAACAAGTTCAAGAAACAATCAGTGCTGCACACAGAGTGCCGTGCACGTCCTCCATTCATGTTTGTGTTTTCTGCTGGGTTCACTCTTATCCTGCAGAAAATTACAGTATCTGAGAGAGGAGTGGGAGCATTTTTATGAATTCAAGTACGTTATGCTGCATAAACAAAGTCTGAATGAACATTACAAAAACAAGAAGCCCTACTCTACCTCAACGACCAATCTGAAAAATGCAGAAATAGCTTAAAACACTGGGTTAAAAAAAAAAAAAAATCTACTTTTTTAAACTCATCGTTATGCTCAACAAGATCATGAATTCTGTATCTGTTCCAGTTCTCTGCAGGCCAAACTGGAACGCTTACATTACTTAAAATGAACCCGAAAAGCCGTCATATTTACAGTGAACTGACTGATCAGCAGCATCCTCGAAACACGCCACTTCTAAGTGCCAGACATCATCGGTGTGAACTTCAAACAGCTCCCGTTTTTCAAAATAAAACAAAAATAAATACTTTGGGATGAGTCAGCAACAACAGAATGACAACAGAGTGCTCAGTTTGAAACATCCAGCAGACAGAAAAACGCCTGATTGCGTCAGGCCGATCGTTTGTGCTACACAGACGCACGTTTGAAATAAATGCATCCATGAAACAATTCTACATGCATGCTGAAAACTGTCACACACCCATACGTCCAGTACACAGTCACACGCTCAGGCTGGCCCAACCAGCCGGCTGTGAAAATAAAAGCTGGGATTGTCAAAGCCGTCTCGGACGTGATGTTTTGGGGGTGAGGGGGTGAATGCTGAATCTAAATCTAACTTTCCAAGAGGCTCCACTGGATCCTGTGCAGCATCAAGTCTCGGTTACTCAATTGATCCAGTAATAGAAAGAGAATAAAAGTGGAGAAACCTCAGACCCTCGAGGAATTGGGCTAAAGTCCCTCGTGGTGTCTTAGGGAGCGACGACTCACGTATCATTCCTATTTCTGACTCCAGCCCCACATTTCTTGCATTCAACGGTGAGGGGGCCGTAAGAAGGAATTCAAGGCACAGCCACCTCATGACGACGCAAGAAAAACCACCGACAAATTTACAAGTGCTCCAGTTGCCCTGACAGCGACAGAAACAATCCATCACGGACGCCCGGCTTCTTGAAAACGTTTTAAAGTAAACAGGCGTTCAGTGCACGCATTTCCCGTTTCCTAAACGTCCTTCTCAGTACGTGCTTGTTTGAGGTAATACCATCTCTGTTTTTATTTCCAAAGGATGAACCATGATCCACCGACCCAATCCAACAAGCACCCATAAAAACCGAAGGGACGAACAACTCTCTATCCCCTTCGGACCACAAAATGATGAAACTTAGAAAAGCAGCACAGAATGGCATTTCAATCATTTCTAATACAAAGTCAGCTACCCAAATATACATATAAAGTTTGAATAAATATTTTCAGATATAACTGTGTTTCTTTCTTTTGCAGTCCATGTTGTCTTTTGTGTTTGTACGTACGTATATGGTATTTGTGTTACCTGGGATATAATCCACATGTGCAAATAAATTTGTTATTGCCAGTTTTTTTTTTTCTTTCTTTTCTTTCCTCCTCATCATATTCGAGGTAGGAAGTGCGTTACAGTCATGGCAGTAGTGGCTTTGTTGCCCCTCTTCACACGGCCATGTTTGCTCAGTGCGATGTAGGAGCCTCTGTAAACCAGAGACTCGTAGGCGTTGTAGTTGTTTGGGAGCAAACTCTCCTTGAACTTGCACTCATCATGGAAGACTGTCTAGAAAGAAGAAAAAAAAAACACAAAGAAAGAACATGAATCTTATTCAGCTGCTCGAGAAAAGGATAAAAACTGCAAACAACAATAAATAAATACTTATTAAACAGATTTTGTTGTGTTGATCTCGTCTCATTTGTGTATCTGGGGACACTGAAGCTGCAGATGACTGAGACAAATATTAGGACTATTTAAATATTAGGCTTCATTATATATACTGTATATCCAGAAAATACGATAAATCTTTGTCCAAAAGCAAGCAAGCAAGTAAATATTTACTCATAAATCACCTTTCACACACACACAGAAACTAAAACCACAGTTTAGATATATTGTTCATTTAATAAAATTGTAACAAGCTTTGGGATTTCATCAGATAATCTTTTAATAGATGAAGGAATCTTTATAGATGCTGGATAAAACCCGTCTCTACGAGCGCTGTGCAGCGTGACTTTAAAGCAGACGTGATGCTGTTGTAGAAACAAATAAAAACTACTGTCAGTGAACGCAGCAGCCACTTTTTCCTCTCTGCACTCATCAGAAGACGGCTTCTGTCCTCACAAGGCCTTACGCAAATCTGTAAATCCTAATTACTTAGCAAAACCTGCTGCCATCTAGATAACTTTTTCCAGGGAAAGTCCTGTTTATTTCAGCAAACAGATTCTAAGAACTCTCCAGCATTTCTGTGGGTTAAAACAGTCCTGGAGTTACAACGAGCTGACCCAACACGCATAAAAAAACCTTTCACACATCGGGAAATGACATTTCCCTTTAAAAACTGAAACAGCTGACAGAACCTTAGGACTCTGTTCAGACCCTGCACTGAGATCCGTCCTGGGGTAATCTGATTACAAGCGGACAGCTTTGATTGAGAGCATTCACACCTGGCAGTAACCCAAAACCTGCTTCAGATGCAGACGCCACACCGCGCAGGGGGCAACTGAGCAACAAAGAAACACTGACAACAGATCTGATGACATTTCTGTAAAAACTGCTTTACCTTCAAACATCTGAGCTACGGCATTATCTCTTAATGAGTCTAATTATCCATCAGTATATATTTGAGACAGGAACATTCAGTGATGAGTGGCTTCAGAGCGCTGTGTCAGAGCAAAGAAGAGCAAAAACAGAAGATTGTAGCTCGTAGAACTCCACAATGCACTGACAGTCACCATCTGTCACACAGCGTATGCATCGTGTTCAATTAGCTGAATATAAAGCCTCATAACGCTGCTCAGACTTGTCCTGGGACAGAAACAGCTCATTTCAGCTCACAGTGACCACAGCGGGCCCAGTCGGCTCTAAAACAATACGAACAAACTTTAAACTAAAGAGAAAGCCATCACACTGTGTCCTGGTAATCCACTGAGTCATAAAATCTCCACATATTGGGACTTTTGTAAATGTTTCAGCCAAAAAAAAAAAAAGCCACATCTTCAGAATATTCCCAAGGATGGCCGTTTAATTATCTTTAATCAGACAGCAGCTGACATTTTTTATAAAACCCCAAAACATCCAGGTGAGACAGGTAGGATTTTGTGTAGGAGATCTTACATCTTGGCTCGGGACAGATTGTGTTCAGACTACCAAACATACGCGGACAAAAGGGTTCCAGACCGCCTCATCGAAGCTGTTCACAGCAGAAAGCAGAACAGGAGCTAAAGATGGATTTTAGCGCCAGGTGTGTTCAGCGTCTGAGAATCTTACACTAAGGCAGGGGGATCAAACCCAGTGACGTAAGGGGGCCAAAATTAAAAATGTGGTCCTAGCCAAGGGCCAATCACGATCAATATTTGTTAAAAATGACATAAATTAAACTCGGTTTTAGATGTATTATGTCAAATCATTCATATTAAAATATCAATTATCTTTTCCCAGTTACAGATTATACAGAATTTAGAGCAAACATACTTTAATGAACACAGACAAACAGTTTAAACTTCAAAAAGCACATCATTAGCTGTCATTTCTTACGCCTCACTCAGCTTTTAAATGAATTTCTTAACATTAAAACAGATTTTTTTTTTAAAAAGCCATCAACAAAAACCTGATCATACAGAAATTAAAACTATATATTGTTGGCTTTTAAGTCACTGTCCCTATTCCCTATTTGGGCTCAGTTTTTTTAAGCAAAATAAGAATCAGAGACTCGATCTGTCCCAGATTAGAGGGCCGGACCTGATGAAATCTAAACGTTATCCTGGGGGCCGGATGAAATGTTACAGAGGGCCGGATCTGGCCCACGGGCCTTGAGTTTGACACGTGTGTACTAAGGGTTTTAAAACATGCTACGAGCATTAAAAAAAAAAAACATTAGTATAATTTTTTTTAAATAAGTAAATGAAAATGACAGTTTTTACAATTGCTGAAACTAAAACAAGTAAAGCAGTATTTCCCTGTGATCGCCCCCCTTTATGTCTGAATCTCTGACTCTGCAGTGCTCGCCACGCTCGGCGGCGGAGCAAACCCCCTCCGTCAGAGAGCATGTGGCCTAATTCAATCTCTTATCAGATCCTCGGTCTGCTCGCGAGCTGACGCTTCATCACTCAAGACCAGATAAGCGGCTGCATTCTGTCTGTCAAATATGTGAGCCTCAACAAGTAAACGTTTTAACACAATGACCCCCCCACCACCCCCAGGGACAGCTTTATATTCATCACCGCCTTCAGTTCTACCCTCTCCAGCAGGCCTGCCAACTCAGTTTTATACGTAATAAACCTTATTCACCTCATCACGCTGTACAAATCAGTAACCATTACAGAGAAAACGTGAACCAATTACCTCTCGTGTGGAAAAACTTCCAGTTTCTGATCACAAACATGTTCTGGATCAGTACATCTGCAACCAGCCTGGAGGGATATTTACTTCAATAACCACATTTTTAAATGATTATAAGCACAACAGCTTCTTCAAGCAGATTTTCCCTGAGATTAAAATAAACTTCCACCAAAAACTAACGCTTTGCTCAGTTTTAATTTAAATTAAAACCCATTATTCGGTGAAAACACCAGCCTAACTTTGGTGAACAAATCCACTGAGTTAAATAAAAAGGTGAAATGGGGTTTAACGGGGGAAACAGAAGTCTGAGTTTATGGAATATCTAAACTGCAACACAAAACTAAAACGTTCAAGAACAGAACGCTGTTTGAACTCTCACGAGTTAATTAAATATCAGACATTTATTTTTTGGGGAGTTTAACGTAATCGATGCATTTTGTATTCTGTTAGATTCTCACCTCCCAGCCGGCGCCACACAGACTCCATTTTATTTTGTCCAGCTCAGAGACGACTTGTTTGGATTCAAATTAAGTTGCTTTTGTGTGTTTGTGACTTAACAACAGCTATTTGCAAAAATAATATTCAAAGGAGTGAGAATTTGTCAAATTTTCTTCCTTTTTCTAAAGTCAAATAATGCTTGATTGTTTGTTTGTTTGTTTGTTTTTTTGCTAACAGCATGAAGTCTGGTTAAAAAAAAATCAGCGTGCACGTTTTCCTGAGCTTAGAAAACAGATTGCAAATCTGCATAAATGGTTAAATCAGGCGAGTCTAAACCAAGAAACAACTAAAACATGCAGGACAGCCGCCCTCCGGGACCAGGACTGGACACCCCTGGTCTAAACTAAGCGATCGTACCATTTTTTTTAGAAAAGAAAATATGTAATTCTGAATTTTACGCCAGCAGAAACATCTCAAAACAGTTGGGACGGAGACATGTTGACCATTGTGAACCATTCTCTCTTTACAAAAATAAAATAAAATAAACATTTAATAGCTGAGGAGAGCAGTCACTGGAGTTTTGACCCATTCTGTCGGATGTAGGATTCTAGATGCTCAACAATCCTGGGTCTTATTTGCTGGATGGGAGCACATGAGACACTTTTCTGCATTGATGGAGATGTGTGAGCTTCCCACACCAGAGGTACTAATGCACCCCCATACCATCAGAGAGGCAGGCGCTGAGAACAGGCCCTCTTTAGGACGGATCACATGGCGTCCAAGGTTTCCAAAACAGAGTCCATAAAACAGTTTTCCACTTTACTTCAGCCCATTTTTGCCATAAAATTCAAAATAACAATTTTTTCCCCAAAAAGCTATGGTGCTGTTTCTTAGTTTTAACTTTTTATGTTTATTATGTTCCACTGTAAACAGAATATGGGTTTATGATGTTTGCAAATCATCTGTTTTTATTGAATTCTGCCTTTTACTTGAGTTTATGCTTAGAGTTTTATCATCTCCTTTTCAGTTTTGATGATTTTAACGTCTTTGCTGTAATTGTTGTATAGGTTTAAAGTTTAAATGTGCTTTTTAAAGAAAGTTGATTTATTTACATTTTGGAGCTGGGGTTTTTAATCTGATCCTTGGTGAGCTCTGGTCCAGTGGGAATGAAATGTTTGAGGCTTTTGTCTCTCCGAGGACGCAGATAATGAAATACTCGAATTCTCAGAAATTTCACAGAGAGCAGAAAACTATTTTTGGTGTCGGAGATAAAAGTAACAATAAAACATCCTGTTTCATTTGTCAGAAGCTGTACAAGGAAGATGTTGTAAACAGCCCGTGGTAGACAAAAAAATTAATGTTCGTGTTTCAAGTTTATCTTTTTAAAGGTAGAAGCTGATGGACGAGGTGCAGGTTGGAGCCATTTACCTCCTTGTGTGTGTGTGTGTGTGTGCATGAGTGTGTGTACTGCAATGCAAAACAAGCATTATGCCGTTTAAATCGATTTCCAGTTCTGCTGACAGGCATCGGGGGTTTCCCACCTCCGCACTCCCAGGACCACATTACCATCCTGTGGGCTAAATCCTGCATCTGTTAACCTCATCATTATTCAGCCATAGGCGCCTCACACACCCGCTTTAAATAGAGCTTTATAAATTCCTGATGGAATTAAAATATTTGGACTTTGCAACATTTGAGGCTCCCCTGTTGGCCAAAGGGCATGAAACCCCATTCCAATACATGACAGCCAACTAAAAAAAAAAGGGGGGGTGGGGGGAGGAGCTATTTGATGTCAGGATCTAATTAACTAACACAGGCGGGCGATAAATGAAATGCTGTGCATACCTACCGTTCCGTATAACCTCCCACGGCTGTTCATTGCCACGAACAGCTCGCTCCTCACCCCGAACAGGCTCACCACCCCCCTCTCCACCGTGGAGATCTCTATCAGACCTGGTGCAGGACAGAGAGGAAACAAACAGAGCATCCTGACATTTCACTGTGTTCTTACGGCTTCTCTCTCTCTCTTTGGGTGGAACCTTGCAGGTTGCTGCGCAGCATGCCTTTTTTTTGCCTTTGTTCCGCATCCCTCACTCCCAGATTTGCATCCGTCAATTAAGCGCATTCGGGTTATTGCAGTGATTGCAGTGATTGCAGTGATTGCAGTGACGTGCACTAAGTGGCTGCTGCTCTCTGGACCGCCCTCAGAGCGCTGCGTAAAAATAAGTTGTGGCTAAAAGCGTCCATACATTCATGACATGGTTGAGCTTGGAGGAGGAGGGGGTGGGGGGGAAGGAGAGGAGGAGGGAGAGAGAAGGAGGGGGTGTTCGGTGCTGATGGATACTTGTTTTTAATAGAAGAAATCCAATTCTCCCTGAGAGTGGGATGAGATCTGGTCATGCAAATGAATAAGAGGGGACAGAGTGAGTGCGGCGCGGCGCGGCGCGGCAGCGCGTGCGGCACGGCGCGGTGCGGCGCGCGGCGCAGTTTCATCATGCTCAGCGCCTCCTCTGCCTCTCTCTTTATGTCGAACTGCATTACATTGGAGGTAGAGAACTCACTGTACTGGTTTTCATTATGTACACCGTTTATCCTGCCGTCGGGGAGGATCTGCAGGTGAAACCCGATGCCCACGTTGCAGTAGAGCCTCCGCACTCTTTTGATGCCCAGCAGATAGTCACTCTCCCAGTTCAGCTCCGGTTTCTCCCCGGAGACCCCCAGCACGGAGCGGGAGAAGAGGGTCTCCCATCGCCTCTCCAGCAGAGTCGCGTTCGTCCGGCCGCTCGGGAGGGGGGACGCCGCCGCCACCCCCAGCAGAAAGCCCAGCAAGAGAAGCACCGCGCTCCGCGTCCAGCTCGGCGTCCAGCGCGGCGCGCCGGCCTCGCAGGACATACTGACGGGGAGCCTTTGCGCAACGGCCATCCGGTTTACCTCCGGGCCACGTGGTCAAAATTAATGACCCTAAAAATACCGCTCCTCTTGTTTTGCTTCCTTCGGCATGCTGGCTGAGGGTTATTTTTGGTGAGCAGATCAGAGCTCCGGGCATAAAGCGCCAGCCCCGGCGAGGAGGAGGAGGAGGAGAGGAGACGGGAGAGTGCGCGGAGCTGGAGGTGGTGGTGATGTTGTTGGTGGTGATTACCATGTTTTGCAGCTCCTCCGCGCCCCTCTCTCTCCCTTACACACACACACACACACACACACACACACACACTTACTTCCTCTCTCTCTCTCTCGCCTCTGACAGTCTCTCCCTTGGTGATAGTTGGGAATAAATTCTCACCAGAAGCCCCTGACTCTATCGCATCCCAGGTGGCGTCATGCCGACTCCCCAGCTGGGAGAACAGCAGGTAGGAGGGGGGAAAACCCAGTCAGCTGAGGCTCGAGGCGGAACCGAGTCCTGTCACTGCAGGACAGGAGGAGCAGGAGCGTTCAGCGGCCTGGGACGTGAGGGAGGGGGGCAACAAAGATCAGAGTTCAGAATCCCCCAAGTGTCCTTGAGCAAGACCCCCACTCAGGTTTAAAGCACTGTCATGTAGCAGAGCCCACTCCTGGCCAGAGTTTAATTATGACATATTCACAAACATCTCACCCCCCACCACACACACCCACCCCCTACGGTGCATTCGTGAGAATCTGAAGCAAATCTGGAGAGGCTTGCCATAAAATGGCCCACATTTCCAGCATGCCATTCCCTGACATGAAAGGATATCATGTTTTCCATGTAACAGATAAGGCCATGGCAGAAAGCCCGTCAGTGAGGGGGGGGGGGGTAGTGTGTGTGTGTGTGTGTGTGTGTGTGTGTAAGCACCAGCAGCTCACACACTCACACACACACTCCACTTTCCTGAGATATCCAAAGGGTGGCACCATTTCCACACCGAAACCGCCTCATGTGGAGCCGCTGAGGTCTACAGCTTCTACTGGTTCCCAAAGTTGGGCTCGGGACCCCACTGTGGGCCGCAAAATGACAAATGGGGGTCTTGAGATATTTAACCTAATTTTAAATTTTTAGCCACATTTGACAAAATAAAAACGGTTAGACCTGAATGAAAGCCGGACAGCGGTTTGCTGTCTGTGTTGCCATGACGTCATGTTTTCTCAGCTCAGCCATCACAAGCCTCTCCTCTGCTGTCGTTCTGTGGGTCGGTAGGTAAAATGTTTGGACCCACAGCTGCAGACCATGTGTGTCGAACTCTGTTCCTCGGGGGCCGCCGTCCTGCATGTTTCAGATGCGCTCTCGCTTTAAACGCCTGCACCAACCAAAATGTTGCTCCAATAAAAAAAACATATTTACTCAAATAATCTAACCTTTAGTATAAAAACACTCATTACCAACCATAAAAACAGTTATCCTGAACTATGTCAAACAGTGCAGTTTGACGCCATCCTGAAATGCGGGTACACACTCAAGGTAAACAAAACACTGGATGAACCTGATAGAAACCACGTGGAAGCTCGAGGCACGTGATTGGCCAACATCAGGCTGGTTGTAGTCTGTGTGGGTAAACAAATATGGCTGAATCGACCAAGCCTAGAATCTCAGAGATGTAGAGGTGATAATGTAAGTGAATCTGCTGCTAAATGCAAAAAAAGAAAAGGAAGGAGAAGGATAACTGTCATGTATAAATATCATGACTCAAGCAGGGTGGTGGAGCACCATGAAGACCCGGCTTTTACAAAACCTCCGGACCATTAAGTTTATAATATCTGAGTTTTTTTCCAAATCTAGTCTAACATTCAGAACATTTCTGACCTGAATCCTAATTTTTCACCGGTCGGTGATAAGCCTCTAAGCTGATAGACGTCTACTCCATGATGAACATCCTTGGTGTTCAAATAAAACGCAGAAGTGTCAAAAAAAAAAAAAATGCTGTAAATTTACATCACCCACATCTGCATACTTTACTCAATACATCTGTGCATAAATACATCAAAGTTTAATAACTGTATTCTCCATGGACTTGTCCATTATTGACCTAAATGTCCAAAAAACTTAAATAAATAAAAAAAGGGGGACATTTTATCAACAATGCAGTTATTTTATTTTGTATAAAAATCTATTTGGTAACTGCATATACACATTTAATAAAGATGACACATTTTCCTTTTTTTTTTTTAGCCACAACCAAAAGCATTAAAGACGAAAGCAACTGAAATATTGTGAATAAAGAAAATTTCAGATGAAAAATATAATTTCTGGCCTCCACGCAGTTTGACAGTTGGCACTTTAGTTTCAATCGAACGAGACATTTGGTTTGGGAAAGACGTGCTGATCTGTTAAAATGCATCTAACAGATAAAATAACATTTTAAAAGAGAAAAAAAAGGTTGTTTAAAAACGGATACAGACATTTTCTTTGCACCAGTTGGATAAAAACCAAAGATGGACCTCAGGTGTGACAGTTCATCCGTCCTGCACTGAGAATAAAACCTTTTTTACTTTAAAACTTATTTGATAAAATACAAAATGCTCTGTGACGTAAACAGGGCTACAGGATAAAATGGATATTACAGAAATAAATTATAGCTTTAAGGATGCTTTACACCATATCTATACAAAAAACACAGAAACAGCCTTCACCTTTGCACCTCCAGAAGATGCTGAAGAGTTTAAAACACTACTTTGTAATAAATCCATCATAAATAAATATGTATGTACAAAAGATGTTTGAAAAATGTACAGGCACTTGTAAAAACTTTTTTTTTTCCTGACATTGAAGCCGCCGATAGTATCTCGTTTCATTTCAGTGGCAAAACAGACAAATCGGGTGTTTGAGAGCCGAGATGATGTCACGTCAACATTCCTCTGCTCCACCACGCTGAGCGCAGCTGCGAGAACATCCGTCAGGACTACTCGTGTCGACAGAAGTCGTTTCTAACACCCTGGAAGGGATCGAGCTCTCTCTGAGCGTGGCAGTCGTGGTTTTTAGATCAGCTGGTCAGTTTGAAACAAGATCCTGGAACACCGTCACGTCTGGGCTACAACATGAAGCAGTTTTCATTAATCTCACACTTAAATATTACTAATGCTTTCTCACATCCAGCCTCCACGTTAAAGATACATCTCACACACACACACACACACACACACACACACACAGCCTGACCTTCAGCCTATCAATATGCAGTGCTCACACTTGCATAAAACCAAATGTTTCCACATGCTGCAGAACCCTTTTTTTTGGTCTTCTCAGGAATGGTTGCTATGAAGTGGGTATCCATGAGACGTGGCCGTGCACGTTCGCCACCAGCATTACATAACGGGCCCATCTGGATGTCCTAGATTGTCGTTTGAATATACAGTGAAACACAACGGTTTAGGCAACGGGAAACGCGATTTCTCAGTAACATCAAGCCGGTTCGGGACAGCTGCACGAGGTTTTAACCCGAGACAAATGCCCAGACTGGAGGCATGCATGCAGGTAAACATTCGGAGCAGAAACAGACTAGTCCTGATCCTTTGAGCAGGGGGACACCAGAACAGCTTCTTACTTCAACCACCACAGTTAATAACTTCACCTCAGCAGGTTGCATAACAAAACTCCCATAGGGATTAATAATGTCAGCTTGTGTACAAAATATTTCCAGTAAATCTGTCTGAGAGGCGACGCGAGTGAACGAGGCTACGCTAGAGCACAGCTCAGTTTCTGAGCTGAAGAGGAGTTTTACATTTAAAGTCAGTTTACTCATCACAGAGAGCACTTAGAGAGCAGAAGCAGCTGTATGACACCTTGATCAAATAATTCTAGTAATGTCATCATGGTTATTTAAAGCCCAGAGGGTTAAACCTTTTTCAGACTGGCAGGTCAGAGAGAGACGGAGCTGAGCTGCATTAAAGGAAACACTGTTTACAGCTCGACCACGCGACTGACAGCCTCACTTGGAGACATATCTGAACCGTTCTCCATCCTAGTGACGTTTTCTGAGGAGCCTGTAATTGTAAATACCATGATTCTTTTTTTTTTTTTTCCCAGAACAAACAGACTGCGCTGAAATTCCCAGAATGAGATCGGTAAAAAAGAAACAGCAGCAGCTTTGTGTTTGAGGCTGCCGAGTTGTACAGTAAATCTGTTTGATGGTACCTGAGGACAAAAATGGACAAGCAGAGTTTTTAGAGAAACATAAAATAAAACATAACAGCTTTTAGCACACCATGCCACAGCCGGGCTAACGATCTCCGCTTTAAAATAAAAACTGAACATTTTCTGCACCTGTGGTGTTAGCACAAGGCATTCTGGGAAACCCGAATGACTGATTAGTGATTCCGTCACTCCCTTTTCTTTTAGCTTCTGAGGTCCTTTTGGTCAAAGACAATGTGACAAGCTAGGTAGATGGCGACAGCCCCAAAGATGGCGGAGCAGGCGATGTAGGCGGTGACAGACTGTGCAAACTGAACAATCAGGCCCATGAAGAGCGTGGGGAACACCTGAGAGAGGAGAAACGTGCTGTCCAAGATGGCGAAGTCCAAGCCAACGCCACGCCTCTCGTATCCCGCCTCAGGCCCATCCTGCTCGGCGCTGCTGGAGCAGGGAGCCGACCCGTTCTGACTCTGTGGGCTGGGGTAGGTTTCATAACTGTCCTGGCTGAGGAAGGGATGCATGTAAGGAGCGGATTTGTGGTTTAGGACGCCCTCCTCCTCCTGCACAGGAGTCAAATAAACAGAATCCTGCTTGGACGTTATGCCGTTGTGATGTAGGCTTTTGGTTATCTTTTTTGGCATGTAGACCTGAAATAAGAGACAAAAACAAGCCTGATGAAGTATGCAGATTTTATCGATAAGCCGTCCATGTTTCTGCAAACTGTTACATGTTGTTTTTACCTCTTTTTCCTTGTGGTAATGGCAGGTGAGGGTGTAAGGCAGGGTCTGCAGAGTTGCATAAGCATAACCTGTGAGAGCTGCCATGGCTGTGACCAAGGCGACACTTTTGGACAGGCAGATGACCAACGCTGAGGCCGTGAAGCTCACCATGCTGCTCAGATAGACCCAACGAGACCCGAAACGGTGGACCAAACGACTCATGATCAGAGAGAAGAAAGTTGAGGTAGCACACTGGAGAAAAAGGCCCAGGCTGCCCATCCGGATACCTGGGAGAGGAACGGAACAAACCATTATTACAACAATATCTCATCCTTTACTCAGTAAAACCAAAACTATCCAGGTCATGCTCAGCCTACACGGAAGAACCAGAAAGTCTTTTGTTTGGTCAAGTTGATAAACAAGCAGAAACTACCCATTATGGTAATAATTACAGAGATCTGAAGCTCTGATATAGTTTGGGTTGACCGACCTGGACAATAACACACACCATCAACCTCCGATAAATCCACCACAAGCTGCAGAGGGTCCGGTCCGTGTTTACTGATGGGATCTGCCTTCTGGCCCGAGTCTGGCCCAGTCAGCCACACAGACAACAAGCATCTGAAGAGGTCTGACCATCTGACTTAAGGTGGAATGTAAAGTCCAAACAACAGAGGGAGAGTTTGCAAATTCCTTCGCAAAATTAAATTATACATTTGCTTCCTTGCATGTCTTCTGCATCCTGTCGGAGGTTTGTGTTTCCGAAACACAATTTAACAATCACTAAGAGAAGGATTTAGTCTCCGGGAGCAGCCAGACTAAATTTTTGTACTGGAAAAAAAATAAAATAAAAAACCATAAAACATTGGGTGGGTGAATAAAATATTCAAAGAATAAACAAAAGTCTCAAGTTAGTTCTCAACTTCTGAGCAACAGTTTCATCATTCCTTTAAACTTGGATTTTCAGCTAGAAACAAGAGGAATCTTATTCCAACGTTTGGACAAAATCATGAACATTTATAGCCCCTAAAGTTTATTCCTATATAAAATTTTTCATTTTAATTTTACTTGGCAGATGCAGCACTGAGTCTGAGGCTTTTCATTCTAATCCGAGTTAGTTTTCTGTGAACAGATTGGGTCAGAAGTTCAACAGCAGGGCACACTAACCTATCTGGAAGAAATAAGTGGATCATATTACTGTGGAGCCCTGCTTTATAAACAGTGCTGATACTAATGAGAACCCAAATCTGAGCCCAAAGATTCGGTGGCTGAGCCAGAACGAGCAGCTGAAAAGATTATTTTTAAAAAAAATAGAAAAGTAGTTATTGTATTAGACAGGAGGGGGGTTAAAATGTAGAGCCATGAAACCATAAACAAAACAGAGAGAAACATCTGCAGATAGGATGCAGCGATTTAATAACATCCGCTGGGTTTCAGATTAAACAAACCAAACTCAGAGTGACCTCAGACCTGTGTGTTTTGGCCGACTACCTGACTTGAATGAACATGTTCTTTGTGTGCCGATTCACCAACATCGATTCTTTGTGAGTGTGACATTCCTCGGGGTCCAGCAAGAAAAGACACACGGAGGTGGACAAACGAAAAAGGGAGGAAGAAAGAAAAAGTTCACAATAAAAAAAAACGAGCGGTGAAGAAGTGGACAGGCTGAGAACCCAGACAGTACGAGGACTGGACTTCAAAATAAAACGCACACAGCTTTAAGACAGTTTGTCTCTCTTATCCCAAAAGAACCTGACTGCATTCTGCCCTGCTGTGACAAAACAGAGTGAATTAACTATCATTCATATGATGAGGATATTATATTAATGATGTCGTATTTAGAACAAAGCTACCACAAAGTTAGTATAATCCATTCATAAAAGAGAGTAAACCACACTGAGGCATGCGTTCAGAAAGAACCCAACCACTTAATAAACAGAAACACGATCTTTAGAATTGTAGATGAGGAGGAAATCTGACCTTCATCGTATCTTTGCCTGGACATGCTTCCTGGTAACGCGCTCGGCACACCTTCATACAGGCCTTCCCCCACAAAGTCCGTGTAAAAAAGCATAAAAGACATCACGGCCATCCAGCTGCAGAGCTGGGCCACGCACAGCTGTCTCATCACCCGCGGGACGTGGCAGTAGCTCCTGAAGATGGCCGGGGTCATGGACCAGCATGTTCTCAGTAGGCAGAGTAAAGGTCCGGCTTTGAGCAGCCTCAGTTTGCATCTGAGCAGGTAGCAGCACGAGCGGGGCACACCGCAGCGGCTCGTCTCCATGGCGCCAGGCCCAGAGTCCAGTAGAGATCCGGACCCCCCCAAGCTGCTGCTGGCACATGAGAGCTCCTCAGACATCTTCATGGTAATGAGCACGCTGGAGACAAAGATGAAGATGAGGAGGGAAAAAAGGCACTCGGCCTGGCCTCCTAGATAAACAGAAAGCAGACCGCGGCTCCAGTCCAGTGCGGGCAGCAAATAACCCACGCAGCCTCCCAAGCTGACCATGAATGAGAACATGGCGAAGGCTTGGCCGCACTCCTCCTCGTCCCTGTACAGGTCTGACAGGAGAGCCTCCAGCGGCGTGAAGCAAACTTGTCCACTGAAGTCCAGGAGCCCTACACCAAAGATAAGAATTCCCACCTGAGGAGGAAAAAAAGAACAACAAACTGCAATTAAACAGAGTCTTACATAGCTTAATTATCCACTAAATGCAGGATGTGATATCGAATCACTAGCATAAATATTTTTTAGCATTCTTAGTTTGTTGAAGAAACAAACGTGCTTTCCTACCTGGAGCGTGTGCCCTCCCCAGGCAAGACGTGCTGCCAGAAGATCAGCGTGGGGAATGATGAAAAGCGCCAGAAGAACTCCCAGAGACAGCAGCCAGATGAAGGGCCGCCGTCTTCCATAACTGCTGTTGCACTGGTCACTGGCCGAGCCAATCAGAGGGATGAACAGGAGGCCGAGAACTGGACCGATACCTGGGGTTACAACCGGGGAAAGGCAGAGGTCAAAAACTCTACAAACAGGACGGAACACGTAGGACGCCGTGTGTAAAAAAAAATCAGCCTAAAATGATTTTCCCTCATTATTAACAAGCTTCATTTTACAAAAGCACAAACAAAAACTCTGATCTGGCTTCTTTAAAATGAACATTTCAGAGCTTTTTAATTACTGGAGGATTCTCACAGAATTTATGGGATGAAAATCACAAGAGTTTCTGTATCCTTGTGTCCAGAACCATTGATCTGAGGAAGCGACCCGTTCCAGCAGCCGTCAGGTTAGACTGCTAATGACAGCTTCAATTAAACGTCTGACAACAGTTTCCTCATGGTTACAAGTTTATACAGTAATATTTCTGAAAGTTACTGCTTCACATAAACCGTTTCTACTGAAGACGTGATATCAAATACTGTGATTTGTTATGTTTTACGGTTTCATTGTTTTGTGTGATAGATCCGTCTGTTTCACGCTGTAGTTTATGTGCACACAGAGCCAGCTCACAGATGAAACTGTTTAAGTAAAACCTAAAAGCTTGTACGCAGGTATTTTAGGCTGTACTGCAGATTAATTGTACATATTTTTCAGACTTGTGTTCCTTTCAGCCGGTGGTGTGACGTCTCTGTCACCATCAGCAGACTGTTCCTACAGATGGTGTGCATCCTGACAGAAGCAGCTCGTTCTCCACACGTGGCTGGCTCCGGATAATTACAAATCACCATGGTGCAGTGGTTTGCTTGTATACAGGCACATGCAAAATTCAAAACAATCTAATCCTTAGACTTTCAACTTTAAAAGCTACCCTGAGGAGTTTTTAATATGGTCAATGAGGCTGGTGAGAAACATTGAACATGAAAGGCAGTTTGTGTAAACTTATAAAGTCATAAAAGCTTATGTTGTCTCATTGTTACGCACAGGGTGGATTCAGAGCTGCTCATAAAAACATTGTTTCCTGGAGTCACTGAAGGTAAAACTGTGAACCAGTAAGGCACAGCAAGAACACGCAACAATTATAAGACAGCATTTGCATTTTGTTTTCCATTTGTACTGCTAAATGGAAATGTAATTCTGAAGTGTGCTAACAGTAAATGTGAGTCAGAGGACGGCAGGTAAACAACTGCTGCCACACATTACTTCCTGCTGCAGCTGTTCAGGCCGTTCACGACCATCTCCAGCTTTAGGACTTACTGTCTCTAATACTCACTGCTTCCGGACACACATCAGAACACACACACACACACACACAAACACAAACATGAATACCTTTTTAAGCTGCTTTCAAGCCCATGCTCATATCTGTTCATACATGACTGTTCTGTCTAATCTGACAGCACAAAAAACACACGATCCAACCGAGACCAACTACAGCAAGTATCTGCAGCGCTAACAGAAGAGAAACAAGAAATGAAGAATGGATTAGCAGAGCTAATGGCAGCGTTTTATGAACCTGACAGGAATTTAGGAATTAGGTTCAGATCATCTCAGTGTCTGAAAATGTGGGGTGAAATTTTACAACTCCTAGCATTACAAATACAGAATATATGGGTGATGCTGGTTGATTCCATGTCTGCAGAAAGCTTTCATAGATCAGCAGAAAGGCAAACAAATCTATAAATGTTAATGTTTGCAGTTAAAGAATAGTTTCGGTTTCTTCTAACTGTGATACACAGAAAAAAAACACAATTATATGTTAGCAAGATATCCTGATACTTCAGATTATGTTTGTGGTTTTATATGTTGTTTATACTTTTCTTTTTGGATAAAGGCAACCAGAGTTTTATTCTGGAGGAACAATGAAAAGCAGAAAAAACAAAACAAAGAAAAGTCCTAAAAGCCTAAAGGACATGTGAGTGTTTTTAAAAGATGCAGGTAGAGTTTTTGCACTTAGAGGAATCTGTCAGATAGCGGGTTCAGCCTCGTGCGTTTCCCCGTCGTGTGGCTGTGAGCTGTGGAAAAACACGGCGCAGCTCAGGCCCCTCCCACCGGAGGAGAACAGACAGGGGCATGTGCTCCGTCGGATACATAAACATCAGATTGAATTAACTGCAGCACTGACTTTCTGGCTATAATTAGAAGACTAAACAGTAAAATTCATTCTCCCCCATTGTCACCTGCTTACATTGTAAATCTAATAATCTTTTCTAACAATACTCTCAGACTCTTCTGGGTTTACTTTTTGATTAAGGCCGTCTCTGGTTTTGGGTTGCACTGTTGTTGATGCGATTAGTTTTAAGCTTAAAACACAACTTTTTAAAGAAATTTGAAGACTAATAAATCAGGCTTTCTACAGTCTGATGAAACGTGCACATCTGCCTTAGAGGAACACTTAAAAAACAAAACACTCAGTAAACTAAAACTATCATTAAATAAAGAGAAATAATACTGCTAACCTAGTTTTAAATAACACAAAGTTACAGAGAGGCTAATAAATTCTAATCAAACTTTAATCTGCACTTTAGTCCAAGAACTTTGAGGGAAACTTTCTGTCTCAGTAAGTTTAGACAGTAGCCTTCCCCGTGGCAGCTCATCATTCTGCTGCCTGCAAATTGTGCCCAATTACCACAGCAAGAGAACAACAGATGATTAGGTCAATTATTTCTGTAAGGACTTGGATTGTATGTTTACGTGCTGAATGGAAATAAAGAGGCTTGAGGCTCTGCCATGAATATTAAAACCATCGGCAGACGAGGTAACATCTTGTGCTCTTTTCAGTAAGTTTACAGATGCTGCACATTTTTTTCCCCATTTCTAGTTAAACTGAGAAAGAAAGAAGCCAAAGCAGCCTGTCAGTAAAATATCACTCATTCAGTTTTTACCAAGCCCTCACCTAGCACCATGGTCATGTAACGCTCCTCGACGCCAGCCTCCAACAGCAGCGGGGGCACGTATGTGATCCCAGCTGCCACACAGATCTCCAGGCCACAGGTCAGGGAGTTCAGCAGGATGAGACGCCACTGAGATCTCCATCCAGGCATATTTACAGGGGCCGACTAGGACGGCCACTACTGAGGGCAGGGGAGACGGGAGGGACCTGGACGGGGGTGAGGGGTGGAGCTCGGGGAGGCGGACGGAGCCCCGGTGGGACCTAATGACTGTCGAGGAGGGACAGCAGCGACGACATATGGATGTCTCAGACGACCTGGAGAATTCATTCTCTTCTCAGCATTCTGGATCTGAAGAGCACAGGAAATAAAATAAAATTAAAATCCTTAGAATGTCAGACAAAGTCTCCAAATATATAATTTGCTGTTGTTTAAGACGGTACAAAAATGTGGGCAAGGCAAAAACAATGACCCTGCACAGCCAAAAATCCTCTGGAATGGCTGCTGGACCAAAAAGCAGCAATCATGGGAAAAAAGAACAGCAAAAAGCTTTTGTAAACATTTTTCTGTATGTGATGTCTGAAACTCACTGCCTTTATTGGACAACCAAATATATCATTTAAATCCCAACAATTCATCGAAGCATGTAACGGATCCGGCCTGCTCATAAATACATGTGGAATATAGCCTAAAAACAGCTTAAATTAGAAAGGATATTTATATTGTTTTGTTCTTGTTGTTTTAAAGAGCCTAACCAGGTTAATACACCTGGAAGTCAGTACCCTCGTCAGGAATGTTTGCTGTGATGGTTTTCTTAAAATTCAGTTGGAATCCAACTTACTGTAAACGGTAACAGTAAAAAAAAACAAACAAAAAAAAACACCAACAGCATTACCTTTCATGAAGTCTGCTGATGAAAGATGAAGCAACAGCTTCAGGGCAGCAGGAAAAACGAGAGGATGACAGAGCTGGAGTGACGTGGCTACAAAGTTACCAAACAGGTTCATTTGTGTTTATTTCATTATATCCCCCATTTCTGCTTTTATATCTTGTCTGTAGTGACCAGGAGTAGTGTGAAGGCCTAAAAGCTGTTCTTCCTGAAACTTACTGTCATTCTGTACGTTATTAAGGTCTAATTGCAGCTTTATGCACATTAGAGTCCCCCCTCCTAATTTGTTTCAGCAGATAACTGCTGCTGAACTGAAAGAGTGAGTAAAAATATAACACAAAAAAGGAGGATTATAGCACATGTATAATGAGTAATACTGTACAGCATGTTCCTGTAAGACCGATTTAAATACCAAAGGGTGTGTTTCTTCAAGGACAGGCTAAGAAACAAGAGTCAACAAAAAAAGAACCATCTTCACGATGTTAGAAATGCTTCAAGGTGGTATATTTACTCTGAAACATCCAGAGACTGCAGCCTTTGTGCTTAAAGATGAGAAGAATACATAAATGAACATTATCGAATGGGTTCTTTTCTTCTCGCTGCCGTAAACTGACAGAAAACCTTACATCACATTATCAGTAGCCATCGAGATGACTTTGGTCATAAAGTACTGTGTAAATGTTTACTGGGAGCAGTATCAGTCAGTATATCTACTGTTTGCCAAGCCTGCACACAGTCATACTAACAAAGAAGAACGATGAGGAGGAAATCGGCAGCCATGGCAAAACAGAAGCAGGAAATGGAAAAAAAAAAATTAGATTGTGCAAGGCACAGGCTTTTCCCCCCACATCAACACCGTATGAATCATGAGCATCTGAAATGCAGTCTTCCCGGAGCTGTGATGCCGATTCTTGGTAAGTTTTAGTCCGTAAAGCTAAAGCGTTGCGTCGGCCCTTTTTTAATGCTGATGTTTGTACAAAAGAGTTTACGTCATTTTAAACAACCCCTCAGTTATGTTGGCTAACGAGTTGGGAGCCAGTAAATGTGTAAGAGGGAGTAGCTGCACCATCTTAGTTTCAAAGGAAAACATTTTAATTTGCTGCAGAATGTTAGAACACGTAAACAGAGACATCAGGTGGGCAGACAGGTGAGGTAAAACATGCACTAATAAAACAGACATGCACCTATAGGAAGCAGAGATGGACTGACCAATCAGAAGAACGAGTTTAATTGACTACCAAAACAATCATTAGTTGCAAGCAGCTCCAATTAACAGGATAGAAGACAACAGGTCTTGTTCTCCATTACATAAATAATCTGTGCTCCTCAACATCGTTTAGGTCCAACTGGAATTTCATCGTCTCTATAATAAATTAGATTTTCACATACTGCATTTTCTGCACTAGAGGATGCACTGTCAATGAATGGTCCATTTTCAAACTTTTCTCATATATAACAAAACTGCCCCCTGTCTTCTCGGAGAATACTGCACCGACGTACGCTTCAAGAATAAACGCCTCCACCGCTCGCCGTGCACGGAGCCCTGCACGACTATAACTGAGCCTTAATGCTGCAAGCGGTGCGGCTTTGTAGTTTCTTACATATATAAGGTGCTCCAGATTATAAGGCGCACTGTCGTTTTTTGAGAAAACTGAAGGCTTTTAAGTGCTCCTTATAGTGTGGAAAATATGGTCATTTGAAAAGAAGAAGCACAAAATGAGTCAGACTTTTGAAGAAACCCTAAATGTTTGTATAAGGATTAAACATTTAGCAGGATTTACATTTAAAAAGTAATATCTACAGCTGTTTTTATATATAAAAAAACAACAATAAAAACTGATGTCACATAACAGAAAGTCAACTGATGATGAATTTATAAAAGTCACAGAACTGGAGTCTCTGAACTCTGTTCACAGTTCTGCTTTCTATTTAAAAAATAAAGAACTACTAAGAAAACCCCACTGTCATCATTAACCAGTTAGATAAGTGTTGTTTTAAAGCAGAGCGGTCAGAATAGCCGCGAACACAAACAGGTTCTATATTTGCATCTGCTCGGACATTTCTCTGCCAGTGTCGTCCATCTGTTCCCTCTTAGCACAAAACATAGATGTCATCGTGTCTAACAGGACTTTGTTATTCATAGAAACGTGCTCAGCCAGGGTGTCGTGGACCAAAACCTGACTGTCACAGGTTGCTTCGGGCTGAAAAAAGGAAAATTAAAGAATGACAAAGATGAGGCACAGCTGAGAAAAGACGTAAACAAGAATTTACAATTCTTAAAGAGGTCATTATTGAAAAAATTCTCAGGTTTTCTGTTCTTGAGGTTCTTTATTTGAGTTTTTGAATTCACTAGCAAGTCTTCAACACAAACCTATCACTGTTTCAGGCACAAGGACTGAAAAATATTTCTGTCACAGTAAGCCATTGGGATTTGCTGTGGAAAATTACATCACTTCTCCAGTTCAGAGTTGAATAGTTTAGCCTCTCTCCCCAATTTAACTTCAAATTCTCCTACTTTTGGAAGAAGGAAGTGAAATCTTTGGTTCTTGGGTTTTGCTCTGCAACCAGTCTCAAATTCTCGTAGGTCACATATTACACTTAACCTTACAAAAAAAATGTGCTGATTATGTTCCATTAGCACTTTATTTTATGTCCCAGTTAGTCAAATGTACAGTAGAACAGACACAAAAGCGTAAATTCAGTCCAAGTCCTTTGCTACAGGCTCACCTCAGAAATGTGAGAAACGACACAACAGCAGGTTGACCTATCAGAGGCGAAGGTCACATGAAGAAGGGGCCATTTCACACCCGTCAGAATTCATTCCCCCCGGCCTTGGCACACTGAAAGACACGCATCAGGGGAGCAGCCTTTGCCCCTCAGCCTGTCTGCCCACTACAACCCCCTACATATTTTGAGTATGCGCGCACGCAGCCAGTTTTTATGCTTCTCCCTTTGCATTTCTTCCCCAAACTTCCCCGAGCCCTGAGGTCAGCATCATGTCTGACCTGCATTTTTTAAAGAACCCCTTTGACATATCTGCCCACCATCAGTTATGCCTGCATGGTTCTGAATCTCAGTGTGAATGCCTTCTATTGCAGCCCCAGCTGGCTCTCTGTCAGACTTTCTCACTGAAAACACAAGGGTCCCTGGTGGCTGGAAGAAAGAAATCTGATTTGTCTTTCCAGGCAGCCAAGGCTTGTCTGAACATTTCCAGGGTTTTGTAAACTGAGTGGTTGCTTAATTCTTGACCTGACTGGCATGAGTCAAGAAAAGATGGAAGGACTGAAAAACAGTTGGAAAGAATGAAGAGCAGAAGCTGAGCGAAGAGGTCATCAATCATCCATTTAGTCACCTCAAAGTCAAACACAAAAAATCCATTTGTTTATTTCATACATGGTACTATGACCAAAGGAAAGAAAAACAGAGCTTTTAAGGCTTTTAGGTTTAGGTTTTGAAGACTGAAGGGAGAAACAAATGTGTGTGTGCGTGTGTGCCCAAACTCATACATGTTCACCTCACAGTTACTCCTCAGCTTTCTCCAACCCAACCTCTGACTCCACACTTTATTCCAGTCATGTCATCCATCTCTACACAGCCTTGGAGACACAAACGCAGGCTCTCACTGTTACTAAATGGTGCTTCAGCTCACATTGTATGTTTTAACACTGAAGTCTGAGCTTAGCTGTGATGATGGGGCAGTGGAGGATGGTTGCTTTTGTCAGCTCTCCCACTGCTCCATTACCAAGCCCTATTCATTCAAAGGTCCCACAGAAAATCTACTAATGACTCTGAGTGGTATTCTAATACAAAACAGGCTTTGTATACTATTCTGTGCCAGTGAGAGTAATGCCATATAATGAGGTTTCAAATGCGGTTAGAGTCTTTTAGAAATTAAAGTTTATGCAGATAAAAGGGTGTTAGATAGTGTGTGGAGGGCTCTGCCTGCAGATACCAGGGTTTGGAAGAGAAGAAGGAATTGCTTTGCAATGACATCAGGGCCACAGCACCGCGGAGGCTGCTGCCTGAAACCTCAACAGGAGGGTCTGTTGGTTTGTGTGACTCAAGCTGAATGGCTGTAGCACGGTGGCCTTCTTCTCATTCACTCCCCGCACATTAATAGACTCAACAGTCAGTGTGGAGAAACAAGAGGACCAGCATTGAAGACAACTGCCTGCCTGAATTAGTTCCTGCAAATCTCGCTCTGCAGGCATCTTTCTAGTGCAAGCACGGCGCAATGAAGCGAATCTGAACGTACAAGGGACTGCTTAAATGCTGCCCTAATGCCAGGTGGATGCTGGCACTGACTTGATCAAAGAAGTAACTTCTAGATATAGTATCTAAAAAACCTAACGGATGTATCATCTGATTACAATTACTTATGGCCATCCAAGATGTAGTTCACAGTTAAAATCCAAAGAATTGCTTTGATTTTAAATTTCTCATTTCCAGCATAAAAGAAAAAATCTGATTTATCTCCTGCACTTAAAATGTTGGATCAATAACTTTAATTCCATTTGGATTCTCATCAGTGTAGCTTCCTCAGTTCGCTCGTTGAAAGAGAAGTAAAACATCTTTAAGAATCAAAGTTGCTTTTCATTCAACTTCCCAGGATCGCCATGAGATGAAAGTTTAAAAAAATCTATACCAGAACATGGGAGCAAAAGGGACCAGTGCACACAACTTCAGCTGATATGAAACATCTATCATTTCTGTGTTTGAGTTTTATTAGCATATCCTCAAGCTTTATGTGATAAACTCAAAAACCCCTGGGATCTAATCAGATCTGTTGCAATATTTTTAACTCCTATGGATACATGTTTAGGCAACTGCCACTAAGGTAAAGTCAGTTCTAAATGTAAATTATTTCCAGTGTTTACACGTCGATGTTATAAATCATTAAGCTCAGACATTCGAACTTGAACACTGCATACCAGCCTTTCCTCCTTTTTAGCATTTCTCTGTATTGTCTCCTGTTGTTTTTCCAACGTCAATCCAGTCAGTCCTGTTTTACATCATTCTCCAGTGTGTTATCCAAATGACTACACAGTCAGACCTTTCCATGCAGGCTGTTTGCTTCTGATACTGAGAATTCAAAAACAACATGTATACTCTTTGTGCTCTTTAACCCAGTTCACATAAAAAGTTCAGTGATTGATTTGTGGTCCACCTCTGCTCACTTGAAAGGCTGCTTTGACCAAGCTGAACCTACCTCGTAGCCCATAATGTTAGGCCCACATCCGTCACTGTGACCCTTGACCCCACCTTTCACCACAAATCATATAACCAAACCTAACATTTCAAAGACAACAACAGCAGGAGGACTCTTTTATACTAATCTCTTCTTGAGAACAGCCCGGTGAAACGAAACCAACTGTCTCCGTTGACTTAAAGAACTTCTGCTCAGGAAATAAGAAGAATAAACTTTAAAAAGCTGTTTTATTCCCTGCAGGCTCTAGTAAAACTCATTATGGTGCCAAATGTGAACAGATATTTCAACATCTCTACATTTAAAGTAAGGACTAGGTCTCAGAATAAGTCTCTTACGTTTAAAAGACCACAAGAATGCCATGAAACCAATATGACATGGGTCCTGAGAAAAATGCTAAATTTCCTTAAAAAATGTATTTTTTAGTAGTTTAGAAAATAAACTATACCATCAGTCCTTCTCAGACAGTCAAATTTACTACCCATTAGTTTTAGGCAGCATGTTTTTGAAGAAAAATATCCAAACCACAAAATGAGTAATCCAGCTTAGATATGCACCAGGAATCCACGATGATGGACCTGTATATTCACTTGTCAAGTGAACAAGTACATATATATTCTAATCCAGTGAGGCGATTAGTGTGTGTGTGTGTGTGTGTGTTTATCAGAGGGTAAACAGAAAGGAGTCTGTAGTCGGCCCTGACAGCAGAATGAAGCCACTTATGCCTCGGGGAGTACGCATATCATACTTACTGATGCAAACAGCACAACAATGGAGTGCTGCAGAGTTTAGCTGTGTGGGCTCTTGCAAGTGAATGTGCCTGATAACGTGCCTCCTCACGAACCGGCTCTCCAGTCATTAAAGAGCGATTGTGCCAAATGTGAAAGAACTAATAAGGAGGGGGTGGAAATCCAAAGGAGGTTTTAATCAGTCTCAGTCAGGTGTGTTTACATTCAGTTAATGCACGAGTCAAAATTTGAATTAGATTTAAATGAAAAGGCAGTTGATTGTTTAGAGATGGTATCTGGGCTCATATTACCATAAGTTAAACGTGACATTTTATGATCCAAGGAAATTAGCAAATCATACTTTATGACTTACTTCTCATTAACATTCGTTTAATTTCAGCTCCAATATTGGTTCTGTTTTTGTTAATCCAACAGCATATGTCAGAAATTGCTACTCTTCAAGAAAAATACATTATTTTTTACTTCCATTATTAACTCTTTAGGTGCAGCTTTGTTTATAAAAGCAGTTTGATGCAGGACTAAAGTTGCCTTTTTCTATTCTGGGGAAAAAGACAATATAACAGCTTGAATTAATTATTTTTTTGTGTGTGTAAAAATGATCTGGCTGACCTTTTCCTCTCATTAGCTCACACATGTCCAAAGTTACTTTTATTTCAGACGCCGTAATGATCTCATGGCATACAGTTCAGCTTCAACATGCTTGGGTTAGTGATGGCATTTCCTGAATATATTCAAATAGGTAAAAGCTATTTCTCTCGCTTTTTTTTTTAAATTATACCCACACATCAACTATTTCTGTAAGATAAGTGTGATAACTAAACAAGAGGTGACAGGCAAAGTGATACTTACCAGCCAAAGAGGAAAAGCTCAAACAGGTCCTTCTATAGGCTTGAGCTGCTAAACAGAAAGGAGCTGGATCTATTTCTTGTCCCCAACTCATTACCAGAGAAGATCTTCACTAAATATTTTGACCACCTGCTTGAAGAGTGGCTTGTTTTAATCCTTTCTGTGTCCTCCTGTTCCCTCCTCTCTTATTCAGCCCACCTCCTCCACATCCCTCCCATTCTTCTCCCTCCCTCCCTCTCTTCTGTGTCTCAGACTGTAAAGGAAGGGAATTAGGAAAATCCCCAAGCATTTGAGGAGTCCTGCTGATTTTTGTCTGCCTGAATCAGCCTCCAGAAGTAGGTCTCCATCTTCTTTTTCCTCAAGATTATGTCAAAAAGGTAAAAGTCAGAAAAGATGAAGCTCTGCAGCGAAGACGAGGCTCACCTGTGGTGTTTAACTTCAGAGGTAGTCAGGAAACAAAGATTGAATTGATATTGTCACCCCACTCTGAGGCCACTCCTCCATCTCCCATCTCTTCTTTCTCACGATCTATAACCACTCCCTAAAAGAAAAGTTCAGTTTTAAACCCCCTGACCCAGTATCAAGTTCAGCTGCTTATCAGAGTAGGGGGGAGATCTCCCACCATCTCTTATTACCTCCCTTCTTCTTGTCCAGTCGTAGTTAAGCTCACATCCCTGCTTGACTACTGGTCTGTGGACTGATTTAACCCCTTTCCTGGTTCATCAGCTCGGCCAGTAAAAAGCCTAATTGAGTAGATACGAACACGCACACACACAGAAACACACACACAGGCGCTCGCTCTACAGCCCGGCCGGCTGCCTTGCCTACAGGCCAAGACCAGCCCTCTATAGAAAAGCATTTAATTTGATAATGGTGAGAGGAAGAGGAGAAGTGGAGCGCAGGGAGATCTAAAATGAGGAGGGTGGTTGGCCAGGCAAGGTGGGTTGGGGTGTTGAGTAATGTCATTAGACTACGACTGGCTTTAAGGAATCTAAATTTCTGGACCCGAATCAATAAAGGAGAGTGCGGAGAGCAGCTACTGGCAGCACTTCCCCTCTGAAACACAAGCGGCTTGCCTGGAATTAAGACAATTCTGAAAATCCCATTTTGGAAAAAGGCTGGGCCCCACTAGCTCTGCTTTAATGTCCGTGCCCTGACTTACCAAAAGCATTTCCTCTTCTTGAATGTTCTGCCCAGATATAGTTGAACGACAAGTACAGTTTGAAACGGTTTTCCAGTGTAATCATGTTGGTATGCTTTTACCCACCCTTTTATGAATACGCATGTGTTGAATGCACACCTTCACAGATGTCTTCATAATCCACTAAAAATAAAATAAAAGCTAATAAGTAGTGTAGGTGTAAGAAAACTAACAGAGAGAATAATCAAGTTGAAGAGAGCTAAACTCTCATGTTCCACAGACACTTTTTTTTTTTTTTTTTTTTTTTTTTTTTTTTTGTTGTTTTTTTTTTTACACATAAAGATAACTGTAACAAAAGTTTGCTTATTGACAGGCCTTCTTTGCATGCAGTGGTGATGTTTAAACTGCCAGCGTAGTGTGCGTGCACAGCTACAGTTTTGGCTCGTGTTGTACAAGCATTCTGGACAAGACGAGAAGAATAATTCCACGGTAGCCTTCCCCACAAATCGACGTCTCTGGCAGTGGCCAAACCCAACATGCCCATAATAAGCTACAACACACAGCCGTCTTAGATGATAAACCGTGCAAACTGAAGCAGCGCAGCAGAAATAGAACTCAAGGGTTACTAACAGCAGAGACCCAACAAAGCCTAAATGTCACCAGCATTATACACAGCACGAAGGACGGAACGGGGAAGATCAATCACTCATTGTGTGCTTCCACAGCAA
Organism: Kryptolebias marmoratus; assembly: GCF_001649575.2. NCBI lineage: Eukaryota > Metazoa > Chordata > Actinopteri > Cyprinodontiformes > Rivulidae > Kryptolebias > Kryptolebias marmoratus. The sequence goes on along the minus strand of NC_051440.1, from coordinate 20,627,253 downwards.
ATTAACCTTTAAGTAAATACGTGACGCAGATGCTTAAACAGAGTTTCTATACATTCCCAGAAGCTTTTAACATCCAGGGACTTCAAGCTTAGCACCGCTCCGATAACCGATAAAAAGCACAACAGTTATCTATACCAGAGCATAAATACCATCAGTGTTTGACACAATTAATGTGGCAACAGGTTTAGGAGACGTCACAGAAAGCGCTGTCTGTTATCTGCTGCGATGCAGAATGCCTACGTTTTTTTGTCTCCATTTTAAGTGCTTACTTATTCAAAGATTTGCAAATATTTCTGTTTTGGCATGGGAAACGTGTTTTCATTTTCCAACTGCGTTCCATCTGGCAGAGCGCAGAATGACTCACAGTCAAATAGATGCGAGCAGCACAAGGTGGCCTTTTTGTTTGTGCAATTACTTTCATTATTTAGCAATAAACCCAAGTCATCAAACTTTAATAGGAGTCATTTGTGGCAGGTTATGAGCCAAGAGAAACCATCAATACTGAAGCTGATTTAAGCTCATTTCAATATGCATTCAGTAAATACAAATATCATTAACTATACAGCTGAGTGACACTGTTATGAAAGCATAAAAACCCTGAAAGACAGAAGGACATCAGTGGGTCCATTTTCCTTCCCCAGCTGTTGTCAGAACAGGAGTGGCCTTAAGGCACAATGATTAACGCCTCGGTCGAATACTACACAAACCAGATGGTTAAAACATATAAAGAAGGACAAAGTCCTTTCTTTTTCCTCTCAGAGAGCATGATTTTCCCACCCAAACCACAAACTGAATTACAACATACAATTAATATTGTGTGAGGACAATGTTTTAGTGAATGTACTGTAAACTTTGAGACAACGCTCTTTGGTGGAGCTGTGATCTTTAAAACCACGCACACAAAAAGAGTTACACAATGGGAGGGGGGCTAACAACATTACCATCGTTGTGTGCCTACACTATAAATGCCGATTAAAAAGCAGAGGGCTACCCTGGGCCTTCTGGGGAAAAAAAACAAAAAAAAGAAACGTCAATCAGCACAGGACAAAAAGCTGGAGCAACAAAAGAAACATGTAATCAAGATAAATCTTTCCTTCCGTCATTTTAATCATCTTCTAAACATTAAACTTCCCAAACAAGTCATTGTTTAACATCAACAAGGGTGGGGAAAAACAGTTCCACTGGCTGTGCAACAAGTCTCCACACAAGCTCTCAGAAATCAGCCGTTTGAAACGTTTCAGACGAAATATCGGTCTGGCAAAACCAGCCATCAAAGCACGCACGCATATTGACTCAAAAATCACCAGCTTGGTCTTTCCCAAGTTCACAGAGCATCTCACATATCAAAGGTCTCTCTCAAACACTCAACAGCATCCCCTTCAGCTCGCTACATGAAAGAGAACACTGTAGTGTCTTGTAATATGCCGTTTTCCCCCCATTCACAGAGCCGAGCTTCAAAGCGGGCTAAATGAAGTTTGAAGCCTCTCGCTGTCCCGTCGGATCAGTGTTTCCTGGTTCGTTCAGTCAGAAGTTATCTGGGAGGTGGCGGGGCCGTTCCGAATTTGTCACCCTAAACGCTTTACCAGATCTGGCATTTTAAACGCTCCGGGGGGGGGTTTCTGTCTGGCACAGAGGTACAACAGAGAGTGAGAATATGTATTGCAAACATCTGGCTAAGTCCTTACGACCAAGTGAAAATGTCTCAGGACAAGCCAGAGCTGTTGTCCCCACTCTTCTGCTGTCATTCAGCAAGTCTCAGCTGGAAAATTACAAAAAAGTGAAACGATCGTCATCAACAGCCTGATCTACATTTATACTCCGGGGGTATGTGAAACACCACAAATAACCTCAGGATTTGTTCGTCGTTAAAAAGGAAGGGAGCACGTCGTGTACAGGTAAGATAACTTAAAAGCACTCAGGTAGATGTGATAAAAGATCTAAAACACCATTGAGTAACTCTGTTTATGGCCAATGTACAGGAGGTAAAATCCAAATTGTTTACATTTTATTAAACCCTCTAAATGAACAGAATTTAATGTTTGCAGTTAGCTGAGTTCACTTTCAACATGTAATAGTTGAGAAGCTGGTTCTGCAATTAAAACACATTTGGGGATTCTAAAACGCATTGAAAGCTAAAATATAAACAGAGAAATCAGGCAAATACTAAATAAGACAAAACACTAAGCTCAAAACATTTACACTTAAGGAAAACTTTCCTTAAAATGGGGCATTAGACAAATATTGACAGTTCTTTAAATTCAGATGTAATGTTTACAGGAAGTGCTACAGTATGCACAGTTTTTGGCCTAATTATTGCAAAACTATAAACTATTGGGTGCTTTTCTCCAACAGAAAGCTAAATAAATGTTTCTACTTGTTCAAAATGTAGTTTTTAAATTGTATAAGTACACTTAAAAATGTGTAAAAAATGACTCTTGCTGAGTTCAAAAGGGTGGCTCCAGTTATGTAGGGATGTAGGTGCTGCTGCTCATCCTTTAACTTCAATACCATCAAACGAGAAAACTTTTAACAAATTCCAGCCTTTAAAGAGCAACATTGTGACTTTTGGAAAAGTGATGAGCCCTCCTTCATTAGAGCTATGATCAAATTAATAAAAAAGAGTTAATCAGAGCAGAGGGATCAATTTGTGACAAAAGAAAACAGATTTTACAGAAGAAAATAAAGAAAACAGACTGGATGGAAAAAATAAAATCTTTCCTGAGCGTCCTGGCGAGATCTAACTATAGCAAGCAGCATTTTGTGCCTAAAAAGAAATAAAATAACAGGACTGAACAAACCTAAAAACACACACCAGCTACACAGAAATCCCTTTGCATACAAAAATTCTGAGTATCCTATAATTTTGTCTCATGTTTCACAGCAACATGGGGAAAAAGAGAGACATCAGTGAGCAGTTTCTTCAGCTGGCTATAAACTAAATGAAAGCCGCTTCTATCCTGCGATAATTTACTAAAAGATTGTGATTTAACTGCTGTGCAGCTGGTATATTTCACCCATTGTGTGACGGTGCGTTTCGGTTTGAATGACAGAAACTCGGAGCAGCATATTAGGATTAAAGAGAAAAGCAGTTGGCTAAGGAAGCCACTGGAGAACTGAGCGGGTGCCAGCGCACCCACACATTCTGGCACCGAGCAATTTTATGCCAGACTGGAGAGAAGACGGGGGAATATATTCGTGCTTTTAATCAGACAAGATATTAAAAGAACAGATAACCTAGATGCCCAAATTGAATACGGCGTCACCGCTCTCACACCAGTTTGGGTTTGCTGCGATGGTCAACGGTAAGATGTCCTCCCAGCAACACTGAGCCAAAAGAGGATATATTTATATATATCTGACAAACGCTACGAACTTGAGGTGGTTTAAATTGATAACATCCACCCTGAATAATATAAAAAGAAGTGGTTAGTAAAATTCTGAGTCACTGTCAAAAACTATGTCAAAGTTGGCATTCCAAGGTGCTCGGGTTGTTGTCGCCTTCTCCTTTCGCTCGGGCTCATTAGGGGAACCGGTTATTGGTCCGTTTCACCGGCCCAGCTGGTTACGGATCATCATTACAGATATGATGTTTGTACTTTGACCCCACAGCCTGGAGACAGCTGGGGAAAAAAAACCCTCCTCGGCTTCCCATCAGTGAGAGACGCAGGAAGCAGACAGGTTTCTTTATATTCATCCATTTCCCCGGCTGTTACCAAGTTGTGATGGTCTAATAACGTGCACGGCGGGTCTTGCGGGACTCTCCCACTCACAGAGCAGGTGTTGTGTTGCTTCTGATTGGTAGTAGTACTCCAGGCAAAAAAAACAAAAAAAAAAACCCATGGTAAATTAAAAAAGAAATCCAACTCTTCTTTGCCGTGTTTCTCTCCCATAACCATCCATCTCTGCCCCCTTCCTGTTTCAACAAATGACCTCACTGCTTCGACAGCAATTAGCGCTTGAGGTGCACGCTCACTGCAGCGGCGAGCGAAACGCCGAAGTGATTTGAATGTTTGCCTTAAGATAACGGCAAAATACACCATGCAGATCTGAGAAATTACCTTCTGCTAAATCGGAGTTCACACAGAGATGGAGTAAACAGAGGCAGCCAGAATGGATTCTGTCAGTACAAAGGCAACAGCTCAAATTACACAAAACCCCAAGGCAATAGGTTCAATTTAACTGCAGACAAGATTACATCTAACTTCTCACAGACATAAAATCAAAGACTGCATATTGCATTTTATTATGCAAAACGAAGAGTCGGAGCAACAGCTACGACACACACAAGAAACACGTCGTAGAACAGAATCTGAACAGTTTAGCAAGTGATAAAACTAAACTAATGTGCCTAAATCAGGACGTGAAGCCGAAAAAAAAGAAGGAAAGAAAGAAAAATTGTAAAAGCCCTGCAAAAATAAATAAAACATGAAGTCATGGAAGTGTTTACCCACTGAAGAGAATCTCTCTGGCTAATCTTTCACCTGAGATGACTGCTTTAACGACGGCATACCTCTGATTGCCAGTGGCTACACAGATTAGTGTGACAGCAGCACACAATGCATTCAGGAGGACACCCAGCTTAAAAGAGAAGCCTCCTCCCCCAAAAAGCCTTTGAGCAAAAGTTCCTCCATTAAGAAAGAGACATATATTTATCACCTACTACATAATCCACCACCTGTCTTGACAACATATGCAGGATTGGAGCCCACCACACATGAAACGAACAGAGAGCGCTGTGAAGAGAAACGGCCTACGAACGATTAAAACAGAAAAGCTGTCAGTCGGCCTAAGTAGCTTGGTGTCCTCGACGGTGGGCGATTATCCTCCGCTCGACTTAGAGGTATATCAGACCGTCAGAGGACAAGCCAGCTGGTGCAGCAGCGACGTCCCAGGTGAAGACGCCTTTTCGAGACCCTCCCGAGGCACAAACAGTAGTAAGAATGCGACAGATCCAAGATGAGCCCCTTTGATCACGGCGAAGGCGTGTCACTGAAACGTCTACATGTTCTAATGCAGTTCATCCACAAGAACTTACAACTAAAAGCTGTTTGCGAGTGGAAGCCACATTAGTGGATATAGAAAAATTTTGTTTTAAGTAACAAAACCGAGTAGAGAAGACCTGCCAGGACAAGCTGGATCTAAGAGTGGGATCCATTTTTGAGAAAGGAGTCACTTAAGTAGTGTATGAAGAGGGGAAAAAGGGTCTTTGTGCGATGGGAGAGTCGGTGTCACTGTGACAATAAAAGTCCCTCTGTCATGGGTTAGAGCTGTTTAACCTTTCCATCCTTTTCCCTCCTAATATGGGGTTTTGAGCCTTATAAGCTGTGGCATAAAGCAAAGAAAACCAGATTTACAAAGAAAAACAAAAACCAATGGAAACTTTCAGTGCTTGAGAAGTTTACGTTTCAGACACTGCATTAAGACAAACTAATTAAAATGTAGGGAAGCATCTCCAAAAATTGGGCAAAAGAATAAAGTAAAGGCTGGATTTTTCTAATTTAAACAGCTTTAATGTGCTTTCTGGTCACTACATTGGCTACTAAGCATCATAGGTTTCATACAGACTAATCTGACAAGGATTCATTTGTGTAACTATCAACAATTTGGCAATAAAAATAGCTTTATTGCGCTTTAATCTTCAGCAACTCCTGCTTAAGTATTTTTGCATAAAACCAAAACACCTCTGGATAATAGTTCCCCACCTGAAAACTATTATCAAATGTAGAAACATGCAAAGACACAGACAACAAATTAGTTATGTGAGCTTAAAACAATAGAAATTTTGTCCCAATTTTGTGCTTTAACAAATAAAAAAATTATACCAGGAGAGTATAGGCTATGTGTCATTTAGTTCGCAGTTAAACCAACGTGAAACCATGAAAATAAATACAATAAAAGAAAAGTTGGCCCAGTGTTTTTCCAGCTCAGAGTTTGTAACTTTCCGAGAAGAGGGGTGTCCTGAAACCTCCCCCCCAGCCTCCATGTGTCAACCAGCGGGCTTCACAGCCAAGGCATCCCGGCCAGCAACAACACGGCTCCGGTGCGGACAGGGAGGGTTACACCAGCCGGTAAAGCCTGTGGATTTATTGCCACTATGGCACTTGGCAGCACCTCGGTTTTCAGGGAGTCTGGTGGCGAAGCTGCAGTGGAAAAAACTTCCAGAAAGAGCCACGCTGCCCGCCGCCCGCCGCCGCTGCTGGAACCCGGCTAACCGCTCACCTTTTCGACCGCTGATAAGCGCTTCCAGGGGTTCGGTTCGGGTCGGGTGAATCGCTGTCTCGGGTTAAAAAAAAAGCAAACGGCGGTACACCACGGTGTCTGGGCCGGTTTTAAAACCTGCTGCTGAGGAGGTTTCGACGCAGCGGAGCCGCTCACAATGACCAAGTTTCTAAAGCAACCGTTAAGTTGCGAACCGCCGCGTTGCACTTGCGTGAAACAGCGGATTTAGCCGCTAAAACGCTGAGCGTAAAATAAACATAAAGGTCTAATTAAAGATTCGCTCAGATGCAACGTTTTACCTTGAAGTTATGCGGAGCTCCGACAAATCCACGCAGTGACTCGCTCGCTCCCGATGTGTACCGCCGTTGCTCAACTTCCAGAGAGCCAACTACCCAGCTGTGACAACAGCCATCAATCTACCGTCAACGGCTGAAACAGCTTCCGGTAGGAGGCTTTCAAAATAAATTCACCGAAAGCGTGGCATCTTTCACACCTGATTAAAAAAACTTTTCAGCGAATATTAATAATTCTTTAAGGCAACATCACTCCGATACTAACCCCCATATGTGAAGGTTAGTTGATCCCGATGCATTTACAGACGTCTCAAAGGTGAAGCTTTAGCTTTTATTTTCCGAAGCAGAAAAATGTGGCTTGTACCGGAAACGTTAGCAGTGCGGTGCCGAAAACAAAACGACTACAAACAACTTTTTCCAATATTTTTGGGATCAAATTTAAATTAAGCATACCTTAAAAAGATTATTTTTGACTTGGATTATATTTATTTTAAATAGCCACAATGTTTAAAATCTTTACATCTTATTTCATTCAGTTTTATCACCTTGAACCACATCTCAAAGTCTCCTGGTAAATGATTGTTTTAACACTTTTAAACATAAATTATGAACAAGTTTAAGGTTTTAACTGTTAGACAGCTTTTACTCGCATATGACTAGGTGTCTTTACAGTCCTCGTTTTCATTTATAAGTTCAACAAATGAATGGGCAGTTTATTTCTATGTTAAGTCCTGTTAAGTTCAATTATGTCAGAAAATTAATCACTGCAGGTAATTTTTATGCATGAAACACCAATTCCTCTATCTGAAAATGCAAAGTTTTTTTAAAATAATTTAAATATCTAAAAACTGGAATGACCAGAGGCATATTTTGTAAAATAATCTAAACAGTAAACCGTGTCAAAGTGCAGAGATCTTTATATTTACATTTGTTGTCATTGGAAAAGTCATAAGAAAAGCATCTTTAAAAACCAGATTCAACTGAAAATACGCTTCAGCTTCAAGAACAAAGCATCCAAAAACAAATGGATGTTTTAGCTTTAATGTCTTGGCTTCTTGATCGGAGCAAAAGCAATGTTTCCCTTCAGACAATGTTAATTACTGGGCAACAAATGGTAAAATGGAGTTCTGGAAAGAATACAAAAGTCGTTCATTTATTGTGTACCAACGAACTCTCCTCCTGTTCTCTAAAGGCCTCTGAGACGAATCTTATGGAGATCTTACAGTTCTGTGGACTCTGAGCGCAGCAGTGTGACATAAGCGGATTCTAACTTCAACGTGAAGATATTAAAAAGTCCCACAACATTCAGGGCAGCTGGCCATCTTGTTTACTTCTATTACTTTGATTGCTTCGCTGTCATCTCTTGTAATTAGCCTTACGCCACAAATAAACGTAGCTGTGGCGAGCTTTCTGACGGGCCAAATTGATTAGCTGTTGGAATTTAATTCCAACAAGTTGCATGGATCATAACTTCAGAGGGATTGCATCCCTGTGGAGAAGTCATCAACATTAAACCCCTCCGCACAAAGAATGCCGGAGGAAGCGCGTCACGAGTGGTAAAATGGGAACAAACTGAAATCTCTGATGAGCCAACGGTGGCTTTCTTTGAGAACGTACAACGCCTATCAAACAGGTGGGGGTTAGATCTTTTATTCAAACATAAAAGTGTAAACAAATTAAAAATAAAGAATCTTTACAGGTTCAAGTGTTCAACACATATGACAACAAAAACAAAAGAGGTGCCATGAATGCAGACTTGGAGTCTCAGAGGGCGAATGCTCGTTGGAACGATTTCTTTTAATACATGAGGTGCCCATTTTTATTTGTTATTTGTTATTTGTGGCAACCTTTTGTCACACCTTTCTCTTCAGGAACAGTGCCATCTACTGTTATGCAGATAGAGGGGGAGTGACCAGAAATGTTTACATTGATTTTTGAGTCATTTTTCTACGTGAAACCACCTGCAAATATACTGTAATTTATCCAGTTTGTACAGTGATGCAGTTTTATCACCTGTAAGTACAGGAAGGGTTCATTTCTTCTCAGTTTTATATATTTTAATTGGCTTCATGATGCATCTTGTGAGGAGAAATTTTTTTCTCCTAAATGCTGCTCTGGTTTTATGAGTATTTGAGAAACTATTCCATGTAAAGTTTTTTTCGGTTCCCATCAACCTCAACACGCAAAACTGACTAAATTAAATGTTTTCATTTATTTAAGTTTTCATACACGAGCCTGTCATCACTAGATCAAGTGTCCCTCATATACCCTCGTGGTATATGAACCAAAAGTCAACGTTTTATTGACAATTTATTCTTTTAATGTATGAAAAATACCCCGCTTGTTTGAGCTACGTTTAGATAATGTGGAATTTATGTTTTGGAAAACAGAATAAGTAATAGAGTCGGGAAAAATAAATGTTTTTCCAAATGTTTTCTTTCTTTTTTTCATGCTTATCCAGACTTGGAAAAATACCTAAATCAAATTCAATACTTTTCAAAACTGTGTAGAAACTTTCCCACCATTAAACTGTTAAATGTCTCCTGTGGCTGAACTGTGCAGCATCATGAGTCATTTATAATATGTGTTTTTTTAATGATAAACATACAGATTAAATAAACCTGCATGGATATATGAGGTGGAAATACATCAAAAGTCACATTTAAAGAAGCTATAAATGTTAGATTTTTGGGTCAAACAAGTAATGTTTTCTTTATTAGCTCCGTTGCTTGTTTTGTTGAACTGTATCAAGCTGAGAAACAGATTGAAGCTTAATTTCAAAGAAACTGTAAAATTTAGAGCTGATGTAATAAAACTGCGCCCAAGAGGCTTGAAATGATAACTGCGGCAGCCGAACTCCAGGCCTCCTTCAGTTTGATGTATTTCTGTAGAACATTGGAGGGTAAAATTATAACAAGGCTCATTGGAGGCACAAAAAATACTTCTTGTCTGTAAGTGCTAGAATGCTATCATTTCAGAGTTTCTCTTTAAGTCCTTATTTTCTGTTTGTCCAAACGACTCGAGGATACGAAGTGCTGCTCGTCCAGACCCGTCAGTGCTTTGAGGTGAGAGTTAGCGTCGAGGAGACGCGGAAGATTTGAGGCAGCATGTTGCTCAGCTGGTAGAACATTTCCTCCGAGATGCTCTACAAAGAGACAGCCAGGATTAAAAGATTTGTGCAGCTTGGATATATTTTTAACACCATTCAATGTGGCACAAAACGGGAGCAGTTTAAATGCAAAACAAACAACACATCTGGACAGTTTGTGCAGAACTAAATATTTCACAATCTGCCTGGTGGCTTTTAGCTCAAAGGTCACTTTTCCTCAGGGCACACAGGTCAAAACGCTTAAATGATGTGAGCTCCAGCAGCTGGGACTTTAACGGGGTACATACCGTGTCACTCTGAAGTGTTGATGCTCGTCAAATAAGAATGTTAAGTAACCTTAAAGCAAAAACACAGCCCCGTACAAACAGACAGCCTATATTTAGACAGTATATCTTCCGAGACGACAATGCCATTTCAGTCGTTGCTATTTTGAATTGTGCCTGAGCATGTAGCTGACAGGAAGACGATACAGTCGGGGTTCTTTGATGCCGCCCGTCTCGTCATCTCATCCTGTCAACATGAGATCGTACTATAGGCCCTCCTGCCTACCTGAGAAACCACAGGAGCTGCAGGTACACACAGCATCCAGCTAAGCCTGAACTAAAATAGCAGTCATGAGTCACGCAGCGCTGGCATTTGAAGACATTTTCCTCTTAATGTAACAACTTATTTGCATTATGAAAGACGGAACTATTAGATTTTGATTTCCAAGAAAGTGAGCGCGGTTTCTCCTCCGTGTGGGCAAGAGGCACTTTAATCCCTCTGCTTCTCACGCGTTCATGCGCGCTTTCTTTTATTGTAACAGTGCAAAGACTGGGAATAAGAACCTAAAGCTCTATAATCTGAGTTAAAGTGAACTTTCCAAACATTCAGCTCTGCCCCTCCTGCCTTCAAAGGTACGCGCCGCCATGCCAGGTGTGCCTTTTGTGATGCTGTGTACACGCGAGCCTTCAGGTTCTTTTCATTTCACATAAAGCATTAGTGGAAGACAATCAATCAAACAACCATTCTGCATCTTTAGCTATTTGTTGCTTGTTCAGTGCTCTGAACAGTGAGCCACAGGTCAGTTTTGTAAATAAGGAGCTCCTCTGACCTCATTTATGGCTTGCACCAGTTATGCTGCCAGAACATTACTTCTCACGATGGGAAAGTTGATTTAAAAATAACTACTGGTTCCTCGCTGGACGCATCTGGGGCTGAGGAGACCCAAAAAGCCTGAGTTACCGCATGTCTGAAGCATGACTTTGTCATGGCATGTGACTGGTAAAGTAAAGTGTTTTTGTTCTCTTTCTGCAAGTCCTTTTAGTCTGCATGCCTGTGGCTCAGAATAATTTGGATCACAGAACATCTTTACTCACCTTCGGCACCAGGAACTGGACTGTGCGTGAAATACCCCCATCCCATGAGGCCATTTCCATCATAAAACCTGCAAACGAAACTAATTATTCATAGCTACCCGACACATTATTGCAGTCTTCAATTTTTAACTACGTTCCTGAAAACATAAGTGTATTATTCATAAATGATTGTTGTTTTAAGCACCTATTTTCTCTCCAGCTGCTGACTAAGTTTTAATAAACAACCAGTGAAGCAGCAGTTGTAGGTCGTAAAACCAATAAAGGGACAAAATTTTGCAAAATTTATTCTGTTATCCCTGAAAAACCGCCAATAATCTGCAAACTGTTCACTGTACAAGCTGCAGAGCAAACTCACAGTAACTGTAAACGTCCATAAATAAATCAGCGTCTCACTTTACCTTTAACACATTTAAAAACCAGCTCGGCTCTCTTAAGACACCACGGTATAGTCATCTCCTGCAAAGACAAAGAAAAGAGGAAAGGACAAATTTGTTTTATTTTTATCTTTTTTATATATTTACTAGCAAAAGTTGAGTCATCCCCAATTTTTTAGATTTTGCTTCTGAGGCAGAGTAAAGCTTTAAAGAGGTCTGGATCAGTAGCTCTTCAGGGTTTTTGAAGGTCTTTTAAAGTTTTTATTTAGACTTTTTATTATTCAGTTCCAGACAAATTTCAGAGGAACGGATTTGAGATATTTCCACCGTCATTTTTTCTCTTCTTACATTTATTCACGTTAGTTAAACAAACATATACCGACCCAACAAAGGGGGCGTTTTAAATTAGTTTGCAAGGGTGAACATTTATAATTACACCAGGTAACATTTCTGGGATTTCAAACAGAGCAGTCGACCTGTGCTCTGATTGTTTGTAAAATTAAAAAACTACAAAACACTCAACAGTAGGCTAAGTCAAATTTATTTGAAGAAAGATCTTACATGAAAAACGTGTAAGATCACATAAAATATAAAACTGCCACAAACAAAAAGACAACTAAGACAGTAAAGTGTGTAAAGGGCTTTATCCGCAGTAATGAGGGTGTTGTTTTGGTCCCTCTTCAATAAACAACACCTTTATCTTCTCACTCATTTAGCAATAAGAATATCAGGAGCAGTCAGGGTTCATTGTCTTGTCCGATTGAAAGATGGCCGCCGTACCACTGGGCCAAAACCGCCCAAAAACTATAAACTATACCGTCCTGCTTGATATACTAATAACATGTAGTTAAACCAATGTTTTTCTTGGGACAACCATGTCTAAACTGAGTTACGATGTATAATAAGTCAAACTTGACACTTTCCATTAAAAACACGTTTAATATCTGTTTAATCACTTCCTGTGGTCCAACCGCCTTCAGCCTCCAGGTGACTATGGTGACCTCAGAGAGGAGTCGATTCTGCAGTCTACCTTCGGTCGCAGTGAGAGTGACACTAGCAGAACAGGAGGCAGGACGGTCACGGAGGAACAGGAAGCAGGACGGTCACGGAGGAACAGGAAGCAGGACGGTCACAAAGGAACAGGAAGCAGGACGGTCACAGAGGAACAGGAAGCAGGACGGTCACAGAGGAACAGGAAGCAGGACGGTCACAGAGGAACTGGAAGCAGGACGGTCACGGAGGAACAGGAAGCAGGACGGTCACAGAGGAACTGGAGGCAGGACGGGAGGCAGGACGGGAAGCAGGACGGGAGGCAGGACGGGAGGCAGGACGGGAGGCAGGACGGGAGGCAGGACGGGAAGCAGGACGGGAAGCAGGACGGGAAGCAGGATTGGAAGCAGGACAGCCACGGAGGCTCGTATTTAGGCGCATGTAGACTCGTAACCGAACAGCCCTGGAGGTAAACGGCACCAGCCCGAGCGGTGGCTCTTTGATGTGTGACTAACAGGATGGGATGTTCGGGAGTTTTTGATAATGTTTGAAGCAGGTAGATGTGAGGAGCTGAGCTGGCTGCTGATCTGAAAGCAGCTGTGCCGTTTCGCAGAGAAGAAAAGACGAATCTTTCGACCAGAAACAGGAGCAGCTGTGAAACTGCACAAGACGTTTTCTTTTTCTTTTGGTCTGCAAAGTGGGTTTCTAAAAATAGCTCTACATTTCCATTCCCTGAAGCATTTAAACATGAATCAAAAAATCATTAAGCACATTTTCTGTTTTGTTTTAGAGGACGGAACGTCTAAAAATAAAAAAACACGAGGAACAACCCATTATATTTAAACTGTGGTCTCGTTTCTCCAAACAAACCCAACAAGTCGTGTCCCGGCTGTAACATAAAAATAACTCGAACAAACATGCAGAGATCTCTACGAAGGGAGCCGAAAAGATGTGAAAACAGAAACTTTCTCTGACTCCTGAAACAGTTTGGTTATCTAAACAATCATCTCTCGATCAGATTTAAGACAAACTGGGCATGTTGTGACAGAAACACTCCAGACAGAGGCTTCCAACAACCAATTAACAAAAAGAAACCAGATTCTGACCAGATTCTCGCTTCACTTTGCATCAGTCTGTAAAAGCTCTCCTCATCGCTCTGCTGCTGTCCAACTTTACAAAGACACACTGAAATCACACCCACTGATTAAAACATCAGATTCCAGCCAAGGTGTCAATGCATCATCAAGTAAAAGGCAGATAAAAAAGGAAAAACACATCCAGAGGCTTCACTTAAAACGAACAAAAAAAGGTGTGAAATGTTTAAGAATAAATAACCAAACAGATTTGTCTTTTTGTCTATTCTCCCTCCTTCATTCAACAGATTCATAGATAAAAAAATCAGAAAAGAAGGAGATTTATAAATCAGAACAAACTTAAAGTCAGGATTAAAACGCTGTCTTAGTCACACAAGTCATTCATTTTTTTTAAATATTACATCATTCCAGTACTAATTTCTTCACAAAACCTGCTTTAATTTAAAATATGACATACAAGTCATATAAAAACTCTAAATTAAACAAATACTGCGCCCAGCTGTCAGGTTTCAGATGTTTCTGGCAGCGAAAGTAAAACTGAAATCCTTCCTAATCTTCTTCAAGTGTTCAGGCCGACCCAGCTCAAACCTTGGATTTTCTCTTTGACAATAAGAAATTACATGTTTTCTGTTTAAACAGTTTTAAGCTGGACGAGGTTTTGTTGATTTTTTTTTTATTGTTTAAAGCTTTTAGACATGAAAACTCCAGTTCCGATACGCAGCATCGGGTCTTAATGGATCCGGAAAAGAACTGAACCATAAACTTTAGGTTTGTTGGTCCCACGAACCTCAAACTAAAGAAAAGATGCATTTTCTTTTCAGGACTGTAAAACACCGTTGACAAGCAGATGACCCAAAACAAAAGGAAACTTTTCATTTCTCCGGGTCTAAAAGGTGAATCACAAATTAACTTAACAACCACGTTTTACGATTTGGGGAACAAAGCAAAGCATGCATGAGGAGAATAAGTAAACTCCACACAGAAAAGGCCCCAGCAGAGACTTAAACCAGCTCTTTTTGCATCTATTTGCAGCACGGCTGTGCATCTATTTGCACAGACAAGCATCCTCGGCGCCCGGTTATTCCTACCTCGGACATGTCGTGGACGAGCAGCAGAGGGATGGTGACTGTGGTGATGTCGTGCGTACAGCACACCTTCAGGATGTTCCTCAAACCCATGATGGCGGGGTCGCGGGCCGTGATGTTCCCAGAGCGGAGGTTGTCGTCCACACACAGGTGGAAGACGGCGTGGACCTCCGACAAGTTGGAGTGCCGTGAGATGTAGAACTCGCCTGGAGTGAGAAACAGGTGGATTCAAACGGTGCGTGGCGTTTAGAAGACAAAGAATAAGTGATCTTTGCTCTTAAATACGTGCTCATTACCTGGCAAAATGTTTGAAGGATTTCTTTCTACCGTTTTGCTCTTATCGTCACCTCCATTCTTTTGAGTCTCTGGAAGCACACAGACGTAGAAACTAAAACAAAAATACATGCAGACCACGCAGGGCTGGCATTAGGAATATTCCAACGCGTGCCAAAGTATTTTAAGAACAGATTTCAAGCGAGCAAAACTGCTTCCGTGCCCTAAAACATCCCACTAAACCACTTAGCTTATGATGTGGTGAGAATCTGGACAAAGTTTTCCATCAGCGCAGGAGAACTAATCTAAAGAGGTTCTATTTCTTGACCGTTTAATCCCCCGCTCAGAGCGGCGACATGTCACTGAAATCCTCCGGCTCTGGGTGGCAGAAACTCCTACAACTGCCACGGGTGTCATGAAGCAAAGTGTGGGTTTTAACTCAAAATAAAACGAATCTTTAATAACCTGTGTTTCTTCACATGAAACCCAGGGAGTTAGAGAGAAACCTGGAAGCCAGTAAATTCTGTATAACAGGGCAAAAAGCAAACGACTCGGAAAAAAGGATAAAGAATGCCGATTCAAACAGTTCTTTTCCTGTTTATAGCTTTGTTAGTTTTAGCTTAATTAGTCTTATGTTACAATTAGATTTTAGCTAGCCTTATATTACTTTTAGCTTTATGTTACTGTTAGCTTCATTAGCTTTATGTTATTTTTAGCTAGTCTTTCCTACTGCTTTGCTACTTTAGCTTTTTGCTAGCCTTTTGCTGCTTTCGGCCAACATTTAGCTGCTTGTGGCTACCCTTTTGCCACATTTAGCACGTGCCTAGAGTTCTGCTTCTATTAGTTTTAACTCAGTTTCAGCTCTCAGCGTTCAGAAAATGTCATTTCTTTAGTTGTATCTTACAGAACTGTAATTATGAGACTACTAAAGGCCAATATTATAATATGTGCTGAAACTAAACAAACATAGGATGAAGTGTTTGTAGCTTTATAGATGTACTTTAGTCCTGTATAGAATAATTAATGTTTCCGTCATGTCTGTATTCAGGCCACAAGCTGGATTGTGAAATGTATTGAACATTTAACATTAGTCTGGAGTCAACATCGGCCTTTCATGTCTGCTCCTCCTGTTTACTAAAACACTAACCAGATTGGTCTTTCTGCTTGCTGCTCTGCTGGGCTCTGGCGTAGAGCACCACCTGCTGCACCTCCTCCAGCTGCTCCTCCAAACAGTGAAAGTGGAAGTCCGTGCACTCCTTCGCCACGGTGGAAAAGTCTGTGGGGGTCGACACGGGACGGGCCGGGGATGAAACAGTTCATGAGAACAAACCGAGAGGTGAACCAACGAACAGAGAGGAAAACACAAAAATGAGCAACGTCCCACATCTGTGACTGTCAACTGCTGGCCCCTGGGCCACATCTGTATCGCCAGCTCATTTTATCAGCACTCTACACACAAGCTTAGCCAATCAGAGCACTTGCTGGCATCACATGACCAGGTTTGTAAACAGGTTAGCTCAATGCCAAAGACGCTGAGATTCACTCCTGCACAGGTCATAGCTGCAGAAGTCTATTAAATGTCTACAAATTTAGACGTTACCCTAATTTTACCCTAAACATCTGAGGATAGTCGAGATGTTCCATCTTTTCAACCCAAAACGCTCACTAGGTTTGTCTGTCTCAGTTTTTTATTTAGCTCTGAACACATATTTAGTTTCACTTTGTTCATGTTTAACCTTAGTTTATGTTTTCATAAATAAAGCCAGAACAAAAATAAACTTCCTGAAGTTGAAAAGTGTTTAAATGTCAGAACAATGAAATGAATAAAACTAGAAACGTGGCTAATCAAAGGCTGATCGCTGCACCGTTTACAGCCCGCAGATCTGCTGACCTCTCTTGATGCCGCTGTAGGAGTTGACCCTGTTATCCACCAGCAGCACCAGGCCACACAGTGAGGACGAGTACAGCGACAGGGCCGCCTGCAGCCGCCTCAGCTTGGCGCCGCTGCTGCCGTGCTGTCTGTGCTTACAGAAATCCAGAACGTCCGCTCGAACCAAGCGCAGGTTGTGCATCGTCTTCAGCTGCGCTCCTGGGCGGAGGAAGAGCAAATAACAAACCCAGGACTTATGGTGCTGCCAGCTGTCATGAAACTGTGCAAACAGCCATGCGCCTTACCTAGGTGTATGGTGAAGCTCTCCTCCAGCTGAGGCTGCTCCTCGAACATCCTCGACCCCGAATCTGCCGCCTCGGACAGCTGGCTGGGCTGCACCTTAATCTCCTCACTGGAAATCAATTATGCAACCAAATCAATCCACTGGATATCTATCAAATACACAACAGACATTCATTCATTATGTTTTACGGCCGCTTGTAAATATTACGACAGGTTGTGGCGCT
This sequence comes from Kryptolebias marmoratus, assembly GCF_001649575.2. Classification (NCBI taxonomy): domain Eukaryota; kingdom Metazoa; phylum Chordata; class Actinopteri; order Cyprinodontiformes; family Rivulidae; genus Kryptolebias; species Kryptolebias marmoratus. Next base: position 20,610,061 of record NC_051440.1, on the reverse strand, counting down.
GGGAGGTTTATTTGATTTACTGTATGGCAGAGACGTGACCTAACCCCGAGGCAACAAGAAAACACAGAAATCTAATTTTATCATCATATAAGATTATTTAGAAGAGGATAAAAATGAGCAGTAATGAACCAAAGCTACACTTTATAAAAAAAAAACTAAAGGATTTCATAAACTTGAATTATTTTGCAGCTTCTTTTTTTTACTTATTTTAATGCTTTAATTAAAAATGTAAACCTCTAATGCATTCAGAGTGCTGATGTAGGTGTTTTAAATTCCACCCACAGCCAGCAAGATGATTTTATTATGGGATGCGCAGTCAGCACATTGCTGGTGAACTCTCAGCAAACAGGTCCTGCTGGTTTACAGTTTCATGAAATATTCAACACATGTGGAGTAACACGACTAATAAGACTTTAATCACCAATAAGCAGAGCTTTATTACCGCCAACCACGACTGGATTTTAACTTCTTGACCCAAATCTCAGGCGTCATCGATCAAACAACAAATCAGAGGCTTGTTTTTTTTGCCTCTTGTGTCAAAGTCCACATGTGGAAGTGGCATTTTTCCAAGAACCTGTTTTAGGTACATTAAAAAAACCAACTGTAGGTTTTCTTGGTATAGTTTCTAGTTGTATTTAATTTCAGAAATGTGAGTTTTACAATTTCATTATCAGCTGATTTTATTATTTAATCATAAAAACACAAGTCCCAGAACTGAGTCGAGATTTTTATTCTGCATCTGATGTTTGTACAACTCCAGATTTCTGTTTTCTTGTCCTTTAAGACAGGAGTAAACTTTAGCTTTTATCAACTCTAAGTTCTGAACGGTTTTGCTTCATCGTCCATTTTGCAGGAGTTTGTGAAGAACTGACAGAACAATAATAAAAAAGGCCCGATCAGATATAAAGTTAAAGCGGGTGAAAAGTAAGTCCAGTCCACATCTAAGATGATTGCCTTTAGGGTAAAAAAATGCGAAGATATTTTTGTTTCATGTTGAGACAGGAGCGCCATCTTGTGAGGACTTGTCTTTGGTTTCCTGCACATTTAACTCACATGCTGTCATTTTGTTTTGTTAGACTTAAAGTTATTATTGAAATGATTATATCTAACAAAGAAAAAAAGGGAGGGAGACGTTTAAAGGAGCTAAAAATGAGATTACAATTTCAAGAAACAATAAAAACAGTACAGATTTGTACACTGGAACAGAAAACTGACCCTAATGAGCGACTTCAGCTCACATTCCTGCACCGTAAATTATATCTGAACTACAATGATGTGTGAGTTTAAAAGTTGCAAATCCTTGAAGCAGTGATTGTTTGATGTGTTACTTCACGAGACAATGATGTACAGAAATCTGATCTATTGCATTTCCAGCCCCCTTTCTGGACCCCGTTATCAGCTGAACTAACAATCAAGCTGTTAAAGAAATGTCTCTGTGTTGTATTAATATTAAATGTTCACAACACAGTGCAGCTCTTTCCTTTTTCTGGGTGCGTGCACACAACACAACACACACAGACGAACTCACTTAATTTGACTGCTGTTGCTGGATTTCTGCAGATCCTGGTGCAGTTTGATGACCCACTCTTGATACTCTTGTTTTTGAATTCCAGTCACCTGCTTCAGCTCACTGGTCCACTTGTTCTCCAAAATCTGCCCAAAGAACATTTCAAATTTTATACGACTGGGAAAAAAACCCATCATAATGGGACCGAATTGAAATTTAAACTGGAAAGTTTATGTACCTGGACTAAGACACTCCTACTAACTGTGACATCCATTATTTTTACCTGTTGTGCATCGAAGTGTTGCGATGCCACTGCATTTACATCCTGGTCGCTCAGTGTGTTCCCGAGCTCATGCATCACTTTGTCCATTTCTGTTGCTTGCCTAACCAGACAGGAAGAAAATGGAGTTGTCATGCTTGAGGAATAATAAAAAAAACACATATAGGAGCACTAAGCATATCCGGAAATTGTGGCTCTAGGAAATAATCGAACGCCTACCTTTCCTGTAGCTTCTTAATCTCCATGTCTCTTTCACTGATGAGCTCGGAGATGCTGACAAAGTAGTTGTGCTCCAGGTTGAGGAGGGTCTCGGAGGCAGGTGAGTGGATCAACTCGTGGTAAACATCAGCAAAGTCCTCGTCCCAGCTGGGCTCTTCGGGTCGAGCATGCTCCAACGTAGTCTGAAACACAAGGTTAGAACAGGAGAACAACTGGTTTAGTGACATCTAGTGGCTAAGCTAGATGTTGCAACTAATTTAATGGCCATAATCTTCCACCTACAAGTATTGGAGAAACTATAATAGCGGTCACTAAAAGACAAGAAGAAAACAAGAGGCATAGTTGCATTAAATAAATGTTCAGCATTGTTATTAATAGATTACATGAATCCCCTACATAAATGGCATTTGTTCTTAATCAGTTTTGGTCAACCACCACTCAAAAACAAGCTTAAAAAGGTATATGAATGAGCAAATTTCACACTGCAGACTGCTAAATGTCTGAGTGTAACGCTACAGGCGGGCTCTGCGTCATCACCACGAGCAGTCTGAACACTTAAAACGAGCCTAAGCACCTGACAGCAGAGTTCAGATCTGAACCCTGAAATTTAAAACCCAATGGTCTCAGTGACCATCATCAAACATGAAATACAAGACATCGGCCTTCGAAGCAGTGTGCCATGATTTCATTAGGAAACCACAGCTTCAGCTTCACAGTAAGTGTTCTGCCCCATGCTGGTCCAGAAAACACAACTGATGACTCCGCTCCCGCACCTGTGAAGCTGCCGCCACACATTGGATCTCTGGTGCATCAAAGTGTCACTGAGTAAAATGGGCAAGCGGGACATTAAACGCAGCATGCGGGCCCTTCTAATGAGGTTTTTTTTTCTAGAACTCATGAATAATCAATTTGCTGTTGCACAGCTCCCTGTTTGTCTAAAGTACTCTAATAATCCACTAACATCCCAAAGCTGAAAGGAGCATTTTAAGACACTTTGCTGTGCTAGAAGTGGATATTTACAGTCAGGATGTGTGAAGCTGTCAAAGTCTGAAATTATTGTGAGGAATGCATGTTGTGAACGACTGTCAGCTACTACCACACCAAATTTCAGCTCAATAGCTACAAAATTGCTCGAGTTATAGCTATTTTTGTGTAGACTACAGTTGATTAGCTGGAACTGAGTTGACACTAAACTTGAGCAGGTGCATGTTTACATCTAATGATTATGTTGTGAAAGTTTCATTAAAACTCGTCCAGTTGGTCTTGATATATTTTGCTAACAGACAGAACTGACTCCAACCATAAGCAGCAAAGTTTTAGATGCAGATATTGCTCGATCGGTTGAAGATTAAAGAACGTTTCGGGGATCGGTCTTAGTTACCACCCCAGGAAATTTGAGCTCAAAATTAGTAAAACTGACTGAGTTATAAGCTTTTTTTGTATTTTTTTTTAAGGTCAATTAGTTGTGGCAGCCATCTTAAATCAGTTGACTCTAAAAGTTAATCGTTGTAGACATACAACCAAACATTATTTGCTAAGAGTTTCATTAAAATTCATTCACTGGTTCTTCAGATGTTTTCCTAACGGTACAGGCAAACAAAGACACACACGCACAAACAAATAAATAATCACCTTTTATCCTTCAGCATCGGGAAAAACACACACAATAAAACAAATCTTTGTCCTCAATCTGTAAAATTATTCCTAATCTGTCAAATCTATCCTCATTTTAGGTCTACGTTTGTGCTATAGGCATCTAAAAGCTGTTAAAACTACCAAATATATCATATATTATACACAACAAACTAAACTGCATTTTCACCTCTTCATAAGACTTTGACCAGGCGTTGGTGAGCTGGTTGACGTCCACCTCTCCCGCCGTGAGTCTCTGCAGGGCCAGCTCCGCCTCTCTGTCATAATCCACTGTGGTCTCCTGCTCTATGAAGCTGGAAAGCGAGACTTTCAGCTCTGCAAAAGGAGACGCACGTGCAGCAAAAATCAGCTTTTCATCTTTGTTTACCTTTTTTCCAACATGAAATGCTGTCTTTCTTTAAGTGAAAATAAATTTGTACAATGTGTTTTTAGATATCATGCACTGCAAAAACAAAACTACAATATTCTTCAGTGAAAAAATGTTTGAGTTTACATTTTTTAAAGCTAAATTGTGGTTATTTTCACATATAGAAAAACAAAAACAATAAAAGATAAAGAAGCAAAGGAGTTTTACTAACCCACACAACTCCAAATGCTCTAAGTCTCTATTTAAGAGCAATAACACGACATACAACTTATTATCATTACTTTGACCAATAATCTCACCATTTTCTACATAGCAGGGTATTTTATGTAGCAACATAAGGCGCCCATGGAGGTCACTGATGTTGACGTGGACAGGAAACTGGAGTGGCACTTTGAGGACACAGTTGTGTTTTCCTGCCCTGAATTCAAACACGAACTCTTTCTCGGCTGTGCTGTTTGCCTTGCCTTTGCTCTTCTTCATCTTCACAGCTGAAAAACCAAACAGCAGTAAAATGACTAATGATCCCGTTGTGTCACTAAATGTGTGGCATACCAATAAACATATCATAGCACATCTTTAATAAAGGCATTACCCTGACAAGCTGTTGTATTTTACCATTAATCTTACTAGAATTACTATGCCTTAAAGCTAGTTTAAACTCACTGGGTTTCTCCTAAATTAGCTTCGGGTTAAGGGTGAGCTAACATCAAAGTTAGGCATAAAGCTATAAAGTAAATAAAATAAAAACACTCTTTTCTAAACTCGGTAGGATAGTTACAAATGCTTCGTTGTAGAATAAGAACACAAAACCTCCTAAGAAGAGGCAGGTTTACCTGAGCATGAATGAATACAGAAACGCTACTTCCGCTGTTGTTGTTCCGGTCAGCTGACCACTTCCGGTTTATCTGAAAACAAAAGGAGCACTTTCGCCACAAATACTTTTCTGGATTTTATGTTTTTAGCATCGTGTTAGAGCAACTATTAAATCCGTCTGAACGTATAGGTGTTAATTAATATAATTTGTTCATGTAAGGTTGTCTGTGTTACTTATAAATATATTTTTTTATTAATAAACTCCCAAGAGCTTACGGAGCGTTTTTGGTGCAATACCGCCACCTGCTGGCCACAGAAAACTGTTTGGTGGTTCATTAATTTTTAAAATTTATTATTATTATTATTATTATTATTATTATGCATTTAATTTATTTATTCGATTTGTTTGGATGCTTCCCTTAATCTGGATTCTTCTTACCAGATTTGGGGGAAAAAACTTATAATTGTTGTAAAAATATTAAGCTTCACAATATGTTTTTAGTTTTTCCCATTTTCAGTTTGAACAAATTTTACAGACAGACATTTTACAGGTTTAATGTTTCTTACAACATTTAGAAGCATGTTTCTTGTGTGTTTATTTTTAGCAACAACATACAGGTCCATACTGTCTTAACATTTGGTAAAACGTTTCATTTACATCCTTTGCAAATGGGATTCAGAGGAATCTGCATTAAAAAACAAACATCGCTGACTGCTTTGCTGTGACAAAATTGGCTATCTGGGTCGGCAAATATGCAAACTGTTCCGAAAACCAGTCAATTTCAAAACCACAACACAAAAATACACAATCATGAAGGTGTTTACTGTATTGTGCACTGAGAAAATATGTAATCAGCATGTAGTGGCAATTGTTTGTCAAGCCACACATCCTATTTTTCCTTGAAATTCAATCCATGAGCCACTGATGCACTGTGGTGTAGTTTTGTACGCAGGCAAAAGAAGTTCAACATCCAAAACTTGGAGGTTGCATTTGTTATGGTTTATGGTGTCCAGTTTGGCAAGCACTTAACAAAGATCAGTCTTTCCAATTGTTTCCTGCTGCTTCTCCTGCTCTGGTAAAAAAAAAAACCATAGGCCCCACCTAGGTGCATACTGCTACTTTTCTACCTTACAAAATAATAACAAATAACAAAAGTATAAAACAAAACAAACAAAATGAAATAATTATTAACCTACCTAGAAATAAACCTTATAAACAATATAAAAGTAAAACATATAAAGTAAACCAAAAACAAATGTTTAAAAGTAATAAAGATAAAGAATAAACACAGCAAAAAATATATTTTTTTACTGATCATTTGAGTCTGCCCTTTAGTCATTAATTAAATAAAATAACTTATGACTCATTATAACAATATAACGTTTAAGCCAATAAATAATAATGTAAAAATATGTTTATTATACGGGCAAATCGATGCGCGTGCACGTGCATGTGCGCGCAGGCGCGCGAGCTCGTACTCTCGCCCCCTGTGTTTTCTTCAAGTTTGAGTAGATAAGAGAACGTGTGACAAAATGTTCTTCGAGTAAATACGTGCAACTCGTCCTTTTTACAACAGGGCAAAAAAATCGCGCAAATCGCTCGTAATTTTCCACTTTAAATTAACATGCAATGTGTTGTTAAATGAGAATGAAATATTTAATTCATATACTGTTTTTGCCTTGTTTCACGCTACCCCACTGAGTGTTAATTGTCAGACGCTCCCTCCCCTTGAACCGTCCCGTCATACATCGCGTGGCCAACGGCTCTCCGCCACCGACGGCTCTGCTCATTGAATTTACAGCGCTCGCTCGTCCTTCTCGGCTCGGGCGGAAAATCCACGCCACGCAAATTCACAAACGCCGTCACACCATCCTCCTGGGCTCGCTGGCCGGATCGGGTCGGGGGTTGGGGGGTGGGGGGGGGTTAAAGAGAGCGAGAGAGAGACAGCGAGAAGTACGGAGCCTGGTCCCCCGAGCGATGATGGAGCTGGAGTCGGCCAGTAACCGAGGCGACCCGGGAGCTGCCGGGGATTCGCTGCAGCCGCAGACCCCGAGCAGGCACGAGAAGAGCCTGGGACTTCTCACGACCAAGTTCGTGACCTTACTGCAGGAGGCGAAGGACGGAGTTCTGGACCTGAAAGCTGTGAGGGTTCAGCCCGGAGTCTTTGTTGTTAGCTAGCACATGTCACCGACTTACATGCACTTTCGCTAGCATGTTAGCTTAGCCTTCAAGCTAATTTGAATCGATGAAACCGGTTAGCTTGCGGTTGTATATGTTTCTCTACATCCTAACTCAGGTTTACTGTGGCGCTGTGATACATTCATATTTATATATGTTTATATTTCTAACACGAGGGCTGGCTGTAGACGCGATTGGGAACTTTAAAAAAACAACTTTTTCAGACTCTGCCCCCCCGCAGATTCAAAGTTTCAGAAAGTGGGTCAGCTTTTGTCGTTGCTCAACGCTGCTGCTGCAGCTCTGTTCGGATCCGGCTGGCTTTTGTCTCTGAACGACACGCATTCATCCAATTAGTTATCTATAATTACTCTTAAACCATAACAAAAAAAATCTACTCTCTAAGATGCATCTAATTTTTTGCTATAAACTGTTAATGTATCTTTTTTAGGAGGCCCGTCTTTATTTACTTGTAGCAGTAGAGGTCAGTAAGTGTTACTAATACTTCTACTTTAATATAATTAAATTGATACTTCAATAAGGACAGCATTTGTTAAATTGTTGCATAATAATAAACACTTTAAAATACTTCACCATCTTCTTTTTTTAACCAGGGCTTGTTTACAAGATGGCATCTCCACCTTCATATATATAATTTATATTAGAGACTATTTGGCTGCTGACCCTGATGTTTTAAGTGTGTTTTGCATAATTGGTAAATGCCAGAAATTTAAACATCTTTCCTTCCTCGTGGTCTCCAGCCTCTCGGAGAAGTTTGGACTTATCAGCGCCCGGCACGCTGTTATTATCTTTTTGGGGCACAAAGAGTTTTGACAGGCGTTACACCCAGATGATTTTGGATACAGAACAGCTGTCAGCAGGGATACTGACGCCTTCTGTTTGTAATTTTCAGGCGGCGGACACCTTGGCGGTGCGGCAGAAACGACGTATTTACGACATCACTAATGTCCTGGAAGGAATTGGGCTGATAGAGAAGAAGTCTAAGAACAGCATCCAGTGGAAGTGAGTCGACTTTTTATTTGTGACAAATTAGAAATCATCTGCTGAAACCAACGTCCTATTTTACAATATTTAAAACACTTTCTGGTTATGTTTAAGACATTAACAGGATCACCTTTGTCTTCTTTTACAGCCATACTAACAAACAGAATATGTTTATGTCTGTAGAGCATTTGTCGTACCCATATTTCAGCCTTAGAGAATGATTCGACTCTTTTTATCTTTTTTGTCAATCATGGCAACAGACCTTCTGAGTCTGAAGTGAAATAAAACACATCTGCGACTCAGTTTACGTTCTCTGTAATCTTGCGATGGATAGAACCACAAACAGCGCAGCTATTTCTGTCACATAATGCGGCTTTCGTGGTCATAACCGCCGTAGACCAACTGTGTCAGGCAGCAGCTTGTGTTTTGATGGGCTCGAACATCACATCATATTGTGATGCTCTGTAAGACGTATCCAGCTGTATAAATTTAAGCATCTTATCTACAACCACTACTACACAGAACAGCATGCCTTTTAAATGTTACCATGCATCTTAATGGCATTCACAGCTTTCTAAAGGCTCAATCCTAAATCTCTATTACATGTGTGTGTTTGTAGCCAACAAACAAGGCGAACACAAATGTATCTGCGTCGTATCGGTAAATTAGGATGATGTTAAACAGAAAGGGTTGAGCCTGAGTGTGACGTTACCTCCTCGCTGTTTGCTGGTGTGTTTCAGGGGTGTCGGCCCGGGCTGCAACACCAGGGAGATCGCCGATAAGCTGATCGATCTGAAGGTGGAGCTGGACGACTTGGCCCTGCGGGAACACGAACTGGACCAGCAGAGAGTCTGGGTCCAACAAAGCATCAAGAACGTCACAGATGACTCCAATAACAGCCCATATCCCTAACCGCCTCACGTTTTATCACTGTGAAGAAAATGTTTTAAAAAAAAACCCAACAAATAATAACAAGAAGATCTGCTAATCTCAGCTGCTTGGTTAGACCCTGTCAAAGTGAACTGGTGGTGTTGCTACCAGGAATTTGACTGACTTGACAGACCTTTTACTGAAAAAAAGATGTTTTTTAATTGCACTTTGTTTATACGTTCTGTCTAAATGTAACTAACAGACAGACTGAAAGAAAGCTGCATCATAATAATTAGTGTTTAAAAACAAATAGTGGGTTAAAAAAACATAAAAACCCCACAAATGTGCTATCATATATGTGTTTGTTACTCATTCCTGCACAGAACAGGCAGCCAGAATGCTTCCTGAAAAAGTTCAGGGTTAGTAAAACTTAGCCTGCTTTTGCACCTGACATTTGAACAGAGATATCTCCCCGTTTCCTCTGCCTGCTCTGGTCATTTAAAGAGGCACACGGACAGTTTTATACTTTAACAAACCAGCTGTGTAACTTTACGATAATTGCTAGAAACCTTGAAGTTTATCTGGCATTAGGACCACAAAGTCTTAGCGTTTCTTTATTTTCTTGCAAGTCTAAGAAGTGCGCTGTTAAAAAAAAAACTGCTGCTAAAGTTGTGATTTTTAGTGAGCTGTCATGTTCAGGGTTTACAAGCGTCCTTGGTATAAAACAGCTTTTCGTCACAGTCTTCAGAAGAGAAAGTTTGCTGTAGAAATGTTTCTTTAAGTGTCAGATATTTTTGGAGATGAGTCCTTAACACATCCGTACGATGGCGTATGTAAAACATGAAGACCTCTGTGGAGCTTTTAAAGGTAATTATTTCACACGCTTAGTTTTTATTGACCTTAAAGTCATGTCCGTCTCAAAAACAGCTTTTTCTAATTCGTCGCCTCTTTGTTTTCTGCAGGTGACACACTGCTAGCAATCCGTGCTCCAATAGGAACACAGCTAGAGGTGCCCGTACCCGAAGCTGTAAGTATTCTGTGTGTTTACTTCAGTTTTACTTCAGTCCTGCTGTTTGTTTGTTTACGTCACAGTTAAGCGTGTCTGCGTGTCTGCGCAGGCTCTCAACGGACAGAGAAAATACCAGATCCGTCTGAAGAGTACTGCTGGTCCCATCGAGGTTTTATTGGTCAACAAGGACCCTTCCAGTGCCTCTCCTGTCGTGTTGCCTGTCCCGCCTCCAGATGACGTCCTTCAAAAGCTACCAGCACCAGCACCTACCTCTCAGCTGCCCGCTTCTGCCTCACAGGTCACAGTTCTCTGAGATCTCGGTGAAGCGTTTGTGTTTGCGTCAGGATTGCAGCTCTTTTCTTTGCTTCATGGACGATGTTAGGAAGAGTAACGAGAAAAAAACATGTTTTCTGGTTCCAAAACGTTAAAGAGAGCCTAAAGTACCAAACCAAGCTTAGACTGTCACTAATTAATTGCTCGTTTTATTTTCATATACCTAATTTTCCCACATCTGCTGCTGGTTGGGCACAGTTTTGTTGGAAGTAAAGCTTTGAAAAGGTCCGAGTTACTGAAACACCTGAGCAGAGAGAAAACACTGAATAATGTGACAATCACTCATATCCTGATTCATTCATCACATACACACCCTCCACTGTTCCTCTCTTTAATTTGAAATTATTTTTAGTGTTTAACTTAATTTTGATGGCTTCCATTGTTGTACTAATGCTGCCACACCTGACAAAAAGAAAAGTGGAATATCCAACTTCCTGCTGGTAAAGAACAACAATAATCACGATTTATAAACACAAGTAAAGATACTGACAGATCAGCTTGTTTCTGTCTGAAGTTAACTGAATGTTAGAACCTCTGATGACTACTTTCAATTATTATCTAAGCAAAAAGAGCATAAAACCTGTGGGTTTCCACTTCTAAGGGACAGCAAATGCAAAAGATTCAAATTAAATTGGAAAGAATTAATTTCAAACTTAGAAAGCTCAGGGTTATTGTTTGTATTTAAGATGGTGGTGACTTCAAATGCATTGTCTTAAGCACAAAAAGTTAATTTAATTTATTAATTGTAAAGTAAGTGTCCTCTAAAGTTCGTATAGAGTTGGACTCGCTGTGTTTTTGAACAGTACTTTAATGATGACAAGATCAGCCTGAAAACAGACTTCTCCTTTACGGTTCCAGTGTGGAACACCTCGTTTGTCATTTTGGTTTCTGTATATTACCTCATCATGACACCTTCAGCAAAGTTATGTTGCCTAACTCCAAATCATGTTAGTTTTAGCCAAGCTAAATGTATATAAGAGCCAAAGTGGTGTTTCAACCAACTGAAATTACATTTTTATTACAACACAGAGAGATGAGTATCAGTTTAACTTTGAGTGTTGCCAACATTTTACAGCTTGTTTGTTTTAATATAAATCCTTCTCCTCTTCAGGTCTCCAAAGTAACTCCAGCCACTGCCACAAAAGCGACTCCTGCCACGGCACCGGCTTCTGCAGCCAACCAGACAACAGGTAGGACGTGGGAGAGTCCCGGCGGTGCAGCTCGTGATGTGAAATATGTCTTTTTCTGATCGTGTCATGGTGGTTTTATCTCAGAGGTGACGAGCACGACTCCGCTCAGCCCCGCGGCAGAAACGCCAGCTGTTGCTCCTCAACAGCTTCAGTCGTCCGCCTCTCTGGACGGATCCGCTTCTTCTGCCTCTGCAGCGTTTGAACCAATTAAGTCGGATCCTTCTGACTGTGAGTGTTACGCTTCCTTAAAGCTCTCTGAAAACCTAAAACGGACCGACACAAAGATATTTCTGTTGCAGCTGTGCACCCTAAATGTTTTGTGTTGTTTCTCTTTAGTACTGGATTTTCCCAAAGAGCTTTCTGAAATGTTTGATCCAACGAAAGGTAAACTTTTTCAGCCTTTCACAAACTCCATGATTAGTCACTGCTGTTTTAATTTAAAGACAGGCTCTGATGTAACACGTCTGTTTTGTTTTTCTTACAGAAATCATGAGTGGGGATCTGTTAGAGGATCTGATGTCATCAGAAGGTAAATTTCTTTAAGGCACGGTGTTGGCAAAGCCGATAAGAACAGGAGAATTATTATAAATATATCATGTTTCTGTATTTATCGCACGCCGTCAGAGGCGACCATGTGTCCTGCAGCACTCGACGGGTTTTAATGAAACTGTCAGAAATGGGATGTTGTTCATCTACAGCTGATTAATGTTTGGAGTGACGACAACTCAAGATGGCCACCGCAGCTAGCTGACTTTAGCACGCACAAAAATGGCCGAAACGCAGTTTCCATCCTCCATGAGAAGTCACAAAGTTATTCTTTGTTCTCATACAGCTCCGTCCGCTGCTTCTCGACATGAGGCCTGGGCCGAACTGTTTCTCGCAGGGGGTTTGCGCCAAGTGTTGTGTGATTGGTCAGAAGTTGTAGTGGGCGTGGTTATGCGGAAAAGCCGGTGAGCTTTAATGGAGCCATTTTGTCTCTATTGCAGCTGAGCGAGGCTGTTAGAAAATCCAGCCGTCTTTACGACTGGTCCTTCTAAACTTAAAAACCTCTGAGCTTAAAGAGACCGCGGCGTCACAGGCAGCTCGTCGTGGCCAGGAGGAAGTGCGCCTCGGGCCGGACAGCGTTGGGACGCATCCCCTTTGTTCGCTCATTATTCTGCACCGTCAAACGGCGCATTCTGTCTCAGTCGGTTTAATAAACACGTCTGGAATCAAAAATCTGTCTGAGGACAGGAGAGCTGAGAAGCCAGTGGGAAGAAACCCGTTTTAACGCCGCAGGAGGAGGAAGGAGCTTCAGTTCTGAGCCGAGCGTTTCGTGGACGATGGAAGGTGTGGGAGAGAACCACGTGACTCTGAACCGACTTCTCAGCGTCTTACGGAGCATGACGCAGCCTGTACTGGTTTTGAGCTAAAATTTGGTGTGGCGGTAGCTGAGAGTCATTCACAACACGTGCTCTGAGAGCTGTCACGTCTGAACAGATTTCAGTTTAAGGTTAATGGTTTCCGTTTAAGACTCTGGCTTGAAGATTACGAATATCCTTTTTGAAATGCTGGGCCTTTAATATGCTTTAGGTTATGAGAAGACTTTAAATGTTTGAGCTCTTTGTGATTCATCATTTCTCTCTTGTTGTCGTTTTACCCTCAGTGTTCTCGCCTCTTCTTCGTCTGTCTCCGCCGCCCAGCGACCACGACTACATTTACAACCTGGATGAGACCGAAGGCCTTTGCGACCTCTTCGACGTGCCCATTCTCAACCTTTGACCCCAAGTTTGATCAAAAACAGCTGCCCAAATATGTTTATCCACACACACACACTTTTCCCCGGCAGCGCCGATAAGACGAGCAGGAAAACGAACCTGATCTGCTGAGCGTTTCATGGACGCCGCCGCGTTGTGAGCTCAAGACGAAAAGCTTGATGTTCTGAAAACCAGGCGAGGACGAAACCTTTTACAGTCAGCTTTTCTAAGGGAAAAGATTTATATTTTTGGATTCTCGTGTACAAAGATTTACGCTTGTATATCAGCTTTTCCGCGGTTTTTTGAATGTGTGTGTGCTTGGCACGTGTGTGGTTGTGTGTCTGGGAGTTTGCTTTTGTACTGATTTATCTCTGAACTTGAGTCGGACGTCTCCAGGAAGAGTGGAACCCCCTTTTTCAATCAGATCAGAAGCCAGGAGGCTTCAAGTTTCAAATACAGCTGGGTAATTATGCACTGTCCTCATGTACATAGAGAATATAGTTTTTGTATGACCAGCACACAAGACTATTGCTTAATTATTAACTCCATTTCTAACACAAAGTAAGACCAGGCTCCAAATCCTTTTTGCATGATTCTAAAATGATGCCAATTCTTTTTTTTTTTTAACCAAACCTTTTGGTGTTGAGGTGTCGTTTCTCACTGTAATTAAGAATTAAAACTATTTAAACCGCAAACCAAAAAAATAAATAAAAATCTACAGGGCTTGTGAGGAAATTATAGCACACATTTTATCCTGTAAACTCTTTGCTCTTCATCCCGGTGCCCTGCAGTTAATTCTGTCTTTAAAACATTTTAAAAAAGCGATTCTGATCTGGTGGTTTAAAACATATTCCTGCTGATAAACAAGTGTCACTTTTCATGACTTTTCTACCTGTTTTGTACCTTTCGGATTTGCTTGCACTGATGTACCTGAAGTGGTTTACGTCAGAGGAGTCGCTTCCAGCCCCGCCATAAATATATCTGTGTGTACGAGTACCATCGAAGCTACGTTTGTATTTATAATAAAGTGTAACCTCATTCAGAGAACGTGCTCGACATGTCATCAAATACGCTACTTTTTCTTTCTGTTTGTATCTGTGGCACTGATTCCTGTTTTCTTTGTGGTAGGTGAATACTATCACCTCGTTTTCAGCTCTTATTAGTTGCTTGTTACACGTCGCAGCAGCGTTTCATCACTTTATGTAACGTCTCGTTTTGCCCTGGATGATGTGGATGTATGTAAAGGATGTGCTGCTTGTATAGAATAGTGTTTATTTTTTTATACCGCTGAGATCTGGTGTTGCAGGACTGTCTGGGGGGGCCGCACCTGAAGGAGTTCATCAACACAACTCTCTGGTTTGTTGTCTCTTTGCTGCACTTTAACATCGCTGCGGACAGATTGGTTGCTCTCCGTTCTCAGTTAGGAGCTCGGCTTCACTGGGTCAGGACCCATCCCGTCCGGGTCCGCTCGTCCGAACCACTCAGAACTGCCCGGCTGTAGTTGCATCAGACGACACGAAATAAACCTTTTGATATCATCTGTGTGCCGTTTGGTTTGCTTGGTAGATGGGCTTCTTTAATTAGTTCCAGAACTTCAGTTGCACTTCCTGTACTTTTAAGTTTCCAGTAGCGGTGAAGTTTAGACAGTTTTCTGCTAGATTTACAGAAGAAATATTCTGTGAATGCATTTGTCAACATGCAGCCTCTGAAATAACTTGTTAACATAGTCTTTAAAGTTTCCTAAGATCATGATGAAAGTGCATAAATAATTTTAGAAGAGCCTAGATTATTAGTTACCATATTTTTGGATTATTTAGTCCTTACATCTGTTAAAATACTAGAGCAGTTTTCACAGACAGAGCAGGTGCAAAAAGTGTGTCAGTGTCTTAAACAAAGCAATACTCTGTCAGCCCACCATCTAACTATCCTGTTTCTCATTTGTTTGGGCTCCTGACAATGCAACACTAAAAAGAGAAGTGCTGTTTTCAGTGAACAGCAGAGGGCAGCTGTAACCACACATGTCCGACCCGGAACTTTGTGAAAAAGAGCAGTTTTTACTTGGATAGGTGGACTATCAAGCATGACGGAATGAGCTGGTAGCAGCTTGTCAAGCTTGATTTCAAAGTAAAAGCGCTCTTCCGCTAAAGTTTTTTTGCGGTCTTATAAATGAATTCATAAACTGCATAAATCGTTAAATCAGTTCGCGAAAACTAACGTATTAAAGCGCCACAGGGTGAGGGCTGCGAGAACGACCTCTACTTGGAGAATTGCGTTAATTTTGCCGCTCCGAAGCGACGCCCTGACTGTGACGGCTTTTATTGTGAAATAACGTAACCGGAAGCTGCGTCCCAAACCCGAAATTGACAAACACGACCTGTTCAAAGTGAACCGAACGGCTCAAAACCGACCAGGAACCCTTTTTTCACCCCTTAGAATAAGTTTTAGGAAGTTTTCTCTTGGTTTCGTCAACACTTCGTATGTTTTTTATAAAACAAACCCTCGTCGCGGGCCGACTCTCTCTGTGCTGAAGGAGACGAAAAAAGGTGGCGGGATTGTTTCCGATGTTTTCGCTCTGATTTCGGCGGTTCCTGCAGGACAGAAACCCTCGACTTGTCTTTCCACAGCAGGTAAGAGGAGAAATAAAAGCAGTGCAGCTGACCCACATTAGTTTCACAACTTGGTGATAGTCACGCCTCATTAAGGCCTTGTTTTAATGTCTGTTTACACGGAAAAGCCTGAACATCACACCTTCTGTAGCATCCAGTGTCAGGCTAAACTTTAACTAAAACAGAGCCACTAAGGTGCAGTTTCATGTATCTCTGTCTGTCTGTCTGTTTGTTTGTTTGTTTGTTCTGCCTGTCAGAATCCTCTCATTTCCATCCAAGAAGAGCAATGACCTGAGTTTAATAACTTCAGTGTTTCCTATAAATAAATAAAAAAAACATCCAAGATTACTGAGTGTGTGTTCCTCTGTCAAGTCAGGAATTTCAGGCAGCTCAGATCCTCCCCCTCCAATCACACACACACACACATCCAGGGGCTCTGCAGCCTAAGAAAAGCTCTCAGCCAGCTTGTGGTTTTAAGCCAAATTAAGCAAACACAAGACAAACAGTGACAGCTGCTGCTGAATGCTGTGAGCCTTTTAATATCTTTTTTATTTTGACATAGTTTCCTGTCAGGTCTGTAAAAATAAAAAAATCAGCATCTCTGTCTTTGAGGCACTGAAACTTTTCACTCAGAAGATGTGACAGACATGTAATCGTGCTAAATGTCATCTTCTGGGCTGTAACATCTGACAGCGGCTTGAATTAAAAACCTAAAAAGATTAATCACCCAGGAACTTGCCTAACAACCCGTCTGGATTTATTGGTTTGTTTGTTGAGGCGAACTTCAGAAAAATGTACATATCTGAGCTCGTAGCTTCCCAGTTTTTGGACATTTTTTTTAATCTAAAAGTGCTGCAGCTAATTATTATTATGTGCTTTGTTTCACAAACAAACACAATCTGTAAACAAACCACACTCAGATCTCATCTTCTGCTGAATCATTATGTAAAGAAACAACTTTTTACGCTGATTAAAAGCTGAGAGAGCAAAAGGTTCGATAAGAGGAGCAGAAGGCTGGCTAAAACGATAAAAGCAGCAGAACAGTAGCTAAAAGTAGCAAAAGGCTAAATGTAGTAGCAAGTGGCTAAAAAAAAGCAAAAGGCTAACTAAAATGGAAAAAGTAGCAGAGCAGTCGTTTAAAGCTAAATGTACCAAAAGGCTAATTAGAAGCTAAAAGCAGCAAAATGTCATCTAAAAGTAGACAAAAAAAACAGCTAGCAAAAAGCTAAAAGTAGCAAAGGGCTAACCAGAAGTTAAAAGTAACAGAAGGCTGGCTTAAAACAGCTCAAAGCCTAACTCAAATGCTAAAAGTAGCAGAACAGAAGCTAAAAAGTAGCAAAAGGCTAGCTAGAAGGTAAAAGTAACAGAAAATTATCTTAAAGCTAAATGTAGAAAAAGCTTAAAGTACCAAAAGGGTAAATAGAAGCTAAAAGTATCAAAAGGCTAGCTTGACGGTAAAAGTAGCAGCAACAGGCTAAAACGGCAAATTGCTAGCTAAAATGTTAAAAGTAGCAGAACGGTAGCTTAAAGCTAAAAGCAGCAAAAGCCTGAATAAAATCTGTCAAAAGGCTAACTAGCTAAAAGTAGCAGATGGCTAGCTAAATTATTAAAAGTAGCAGAAGAAGACAACAGAGGCAGTTTGCTGAAGATGATCTCAAAAAGAACAAAGTTTTTAAAAGAAATGAATAAAGTTCAGGTGTTTTTCTGTGGAGAACGTTTTTGTAAATAAAGTTTAAATATTTAGCGTCCGTCGTTTGGCTGAAATAACACAAAGTACGTCGAAACAGCTGGACTGCAGAAAACTTAAAAAAAACAAACAAGAAAATGTTCTCACGGCGAGCATCACTCGACGGCGAGTTATTCGTTACTTTTACCGGGTCGACTTCAGCGAGCACTGCGTTCTAAAACCATCACTTGTGTTTAAACACAGACGTGCTAAAGGTGTGGTTTCAGCTCCTCTCAGGGAACATTAACAGGTACAGGCATGCACACACCGACACACACATTTCAGCGGTTAACCTCCGTCTCATCTGCTCAGTATGAAGGAAATGAATGTATTTACATATATACATACAGCTGGTCTGTCATTTAAAGTAATTAAATGAATAAAAAACATCACATCTTGTGTATTTTAGTTGTAGTTGATTTAAAGAACTGCATCAGGAGTTTTGGCAACATTTTCTGGAGTTTTATGGTTCAGGAAATGAAGCCGTTTTGCTCAAGTTTATCCATCTTCCCGGAGGATGGCGTCACAAAGCCGATCCCTGTTTTGACACATGCACGCAAGACACGTGCACGGACAGGTCCCAGGGAAGCAAGGCCGAGATCTGACTGGCAGCGATGTGCCTTCCTTTGTTTAATTTCAAAACAACCTTTTTTATTAACTTGTTGTGCACATCCAACTGGCTACCTCTGTTTTATAGCATACAATCTTGGTAAAAAAAATAAATCTATAAATGTCATGTTAGTCTAAGCATTTCTATTTTAGGCCTTAAGATGAAGCCTCAGGTGAGCAGAACATGACCCAATATGCTGTGTTGGTATTTATTTGTTAAATAAACAGAAGTTTATGACTGATTAGATGCAAGGTGTTTGGGTCCTGTGGTTGGGGGAATAACAGACAAAAAAAAAACATTATCTCCCTTTTATCGCATTTCATGATGGTTGGTTTGACGTTTGGCGGTGTTTTTTTTTCACCAAATGACTCTAAGTTGGCCTTATGTTTATGAACGATGTTTCTCAGGAAGTCTGTGGTTTGGCTTTGTCGACTTGGGTCTTTTTTTCTTTTTCTTTTTTCATTTTTAAAATATTGTTGCGGTGGCAAAAAAAAAAAAAGTGATGATGAGCTTCAACAACCGCTGCTTGCTGTCGTCTTTCCTTGATGGCGTTGTGTTTGACACGGCGTTCCTGAACGCCTCGGAGCAGCGAAGCGCTCCAACTTCTGCTTTCATAGAGGTCACTAATAAACACAAAGCGTGAGTGACTGACCAACAGACTAACAGGAACGCAGCTAAAATCAGCTGCTGTCGTTATCTTGTTGTTATTGTTGTTTTTTCTCAGGGCAGATTAAGCTCCTAAATCTAATCTTTTCTTACAAACATCCAACATGTTGGAACCAAGAGGCAGAGTCCCTGCCCAGCTACTTCTGTAAACGAGTACATCTCCCATTTAAAGTAAAGAAAGCAGATTTTAACTCAAACACTTTATTAACGACACAAACTTACAGAAACCTAAATCGGCTTCAGCTTCAGAACTGAAGCAGGCATGTTTGAGAAACGTGTTTGAACTTCTCCGTAATAACCTGCGATCGTCTGTTTGAACAACGCAACAATAAAAGTCTGTGTTGTGGATCCAAATCGGTAATAAACGGACACGCGGACTCATCCGACGGCTCAGACGGCTTAAAACCCAACAGGATAAAGCTGCACGTGCCTTTACCTCCTGATGCAGCTGACTCATAAGCTCCTCCACAACAAACCTGCATTCCTACAAATCTGCTTAAAATTCTTCTTCGCCCGGGAGGCGGTTGAGCTTTTTTCCTCCTGTTGAAACTCGCGTCAACAGTCGTCGTCGTTAATATGATGTCCGTTTCAACCAAGTTTTTGCAACCCCAGTTCCAGGGAAGTTGTCCCGTTGTGTAAGATGTCAGTTTGCTGATGTCTTATCACAAAATATATCAGACATTTAAACTAAGGAATTGTACAGTTTTTAGGTGGAAAATAATGTTGTTTATAATTTAATGACAGCAACACAAAGTCTAGGAACTGAGGAGACCAGTTGCTGGAGTTTTTGGAGGCTCCAGTTTTAGAGCTGAGGCCTTGGTGGCCATTTTGAACCAAGGTTAGTCCTGGGTCTTCTCTTTTCATCTGTGTTTTCTGCTGGTGGGAGGCCTGGACTTCAGGCAGCTCAGTTCAGCTCCCGGACAGTTTGGCATCGTCTTGCTGAAATATGCAAGACCTTCCATGAAAGATGGGAGCAGATGTTCTAAAAACCTGTTTATAGTTTTTTGCATTGATGGAGCCTTTCCAGATGTGTAAGCTGCTCATCCCAGAGGCACTAATGCATGTCCATACCATCAGAGAGGCAGGCTGGATGGTTTGGACTCATCTGACCTCAGAACAGTTCTCCTCTTTGGTCCAGAGGAGACACGTCTGTTCACATCTGGCTCCTTCTTTGCCTGATAGAGCTTTAAGCAGCATTTGTAGACAGCACGGTGAACTGTGTTTACAGACGATGATCTGTGGAAGCGTTCCTGAGCAGAACAGAACCAGATCCAGCCTTGACCTCTGACCTCAGAGATTTCTACAGATTCTTTAAACCTTTCGATGATATTATGAGCTGGAGATGATCGGATATTCAAAGTCTAGAGGAACTTTATTCTGAAACTGTTTCACTTTAATTAAGCAGTTTTTACAGAGTCGAGAACCTCTGCCCATCTTTACTTCTGAGAGATTCAGCCTTTAAAATGTTCTTTTTATCCCCAGTCCTCCTTCTGATCTGTTGCTAATTAACCTAATTAGTTTCAAAAATGCTCCTCCGGATGTTTCTTATTTATTGTCCCTGTCCCAACCATTTAAAGATGCGTTGCTTCCATAAAATTCAAAATTATCCTTTTTTTTTTTCCCCAAAAAGTTTCACAGTTTCTTACTTTAAACATTTGTGTTTACTATGTTTCATTGTGAATAAAATCTGGATTATGAGATTTGCAAATCATTGCACTCTGTTTTTGTTTACATTTTGGTTGGGTCGTCCACGTTTTTGCAGGTTTCAGATTGGCTAATCGCTGGACGGCGTTTGCTGTTTTACACACGGTTTCCCTCGTGTTAGGAAAGCTCTACTCTGAAGGAAGAACTAAAAACTTTTTATAAGAAGTGGTTCTATTAACTACAGTCGGTGACAAAAAGAAGGAACTACCTCTAATAGTTAAAAGACCCATAATGACGTTCCTGCAGCCCAGAATTAGCCGGTGGGGGGATAATAAACTGCAGAGAGAGCTTTCCGTTTGAAACTGGAAGTGGTCATGTTTGAAGCCCTGGGTGGGGTTAATAATGACACCATGCACAAGCAGACACCGGCTCACGAATGCAGCGTGATAAATGAACCGTTTAGAAACGGCCATATTGTTTCCGTGTGCAGAACGGGACTGAGGCTCGGAGAAGGAAGGAGGGGGGGAGGGTTGGAAGCACAACAACTTCTTCTGTATCCTCTGGGAATGCTGTCGGAATATTTGGGAGGAAGTGTGTGTGTGTGGACACTAAAGAAGTGAGCAGCTCGTTCTGTCTGCACAGAGAGCCTTCACAGATTTACGCAGCGAACCCAAAATACTCAGTAAAACGGGAAGATGGTGTTTTACAGATTTCTGCTGAAAGCCATGAGTCATTCTGAAGATGACCGGGCCGTTCTCCGGGTTTGGTCACATTTAAGGCCAACCGTTTAAGGGTTTTTATGGCCTGCCGCCAAAAGGCGAAGGAGGAGCGGTAACGTGTGTTTGTTACCAAAGTATCTCCTGAACCAGTGAACAGATTGTAATAAAACTCACAGAAAAAAAGGCAACAACTCAGTCAGTTTTACACATATTGAGCTGAGAGTAGCTGAGAGTCATTCCCAACACGTCCTCTGAGCGTGGCGTGAAAAGGCGGCGGGCGAAACGCGACCCCTCGAGGAATGTTGGGCCTTTTGGTCGTGGCGATTAGGGTGACTGGAGCTTTTCAGGCCCCCCTTTTGAGCTCAGCATGTTGGGACTTTTCTGAGTGTTTTGTTTGTTTTGTCCACAGCGACTCTGAGGTGGAGCCAAACGAAGGCCAACATGCCGCCACCGAAGGACATCGTGAAAATAGCCATCCAGATGCCCGGGGCCTACCCCCAGCTCATACAGCTGGACCAGGTGAGCGGGCTCAGATACGTCCGAATACGCCTGTTTTTCCTCTCAGAACATGAAATTAACTAATCTTTAATTCTCATTGGCAAGAATTGAAGATGACACAGTTTATAGTTTCTTCTGTTTGGACTGTAGCTACTTCAGCATACTTTCAGCTGTTTTAACCATTCCTAAATCAAAACCTTCAGCTCCTTCAGGTCATTACAGCTATGAGTTTTGGCCTTTGTAACTTACATGTTTTTTGAAAAATTCAACTTTATTTACATTTTTTTTCTCATTGAAATAAAAGGAGCTCTTCTAGTCCTTGTTTTTTTAGCTTTTAGCTACCATTTTGCTCATTCTAGCCTTTGTTTTAATTGTTTTAACTTTAACAGTTCCGTTTCAGAGTCATCAGATTTCATAAAACTCATCCAGCGCTCAGCATTCTTTCGCCAATTTTACAAAAAAAACCAACAATTTTCCAGTTTTCTCATCGACGCTCCCAGTTCAGCAGCGGAGTAATAAATGTTATATCTGTAGGTTTTCTGTTGTGATGTAGCTCACACCACGCAAAGTTTTAAACACACAGCAGAAAACAAGTTCATTGAATGTAGTTTGTTGCAGCTCTGCAGTAGCTGCGCTTTTATTTTGAAATGCTGCATGAAACAAATATCTAAATGTGCATCGGGCTTGTTTCCATTAATTGCCTCGACTTCACATATATTATATTTTATTATCGGCTGTGTTTTTGTTAAAACAGACCGACTGAAAGACAAAGATGAGCTCAGTGTGAAGAACTTGGGTGATTATGTGGCTTTAAGTTGGTCTCCACCTATTTATCAGTGTGGTTTGGCATAAGATAAAAATAACTCAACTGTGCCGCTGTCGTTTTAAATACTGACAGGTTACAGTCTAGATGTGTTAAATAAAATTTTTACTTTCCCACATGTGAAGCTCTTCTCATCATAAACATATGAAGTCCTAATCCAGAGCCCTGCGTTGTTAATTGTATTTATTTTTTATATAACTCTGAATTATGACGTGATTAAAACTCTAAACATGTTAATGTTTTAAATGTATTGAGATTAACTTTAGTTTATTTCTATTTTCTATTAGAATCTTTATTCCAAAGTGCCTGTTATGTTTCATAACTGTTTTTTTACTCAAGAAACATTTATTTTATTTATTTTTGATTGACGTGAGTTAGAGTTGTAGACGTTTTTTATGGAGAAGGCAGTCAAAGAGTGTAAACTTCACACATCAGGGTCTTTTTATGGCCTTGACAGTCAGAAAATATGTTTTATGAAACAGAAAAGAGAGAAGTTCTCGCTAAAAGTCGACAGATTAGTGTTTTTTTTGTAGCTGATTTTTAGAAATCAGGTCATTCGGTGGCTTCTGTTTGGAGCCAGTTTTCTTGTTTTTTTTAATATTTACACAATAATCTGCTCGTTTTAGGATAAATTGTTGATGGTCAGTAGCCTAAACAGGACTGGGGTTTGAACGTTTTCATATTCGTCTTAAAAGCTAGTTTGTTTTTGTTTACATTTTTGCCAACAAACAGAGTTACAATCTAAATAATCGTAACGTTAAGACTCAGATGTTTCAGTCAGTTTGATTTGAAGTGACTAAAACAAACCATTTGTCTCGTTGCACAACTTCCTGCTTGTATCTGCGATGCCTCAGTGATGATGTCATCGAGGAGGATTTGATAACGTCAGAGTTCGTCATCCGAGCAGTGTTTAATATTTACGCCCCGGCGCTCGGTGTTCGTCAGTACGGAGCCCTCGCTGGGCTGCAGATGACCAAACGCTTGCTTTGTGAGGAAGTTTTCCATCAGTTTCCCAGAAACTTTGAGGAAGTTGTACTTCCTTGTGCAAGACACTGTAAATGAGTAGGAACAATATAACAGAAGACAGTGTGTGTGTGTGTGTGTGTGTAATTGTTTGGTACCTAAAGTAAATAAAAAACCATCTCAGTTCAACTTTTAGTTCATGAATCAGCGTCTTTAACTCTTCCCATTTTATGCCCCTTTTACACCAGCTCTAAAGGTCCCGGCTCCACTCTACTCAGCTTGCTTTGCGCGCGTTTCCACCGGCATTTTTTTTGAGGCCGGCCCTGCTTCTTTGGTCCCTGCTTCGGAGTCGGGCCAGCCGGGTCGGCCCTGCTTTGTGGGTGGCACAAGTTTAGCTCCTGTTCACTCATTGGTCGTGGGTGTGACCAGATGCAAGCATAAAGAGCGAAGGTAGGAATATAAACAACAGCGTTGGCTTACCCTGCAACGTTTCTGCCGTCTGTCCCCCAGCTGAAGGCGCTGTAAAGCCTGAAATCTCAGGCGGATAACAGCTGTCCTACTCCGCGCAACAATGGCGGCATCCAGAGCATTTCTTCCACTGCGCCTCTCTTCCTGAAGTCTCAGGAGAATCCCCATAAGTTTAAAAAGCAGCAACAACACAGGGCCAACTTTGTTTCCACAACTTGCGCCAAGTTTTGGTCGCGAGGAGGCGTTCCTCTGCTAACGACCAAACTGGCCGGTGTGAACGCGATGCATTCTTTATCGAGCCGAGCCAAGTAGAGCGGAGTAGAGCCGGACTTCTCAATTAGAGCCCGTGTAAAAGGGGCATTAGTGATCTCAGAGGAATCCTCATATTTTAATGAGACTGTTGCAGACTCGTTCTCCGTTCAAATAAGTTTATCTTCGATCACAAACAATGTAGAAAAATGCCCTATTGGCCCGAACCTTTCCAGCAGACACATCTGATTGGTTGACCCTGTTGGCCGCCGCTAATAACAGACCGTCCACCGGTTCTACCACGGAACCTGAACACGTTTTGACTGCGTAACCGCCGCGCTGACCGCTAATAACAGCGTAGCTGAGAGTCAGAAATGGAAGTAGTCTGGCTTTTATTTACATGCAGAAATGGGACGCTGGCACCAAGGGTTACGTGCAGAATCAAATGTGTTTTTGGGGGGAGAGTGTGAGGATTTCCTCTTCGCAGCAAACAAGTTTTCAGCCAGCGGGAATAGCTGTGGTGTCGTTATCCCAGGACAACATGTCATTACTGAAGTACGAGTTCAGCTCCCTGACAGAAACAAAAAAAAGTCTTGTTACGACACACACGTGTTTTCATGTTTGTTCTTTCTCACCCAGCACCGATAGACGTGCTCAGGTTTCATCTGTTAACAAATTATGTCACGAAGATTATTGAAACTCCCAGGAAGTAATCAAGATGGCTGCCACAGCCAACCACAGTCAGTTTTACGGATACTCATTGACCTTTAAAACTTTAGCTTTAACTGCTGGAGTCATCCCTGTTTGTCTGTTAGTAAAATAACCCAATGAAACTACTAATCACTCATGCAGAAGTCCATATTGTGAGATTGTAAATAACATTATTTTTTTAAAGGTTTGACCAAAGCGGCCATGACTCCGTGTTTTCTCGTGTCGGGCTTTAAATGGAAATGTCTCTGTTGTGTCTGTGCAGAAAAAGCCTCTGTCGGCTGTGATTAAAGAGGTGTGTGATGGGTAAGTTACGGATGATTGGTTGGTTTACTCATCCTAAATGATGCTGGTCATCGCTATCCGTCAGTTATTTCCTCTTCTAATGTGATTATACATCTGTGTGCGCAGCTGGAATCTCCCGAGTCCTGAAAACTACGCTCTGCAGTACGCCGACGGGGTGCAGATGTACATCACTGAATCGGTCAGTCACACGTCTGCACTCATAAACTTTTATTTATTTTGTATTCTGTACCACCGAGTCCATGGTGAACGTCTGAGGAGACTCCCTTTTAAGACTCTGAGTTTTCCTCAACTCCGTTTGCGATGAGAGCCGTTCGGATGTCCAAGGCTCGGCGGCGCAGCTGTGGATCACTGAATCAGCGTCCAAAAGTAGAACGAAGTAGGTCACAAAATGTTTACAGATGCCGCTGTTAGACAAAGTGATAAAAAGGAGGACGTGGGAGAAAAAGAAACAGCTGGATATTTGCTTACAGGTTTGCTGCTGGAGCCTCTCGCTCCGAGTGAAATCCGTCTCGGAGCCATCAGGAAGAGTTATTCAGGATATCTGGATGAATTTTAGCATTTATGCCGAAAGAAACAGCAGGCTTTTACTTGTCGCTCTTCACTGGAAGGATATTAAGTTTCAGGCAGTTAAATACAGATGTTTGAGTTTAGGAGCAGCAGCTTGATGAGGCCGTGGAACATTTGACTGGATTACACGTCGAATAATAATCGCTGGGATTATTTCCAGATTTCAACAGCCGGGACTTCAGGAATTCCCCCTTTTTTTTTTTTTTTAAATTTCCCAACAAGGATTCTCTGTTTAAGCTGCCTTTGAAATGTCGCCACATTTTGTTTTTAACACATTTTGTTTATATTTCTCTTTTCAAACAGATTGTTATTTATCCCAACATTACATTCTGATGTTCTTCATTAAGAAAACTGATAGAACCTCACTGTTTCAAATGACCATCTGTAATAATTAATCAGAACTTAGTTTCTTTGTTTATTTGTGACAGTTTATCCCTTAAACTGATCCTTTGTTTCTGCGCTTTGTGGAGCCGTGCTGTTAGTGTTTGCCTTCCTCGCCTCATCTGCCTTGTAATTTTAACCTGACTGGTGCTGAGATTGGTGTTTTGTTTTCTCTGTGTGTGTGTGTGTGTGTAGAATCGTCTGGACATTAAGCACGGCTGCATCCTGCGTCTGACCAAAGCACCGGTGAGTCTATAACCAACAAACCAGCGGGCTGTTTTCCCTCATGCACCTCCGCCTTCATAAATCCCTGCTGTATTATTTGATAATAACGTTCAACAAACACTTCTTTGTGTTTATGACCTAAAGCATCGTCTGATGGAACCAGTGAAGCATCTGTTAGTGACAAACACCTCTAGGATTATCAGAGTTGAATGTATTTTTACTATCCATCCATCCATCCATCTTCTTCCTCTTTTCCGGGGTCGGGTCGCGGGGGCAGCAGCCTAAGCAGGGAGACCCAGACTTCCCTCTCCCCAGCCACTTGGGCCAGCTCCTCCGGGGGAATCCCAAGGCGTTCCCAATCCCTCCAGCGTGTCCTGGGTCTCCCTCTGGACCTCCTCCCGGTGGGACGTCACCAGGGAGGCGTCCAGGAGGCATCCTCACCAGATGCCCGAGCCACCTCAACTGGCTCCTCTCGACGTGGAGGAGCAGCGGCTCTACTCTGAGTCCCTCCCGGATGACCGAGCTTCTCACCCGNATCTCTAAGGGAGAGCCCAGACACCCTNACGGAGGAAACTCATTTCAGCCGCTTGTATTCGTGATCTCGTTCTTTCGGTCACTACCCAAAGCTCGTGACCATAGATGAGGGTAGGAACGTAGATCGACCGGTAAATCGAGAGCTTCTCTTTTTGACTCAGCTCTCTCTTCACCACGACAGATCGGTACAGCGCCCGCTTCACTGCAGACGCTGCACCAATCCACCTGTCGATCTCCCGCTCCATTTTTCCCTCATTCGTGAACAAGACCCCGAGATACTTAAACTCCTCCACTTGGGGGACCCGGAGAAGGCACTCTACCCTAATTTTTACTATTAATAAATAAAAACAACAACAAAGAGTCAGTTCATGAGACCACAGAGACTAGTTGGCGACTCAAAAGTTTAAAAAAAAAAAACTGAGTTTATTGACATATGTGCAGCTTGCAGGTCTGTATTTTAGGCCGTGCACTTTTCGTTGCCCGCCCCAGCAGCCGCCCCCACATTTACCATTTAATCTACTGCTGAATCGACGACAGGCAGGTTTGAAGCAGTTCTTCAGGGGTGATTGTTGATCGCAGGTGTGTTTTCAGACCTGGACATTCGGATGTTTTCCGTCAGAGGCGAGCTCCTGCGCAGGTGTCAGAATACAGCTCTGCCGCTCCTGACAAGGGCTCCAGACGCCCACCACGACTCTGAACATTTTGCGCCACAAATTTTCAAAAGTGAAGCGGCAGGAGCCTCTGCGACTCACGTGAGGAAGGACTCTTTGGAGACGTCCTCGTGAAGGCCGTCCTGTAACTTCCTGCAAATACGACCATGAAGGGATGGACGAGACAACAAAGACATTTCTTTCCGACACAATAAAAAGATCTCAGCTGTGGAACATGCTGGAGGTAGTATCACGGTGCTGAGGGTGTTCTGTATTATTCCAAAGAAGTCTAAAGAAAATGAAGTCTCAGTGAAATGAATCTCGGTACAACGGCAGATATTCTGTCAGAAAGACGAGACTCTAGTTGTTGTTTTTCTTTGTGGAAGGGCTTAATTAAATGTTTACTTGTTATAAATGTTGTGGAAGGACCTGAAGCAAGCAGCTCGTGTTCATAAATTCATTTTGGGGAAAAAAAAATGGATTAAAAAATCCCTCCAAGCTGCAGGACTTATAAACAAATTCAGGAATCACACAGGATATGAAAGCAAAGGGTTGTGTAATTTCACAAGTACTGGATATATTTTACTTTCTCTAAAGATTAACGGACCATTTTTTTAAATTAAACACACATTAGCTGCATTTAAGCAAAAAATAAAACTCAAAATCTTGCTGCTGAATGAGCAAATACGTTATTTCTGTGTTTCTCAGGGTCGCTGTGCAGAAGACCTGTTCAAGGGCATCAAGAGCTCGGATGCGAGCGTGCGCTGCAACTCGCTGAAGGAGCTGGCGAACGTCTCCAGGGACGCCACGTTCGCTCACGAGTTCATCACGAAAGACGGACACCTCAGTTTGGTGAAAATAGTGGAAGACTCTAACGAGTAAGTCGTCCCACTCGTGTCTCTCCGTGTCCTGGTGCTGAACTTCAGCTCAGCATGTCTTGGAAGATGTTGGCGTTTTCGTGTGATTGATACCTTGTGATGTCGGTGCTCCTCGTTCAGGAACAACTTGATCATGACGCACACACTGACCG
Source organism: Kryptolebias marmoratus (assembly GCF_001649575.2). Taxonomy (NCBI): domain Eukaryota; kingdom Metazoa; phylum Chordata; class Actinopteri; order Cyprinodontiformes; family Rivulidae; genus Kryptolebias; species Kryptolebias marmoratus. The sequence continues at coordinate 20,581,530 of NC_051440.1, read as the reverse complement.
CCTTCATGGAGCTGATGGATCATGGGATTGTTTCCTGGGAGAACCTCTCTTCTGTCTTCATCAAGAAGGTTCTTTAACTGCCACCGTCTCTCCTTTGTGTTGGTTTTTTCTTTTGTTTTTATCTTCATAGCTGTTTGTTTTCCGCATTCAGATCGCCTGCTTCGTCAACGCCAAGGTGAGCGACGAATCCATCCAGCAGGTGTCCCTGGACATCCTGGAGAGCATGGTAATGAGCAGCCACGGCCTGTTTGTTCAAGTCAAACACGAAGTCACCATGGAGAGACTTATCGCTCACTTACAGGTGTAAGTAACAAAAACAACAAAACGAATCAGGAACTCTCTCAGCCCAGACATGAAATCACTGAATACTTCAACAAAATCAGCAGTTTTCTCTCGAGCTTCAGTTACTTTCCTGATGTAAGTCATGCTTTAAAGGCAGTGATCTCCAACCCTGGTCCTCTTTGGGCCACCATCCTGCATGTTTTACTTGTTCCTCTGCTCCAACACACCTGTTATGAATCAATGGGTGATTAACAGGCTTCTGCAGAACATGAAGAGGTGATTTAACCTCTGAATCAGGTGTGACGGAGCAGAGAAACAAGGAAAACATGCAGGATGGTGGCCCTGAGGACCAGGATTGGAGACCCCTGTTTAAAGGAGCTCTTTTGTTCTCCATCAAGCAGGTCTTTTAGTCTGAAACACTGGAAAAAAAAATCAGATAAACTTTTAAAAGTGGCACATCTTTGTTGTTAGATTCTTACTGTAACAGGAAGTGTTTGAATACATGAACTACGTGCCTTTACCTCATCGAGATTCAACAGATACAAATCTCATAGAAGCCTGAGAACTGAGGGGTTTGTCTCTTTTCGTTCTTTCATTTGTTGTTTTTGTTTTTCAGGACAAATCAGCAGATCCAAACCAAAGCCATGGCCCTGCTGATGGCGCTACTACAAACGGCGGGGGATTCGGACAGACAGGTGCTGCTGCTTTCTGTTTCTGACTTCCTTATGAGCTTTAATCTGAAGTCGGAGCTTCCCAGCACGCTGGGGGGCAGGTGTTTGGTTTCTTGCGGGGTTTTTTCCTGTGTTTGTTGCTTCCTGACAGCGGCGCGTGCTGCTGTCTGCCTGAACCTTTGACATATTTTACAGCCGGCTCCTGAAAAGGCTCAGTTTTTAACGATTTTAAATACATTCAGAATTTTAATTTTAGGTCCTAAAATGCATTTAGTTCTGTCTTACATTTGCATATTCACAAATTTATTGCTTCTTCCATCAACTTTTTTATTTAGTTATGTATTGTTTTGACGCAGCTGGCACTTATTCGTTCTTTTTGTTGTCGTTCTCTCTGGATTTCAGATGATTTCACGCTGTCTGAAGGAATTTACTGTATTCATTTGCTCCTGAAACTCATCGATCTTTTTGCTTTTTTTTGTAATTCACGTAGGTCTCAAATTTGAAACGTATTAGTTTTTAAAATCTTGCAGAGAATCTTGTTTCAGCTCAGCGTCTGTTTTCTGCGTAATTAATTTCATCAACAGCCACGTGGCTTTGTTTGTTTCATTCTTTTGTTGTTGTTTACACAAACAAACAATAGAAAGCTCACCTAGACTGAGCAGACGGGTCAGTTTGACGTTTCTCGGCACTTGCTGGTCGTATTTGATGCAGTTCTCTGTGAGATCCCCCGTCTGTTCGCAGCTCAGTGACGATGACGGTCAAATCGAGACAAAAACACGCATCTAACGCGCGACTGCTACGTTCCCGTGCCGTCACACCAGGAGAACGTTTTCAGGGCTGCAGTACGTTCGTAAAACCAGTTTAGATCGTTTGTAGTGCAGTGGTTCCCAAACTTTTCAGCTTCCGACCCATAAAATAACAGTGACAAAGGTGCGTGACCCCATCTGTTGGCTGTTTAAACATCCAAAAGTGCTAACGGTCCAATTCAATAAGGGCGTAATGACAACACAAACAGTCTTAGCATCTATTTAGCTATTTTTGAAATCATTAAATGACTTTCATTTCAATCCTCTGTAACAATTATGGTGTAAATATTTCATAAAAACTGGGTTTTTATTTGTAACTTGATATCTGGAGATTATCTAAGGACCCCTGATTGGTGTTGGGTGACCCACATTGGGGTCCCGACTCCAACGTTGGGAATCATTAGTTCAGCGTACGTCCTCCATCTTTGAGATGGGTGCACGAGATCAAAATACTTTTTAACTGGAAAGAAAATTACATTGGTTTGCAAGAATGTTGATTTTCTGGTTTATTTACAGCTGCGAGTGTCGTTTGTAGGGCTCCTCTTTGTTAATAAACTTTTATTCCCACTTCCTGTACAGATAGAGTTTATGACTCGAGCGTTTCCCTTCTCAGAGTCCCTGCAGGCCGATGTTTTCTGCTCCTCTGTCTCTGCATGGCCACAGTTCCTCCCTTCGTTGCGCCACCTCGCATGCGAGCTGTGCAGCAGGTCAACAAACCCGCCCTTCTTATCAGCACATTAGCTGTGAACAAAAGCAGTTGAGTCAGAGATGGCCGTACCACGGCGGGGGTCAAAGTTCCTCACGCCAACCGCCGTCCTGCCCGCTGTGCAGTCGCCGACCCTGTAGCGCCACCCCGTGTCTGAAATGTGTCTCCACACCTCAGTCAAACATCTGTCCTTTTTTTCTTTCCAGGAAATGTTTGCGTTTCTGAATAAGAAGAATCTCCGTCAGTACATTTATAAGGTGAGCGATTCTGCAGAGGTTTTAATTGATAACAGAATTAAGCAGTTGGGAAATCTTCAGATGTGATGACAGCCTTTTTTTTTTTTTAATTTTCAGAACATTATTCTCAGTTCTGGGTTAGTCCAGGATGAGATGGCCCACTACCTTTACGTCCTACAGTCGGTCACATTAAACCATTTGGAGGATCGCATGAGGATGCCGCTGGACTGCTGCAACCAGGTGAGACAGAACTTCTCCTCACATCCGACGGTTCAGTTTCTGAAACTGTCTTTGTTGTTAAAAACTGAAAGTTCGTCCCTTCCAGTATCGATGCAAAACTTAATGTGCTTTTCTTTGGTCCGATGTTTGTTTTTTCTTTTCTTTTCCTCGGTGAATCGTCTTAAATGTCATCTTGTTTTGTTCACAGATACATATAGAAAAAGGCTAAGGCTGTGTTTGAAATGTTCACTCATTCACCACATTGTAGTCATCATATAGTAGACTGAGGGTCCCCACATGGCGGACCATGGTCCCCCAATGCATTGTGGTCCATTTCCACAGATGCAGTGTGACCAGTTTCTGACGGTGGCAGTTCGAGTATAATCTAAACTCCGCTCCTCGGGGGCCGCTTTCCTGCATGTTTTAGACGTGTTCTTGCCTTAAAACACCTGCTTTAAATGATTCTGGTTCTGCAGAACCTGATGATTCGGTGAGGAGGTGATTAAACCGTCTGAATCAGGCGTGTCGGAGCAGGAAAACCTAAAACGTCCAGGACGGCAGCGCCTCGAGGCCCTGAGTTCGACAGCCCTGAAATAAATCTACTAAATGCAGAACAAATTCTTTTCTTCCTGCTTCAGGAGCAAAGAGACATCCTTCACACTTTGCGGCAGGCGGCGTTTGAGACGGACAGCGAGAACAGCCTCAGCCACGACAGGCGACGCTCACTCTGCGCAAAAGAGTTCAGGAAACTGGGCTTTTCTGTAAGTTACTGCCCTAAAAACGCATGTTGGAGATTTACTCTTTCAAACCCGATCGTCCTGAGTTTGAGCTTCTCTTTCTTTTCAGAACAACAGTAACCCCGGTCAGGACTTGGTGCGGACACCTCCCGGTCTTTTAGCGCTGGACACCATGTATTATTTTGCCACACATTATCCTGACGCCTACAGCAGGGTGAGTTCACTTATATCTGTCAAACGTTTTTTCTCTTTTAAAAAGGAACATGAACTCTACTTTATCATGATTTGACCTGTATGCTTTCTGATGAACAATAAAAACGTTGCATAACCAACTAAAACGGCGTTTTGTGGCTCGTTGCAGTTTGTTCTGGAGAACAGCAGCAGAGAGGACAAACACGAGTGTCCGTTTGCCCGGAGCAGCATCCAGCTCACGCTCATCCTGTGTGAAATCCTGCGAATCGGAGAGCCACGTAGGTTCAGACCAGGCCCAGAGACGACAGTGTTTCCTTTTTAATCCGCCATCAAACGTTAAAGTGGTCCTTGTCGTGCGTTAACAGCCACAGAGACGGGACTCGACTACCACCCCATCTTCTTCAGTCAGGATAAACTGATGGAGGAGCTTTTCTGCGTCTGTATTCAGCTCCTAAACAAAACCTGGAAGGAGATGAGAGCCACACAGGAGGACTTCGACAAGGTAGGAAAAACAAAACGTTTGTCCCCTCTGAAGGACTCTTTATGAACTCCAACCAGTCCCTCAGCAGATTGGTGATGGCTCTTTAGGACCGAAGCGTCTCCTGGTACTCATAAAACTCTGCGACCTTTGACCTTTCCGCTGCGGGCCACTGTCCCGAGCGTCAGACCGGCAGGCCGGCCTTTTGTCTTTCCTCAGGGCCAACTACCCAGGGTGCTCTGGGGCGAGGACAAAGGGCCCCGAGCTGGACAAAGAGAAACGTGGTGAGCAGCAGAAACGGAGGCAGAAGGAGACGAGAAAAACAAAGAGCTCAGTGCCTCAGCAGTAATTACGCTCCAACAGGAGGGACGTGAAAGCTCACATCAAAGGCCTCGTTTCCTCTGAAGGAATGCATATCGCCCGCCGCCTTTCATGCCAGACTTTTAGACTAAAATCATCTTTTATTGAGAAATGACGGAGTTGAAGCTGTTTTGGTGAAAACTGGAAAATAAGATTATCTCATGCGACGCTTGGACATCAAGCGTGATCTCAGCTACTACCACACAGAGTTGTAGGTCGCAGGCAAAAGAAACGTGACACTGAAAATACAGGCTTTGTTACTAACGGGTCCAGACTACCTTTCATTGGTGATGCATGCCCACACACACTCCGCAGGGTTTGAGGGAACAGTCAGCTGCCAGTCGTCCCTCTGATTGGTCACCGGAGCTAAATGACATAGAGGAGGTCACGTGGGGCGGGGGGTGTGCATGTGTGGCAGAATCAGGGTGTCTGTTTACAAAACACCCAAAGGCTGACGGCTCTCCCGTCACGCAGGTGATCTCTGACGCACCTAAACTCCGCTCGCCATCCCCGTTAGCTTTCTGAGGATTCGTTAAAATACTTTAAAGGAGGAGAAAATGGAGGTAAGACTTTCTCGAGAATCTCTCTTTTTTTTTTTTTAATCATTCCTGAAGGTTATTATGTTAGAAAAGAGGCAGCATTTCACAATCCTGAGTAATTAAAGTGTGAAGGAGCTGAAAATGTCTGAACACCGGGTTGATTTCGTCTGTGAGACTTTTTAGTCACTTGTTTTTGTGTCACGATACACAATAAGAGTCTGACTCTGTTTGTTTTTCTCCCGCTGCCAGATAAATTCACTCGTAAACACTGTGAAGACGATAAAATCCTTGTCGACTCTGCCTTTAGGTTGTTCTAAAAGACGACATCTGAACGAAACCAAATCCCTCATATGACACTTTAGCTGCTGATTGTTTGCAATCAGGAATGATTCGGGTCAGCAGTAGCACCGTATAGATTTCTGTATAGATTGTTTCTCCATTTCCAGCTGAGCGAGTTATAGATTTTAAACTCTGCGGTTTGACAAGCCGCCCGCAGCTCGCCCCTCGGTCCATTTTTATGAGCTTCACTTTAACAAGTCATGCAGAAAAAAGCCACGCAGCAGTTCAGTCTGGCAGCATTTGTTTAGGTTTATGTTTGTTTGTTTGTTTGTTTGTGTGTCGCACACAATGGACGGATTATTGAACACGTGTTTGTATAAAAAAAAACAACAAATCTTGTGATTGGATGCTAAACTTCAGGCTGATAATCGATGAAATCTGACCGGATCAGAGATGAGCCGATGACGGATCATCCTGGGTTTGTAACGGTGCTGGAGACACTCAGATGATGTGTTCAAGGCTTGTAAAGTGCTTAAAACAAGAACTGTATTGCATTTATTGTTGCAAAGTTGTTGGTTTGTTTAGAATATAATCCACTGACGCTCTTTAAGGTTGAAAATTACCATTTAAAAGGCTTGAATTTAACTTCTCAGAGGATGTAAGACGACTAAATGTGAACTGAACGCTCCTCTCCAGCGCCTCCTATTACCCCTTGTTTCCCTGCGAACTCACCTGGCTCCGTGTTCCCCAGGTGATGCAGGTGGTGAGGGAGCAGATCACCAGGACCCTGTCGAGTAAGCCGACCTCTCTGGAGCTCTTCAAAAACAAAGTTAATGCTCTGAACTACAGCGAGATCCTGAAGCTGCGGCAGACGGAGCGGCTGCATCAGGAGGAGACTCTCGCGCCGCCCGTGCTGTGAGTCCCAGAGCTTCAGGTTCTGCTCGCTTCAGACACGATGAGGGGTTTCAGGATTAAAGATGGTTGTACTGCATGATAAACAACAGGATCACCCGCTCCACACAGCTTCCACTCCTAGCATTTTACTGTCCGGACTGAGAACGTTCTTCCTTTCCAGCGAACTCAAGGAGCGCCTGAAGCCGGAGCTGCTGGAGCTGATCCGCCAGCAGAGGCTCAACAGGCTGTGTCAGGGAACCATGTTCAGGAAGATCAGCAGCCGACGAAGACAGGGTGAGACGAACGTACAGCTCAGATCATCAGTTAACGTCTCACACCGTCGACCCGTCACTTTAAATCTAACTATTGTTGTTTGTTTTCTCCTCCCGTCAGATAAACTGTGGTACTGCCGCCTGTCGCCCAATCACAAAATGCTGCATTTCGGTGACGTGGAAGAAGATGCAGAAAGTCCAGCAATAGAAACACTTCAAGAAAAAAGTGAGTTTTGGCTCCTTTTTACCTCCTGGAAGCCTAAGCAGAAGCTCATGCATGTAAACAAAAGGTCATGCACGCGTGAGATTAGTTTATAAACCTTTGCAGCTTTTTAAAAATGTTTTTATATCCAGTCCTCTTACTGACCTGCAGCCGTTTCCTGTTCTTATCACTTACTTTTTAAAGACTTGTTTGAGATGCTGCTGACATCAGTTTAAACATCTGATATGTTTACTATGTTCCATTCTGAGTAAAATATGGATTTCTGAGATTGGCAAATCGTTCCATTTACATTTTACACAACTGAAGTTGTAAACTGGTTAATCTGGACTTGGTCAAACTAATGATAGATATTAAATGAAAACCATTTGGATGTAAAGAAGTGGATTTTGCAGACATTTTCTGAACTCGTTCCTCTTCCAGTTCCGGTGGCAGATATTAAAGGCTTGTTGACGGGGAAAGACTGCCCCCACATGAAGGAGAACAAAGGCAAACAGAACAAGGTCGGTCCAGCTCCTTGTGAGTTTTTGTGTGTTGGTGTTGGTTGACGTAACGAGCTGCTCTCCTGCTGCAGGAGGTGATGGATCTGGCATTCAGCATCACGTACGACGTCGAGGAGTACAGCCTGAACTTCATCGCCCCCTCCAGAACCGACGTGAGTCTGGGCTCTGTACTTCCTGAATTCCTCCGTGTTTCTAGAAGCTCTTTGCTGGTTTTGACCCGAGCGCTTTGCCGTCTTCTCCCCATCTGTCAGTTCTGCCTGTGGACGGACGGGCTGAGCGTCCTCCTGGGCAGGGACATGAGTAGTGAATCCATGCGGAGCGAGCTGGAGATCCTCCTCTCCATGGAGATCAAACTCCGCCTCCTGGACCTGGAGAACGTTCCCATCCCGGACAGCGCCCCCGTCGTCCCAAAACCTCCGAGCAACTACAACTTCTGCTACGACTTCAGCCAGACGGAGCAGTAGGGCGTGCACAGAAATGGGAACGGCTGCAACGTGTGTTGTGCATCCATGCACTTATTTTGTGATTATTTTTTTTTTAGGACAATTTCCACAGATTATTGAAACTCCGACATCAAACTACATCTCTGCACCTGTTCCTCGGTGCTCAGGAAGCTTAAAAAAATGATTTATCTTCCATAAAACAACCACTCGGGTCACGGTATGTTAAATTTATTACCAAATCCTTTTTATATTCTTAATTGCATCTAAAGAAATATGTAAAGAATGTCCCAAAGTGCACAGCTTTTCTTTTCTTATTTTAAAGTGGGCATAATTTGACCACATGGTACAAATAATTCATGTACAGCTGAGGAGAGAAATGTATTTTTCAGTGTCTAAAAGCTTTTTTTTTTTATCTCTCTGAATGAATTTTTGTTTTAAAGCATCGTGTACACGTGTGTTTAGTTTGAACAGACCTTTGCCACAAATCAATGTTTGATGCTTGCAGTGACTTTTTTTTATTATTCCTGTAAATCTGCATGATTCCTGACCAGATTGATTTTTTCAGATCAGACGTTTTAACGTTTAAGTTGTTGCTTCTTGTGTGAGGTACTCGTTATAATGTGACATAGGCGACTCAGAGCAGCTGGCTACAAACTGACATTAACGGTCTACATGACTTCCAGCCATCTTGAAAGGAGAAATAAATCGAGGCCTTTTCATTTCAACGCAGCTGATGGGCTTCCTGGATGCCCCTGATTCACTTTAATCAGTAAAAAAACACAAATTCACACAAACAAGAGTCGAATGTCTGTTTTTTTTTTTTGTCTTTTCTTATTGCATTGTAGCCAAAACTTTGGTTTATTTCCAAACATTTTGTGTAGTTTGGTCATAAAACAGTGTTTTTAACAAAAAGAAATAACGGAGGTTCGTTGTGTTAAGGTAACGTATAAAAAGGTCCACAGATTTCAACACAACTCATCTGGATTTGTCTGCTTTTTGTGGGACGACGCAGCATTTTTACCCCCCGCCGCCAAAAGTGAAGGAGATGAGGGTTTTTTATCTGTAGCGTTAGCAAAATATCCCCTGAACCACTGGACAGATTTTAATAAAACTAAGAAAGCAATCACTGGATTCACATCTACAACTGATTAACTCCTGGAGTCAACACCTTCCAAGATGGCCGCCACAGCTAAGCATCTTTGGCAGAAACAAAAATAGCCGCAACAATTGGTGCGGTAATAGCTGAGAGTCATCCTCGGCACATCCTCTGAGCACCGACTGAAATGTTGACAGTCTGTTAGCGAAATACCTCACGAACCACCGGATGGATTTTAACTAATCGCTGGACAAACGTCTGCAGGAGTCGCTCCAGTTCAAGATGGCAGCCACAGCTAATTAAACGGAGCCGACACGGAAGCAGCTCCAACTCGGAGCTGAACGTGAGGTGGTAGTAGCTGCGAGTCATCCTGACACGTCGTTAACGAGGTTCGATCAGAGGTGGCGGGCGATATGCATTCGCTCCTGAAATGCTGCGACTTCAGTGCCTTAAAGTCTGAGTCAGCGTCACAAACCGATGCTAGAGTTCTTTAAATAAATAAAGCAACACTCTGGTTTGATCATAACATTCATTAAAAACATTAAAACAAAAATAAACGGTACTAAACTTGAAATGATCAGGATTTAGTTTCAGAACATCACTTCCTGTTTTATCCGAGCTGTACTGATGAGTTCTTAGTGTTTAAAATAAATATGAGTACGAAGGCAGGGCGGGTGGAGAGTTTATATATTCCTTCATTTTTCCTTCCTAAAGTAAAAAAACTAAATTACATTAATTCAAAATGATTAAATTATAAAACAGTTCCTGCTGCTTCATGTTTCAACCAAACCTTCAGCTAATCTTTTAGATAAACGTGTTAACTTTTAAACACAAAAGTTTTCTGTCTTTAAAGAGAAGTCTGTGTGTCTGACGGTGATCCATCAGATCAACCTAAATATCAGATGTTTTTATTTGAGGGGAACGCCAGCCCCACCCGGAGCGGCCGTCAGTCGCTCAGCGTCACGTCAGCCCCACCTATGAGTCTGTGATGAACATTTTCCAGAAACGGCAGCTGTGACTGGAGGAGATCCACCGCCGTCATGGAGATGTTTTTGCACCTCGACACGTCGACCGTTTTCAGGCGCTGGCAGTGCTGCATCAGGAGGAACAGGGACCTGCAGGTGAGCAGAGAAACGCCTCAGGTGAGTCGGGTAAAGGTTTGTAGCTTCTTCCTTCGGTTTTTACAGTCACATTTCTTCTCTGCTACTTTGTGTTTTTATCCAGGCGTACATCAGGAGTGGTGCGCTCTGACCTTTTCAGCTTTATTTACAATAAAATCAGATCTCTTCAGTTCCTTCAAAAACTTTCTCTAAAATCTGCTTCAGCAGGATGCATCTAATTTGATCTTTTTAGCTTTCACCTTCTCTTTTGCTAATTCTAGCTTTTAACTACAGCTCTACTCAATTTAAATTTTAGTCAAAATTAGCTAATTTTAGCTTTTATCCATAGTTTTGTTAATTTTAGCTTTAAGCTACTGTTTTGCTATTTTATTGCTTGTAGCTATGGTTTTGCTGATTTTAGCTTTTAGCTATTTTATTGCTTTCAGTGGCAGTTTTGCTAATTTTAGCCTAAAGCTACTGTTTGCCTAATTTTAGCTTTTAACTACAGTTTTGTAAATTTTAGCTTCAAGCTCTCATTTTAGCTGATTTTAGCCTTTAACTACTGATTTCCTAATGGTAGCTTTTAGCTACAGTTCTACTCATTTTAACTTCTAGTTAAAATTTGCTAATTTTAGCTTTAAGCTCTTGTTTTGCTATTTTATTGGTTTTAGCTATGGTTTTGTTGATTTTAACTTTTAACTAGGGTTTTGCTAATTATAGCTTAAAGCTACTGTTTGGCTAATTCTAGCCTTTAGCTACAATTATAGTCATTTTAACTATTAGTCAAAATTAGCTAATTTTAAGTTTTAACTGCAGTTTTGCTCTTTTTAGCTTCAAGCTGTCATTTTAGCTGATTTTAGCCTTTAACTACTGCTTTCCTAATGGTAGCTTTTAGCTACAGTTTTACTCATTTTAACTTTTAGCTGCAGTTGTGCTAATTTTAGCTGCAGCAGTGGGTGAAGCTGAACAGCACCCACCTGTCGGTGATGTTGTTGCAGCAGGACAGGTGGAGGTGCTGCAGCCGGTGGAGGTACGGCACAGCCTGAGCCACGCTGCGGTCGGTGACGCCTGGACACTGGCTGAGCGCCAGGCTGGTGAGGCTGCGGCAGTGCCGGCCCACCGACGCCAAGCTGGCGTCAGTGATTTCTGGCAGCATGGAGAGCGACAGACGCTGGAGCTCAGGGTGGCGCACCACCTGAAGGGACAGGAAGTAACAGCTGCTGACAACACTCACTTTCAACCACTGATGGGACGAAACCTTCGTCTTTAAATGATCCGATCTGAAACGCTGAACATAAAGATGGAGTCTGAAACGAGTCCAAACAACCGACCTGTGTGATGCTGCTGTCAGTGAGCTTGGCGCAGGCCGAGAGGTCCAGCTCCTGCAGCCGTTTCAGAGCTAAAAGCGACGCTCCGGCTTTTTGTTTGAACTGCTGCAGGTCGTTCTGCGTCACCATCTTGGGTCGCTCCTCAAAAGGCATCCGAGGGGGTTTAAAGAAGCCCATGTTGCCAAACGTCCGGGTGAACCTCGGACCTTGGTCTCCCTGTGAGAAACACCGGGAACGTGCACACAGTTACGAACACGTGCACTGTTGAATTGTTCTTTTCAGCCCACAACAGCATGTGGATGCTGGTACTCACCGTCTCGTCGTCGGGTTCACTTTGGTTTTTCTGCACCATCCCGAGGAGACCCCAGTCAGTGATTTCTTTACACCAGCCGAGCCGCAGGATTACCAGATTCTGCAGGTAGGTGGCGATGGCGCACACGGACAGGTCGGTCACGTTGACGCACGACGTCAGGTCTAACTCACGAAGAGAATCCCCAAGGAGCTGCGTGAGCGAGAAAACTGCAAGATCCTTGAGGGAGAGGAGGACAGATGGTTATTCTTCCTGTTCCTGCTCATCACCTGCAGCAGAAAGCCCGGGAGGTCACTGACCCTGACATAGGTGCAGCTCTTCAGGTTCAGCATCTCCACATTTCTTCTGCCAGCCTTGGATCCCTTCAGGCCTTTCACCATCTCCGTCCCACTGATGTGTGGACATTCGGATAGATCCAGAGACGCCAGGGACGACACGGACAGCAGGTCTGCGAGACCTGAGGAATGAATCAAAGCATCACTGACAGAACAGGACAGGAACCCTGGAGCGGCAACAACAAGGGACAGGAAGGAGGAAAAAGTAACTTCAACAAAAAAGCATTTCACCTTTAAAACTGTTGATGTTAACATCTGGCTTATTGGCTGTACATCTTCAGCTCCGTTAATCCAATTAAAACTAATTTATTTTATATATTTACCTTTTTTCACTGATGCCATCATCGGGTCAGTTAGACTTTAACCTCACTAAACTCGGAACTTCTGAAGCTGTAGCTCCAGAACTTTGTAGCTTCCATCCCATAAAATAACAGTGACAAAGGTGTGTTCACTGCTGGTTTAAATATGTAAAAAAATGCTAATAATCGTACTAAACAAGATTATAATGACACAACGCAAACAGTCTCAACATCCACAACACTGTTTTTATAAATGTACAAGTACCGATTTAATTCTTTGTAGGAATTATGGTGAAAATATACTATCAACTATTTTATTTTTTAAATGAGTTGATATCTGGAGATTATCTAGGGACCCCCCACTTGTTTTTTGGACGCCCGCTGGCCTGGAGGATACTCTGGTCCGATCCGCACCTTTTTCTGTGATCCTCCAGTCGCGTGACAAAGAGAGGTGCGTCAGAGACTTCAGGCTTCGAGCCGCAGCCTCCACAGACCTGCTGGTCAGCTCGGTGCAGCCGCTGATGTCCAGTTTCAGGAGGCTTGGCTGGTGCTTCACCAGAATCTCCACCGAGTAGTCGGTCAGCTCTTTGCAGCCCTGAAGATACAGCTCCTCCAACACCAAACCCTGAACCTTAAAGGGAAAAGGATTAGGAGCTGGTGTGAATGTATGACGTGTCCGTTTGAACTCTGAACTATAAGATGAGCTTAAGAATCAAAAGGCTCACAGTCTGCTGACCTGTGCGACTGTGCGCAGCGACTCGGGGGTGATGGAGGTCCTGCTGATGTCCAGACCTACCAGGGTGGACCTCTGCTCTGTCAGCAGCCTCCTCAGGTTCCTGAGTGACAGAAGAGCCGAGGAGTCCTCCACGGCGCCCACCGGGCACCCTTGGTACGGGTCAAACTCAAAAGCTATGTGGCAGCCGGCCAGCGAGAGGCGGCAGAGGTGCGGCGTGCAGCCGGTGAGGCGGTTGAAGGTGAGGTCGGACAGGTAACGCAGGTCTGACAGATCCAGCTCCTTCAGACCGCTCAGAGCCGACCTGACCTGCAACACAGACATGGACTGCCAACTCAAAACAAAGAAAATACATAGCAGGAAGTTTTATGAGAGGTTAGGGTCATACTCATGAAAGTAAACCATGTCTCTTCAAGAATCTGAAGGGGCCACGATATTATTAATGCATAAATAATTAACAGTCTGGCATTACTTGAAGGAATGCATATCACCCGCTGCCTGTAACGCATTTAAACTAGGATCATCTTATGATGAGAAGGAATGGAGTTAAAGCCATTTTGGTCAAACAATATAAAGGACATTAACATATTTTCCAGACTATAAGGAGCACCTAAAAGCCTTCAATTTTCTCAAAAAACGACAGTGCGCCTTATAATCTGGAGCACCTTATATATGTAAGAAGTTGTTATGTTTTAGTACGACTTTGGTAAACTACAAAGCCGCACCGCTTGCAGCATTAAGGCTCAGTTATCATCCTGCAGGGCTCCATGCACGGCGCGCAGACCTGAGCGAGCGTTGGAGGCGTTTATACTTGATGCTTACATCGGTGCAGTATTCTCTGAAAAGACGGGGCTGTTTTCTTTCTCTTAATGCGTCTTATAGTACAGTGCGCCCTACAGTGTGGAAAATACGGTATGTGCAATCTCATACAAGATGAGCAAGTGTGGTGAACGACTTTCAGCTACTACCACACTAAAATTTAGCTCAATAACCATAAAACGGACTGAGATATAATCATTCATTTTAATTTGCCCGGATGACTGTAAAATGAGTAGCAGCTGACCTTTTTTCAGGGCGGTCAGGTTGAACTAAAACAAGGATCCATTCATCCAACGTGTCTCTTGAGCCATTACCTGCCGCCTGTGCTCCTCCCTGGACAGAAAGGCTCCAGACATGAAGAGACTGTCCAGGCCTCTGAGGTCCAGCCTGCGCAGGGAGGTGAGGCGAGGGAGGAGAGCCAGCAGGGAGGCCTCGGTGACGCTGCTACCAGGAAGGGCCAAGCTCTCCACCTTGGAGCCAAGACACATACCCACCTGAGGAGAGGGAAAACTCAACATTAAAAGTCATTCATGACTAAATATAACTCATTATTCACGTGATCCAGCATTCATATCATTTACAATCTAACTACTTCTGCATACTTTGTGCCATTTTATCCATTTAGATATCCAAACATTCAGCAGATATGAGCTAGGACTTTAGGTTTTTGTAAATATTTAAATTTAATTACAAATAATTTCCCCATAGATCATTAGGATCTCTTCAGTTCCTTCTAAAAACGTTGTTGTGTTCCTATATTTTTTACTTTTTTTGCTTTAATGCTCCTTTAAGCTGTGCGTCTTCATGCTTTCAGGTACTGTTCTGCCTCTTTAGATCATCGGCCGCCGTAATTCAGTGTCAATATGAGGCGAGTTAGACTTTGTTTCATTTTCCTGGCAACCACTGACGTTTTTACAGCTTTACAACGTGAAGTATTGTTCTTTAAATATTCCACGCCTGCAGGTTCACATGCAAACAACTCACCTGTCTGTAATAAGGGAGAACTTTGGACCATAGTGCCTGCATGCCACTGCTGAGTAAGATGTGGCAGCCGTAGCTAATCTGCATATTTGTCTGCTGATGCTAGGTGTTTCTAAAATGAATAAAAGCCCCTCGACATGTCTGAGAGGTTTTCATGAGCTCTGACTGATGCTTTGTGGTTGTTTTGTGAACTCACAGGCAGAAACAGACTTCAGATATGGAAAGATATATCACCTCCAGGAGGAGTGATCTGGAAATACTGAAGCCATCCAGCTGGCTAATCTTCAGGCTGCAGCGGGACTTCCTGGACAGACCCCTGACCAGCTCCAGGGATGAGGCTGAAGCCGGGAAGCTGAAGGTGACGTTCTTCTGCACATGAGACACAGACATGAGGCCGGCTGCACCCAGTGTGTGTGTGTGTGTGTGTGTGTGTGTGCAGTTTGGAGGAAGTTACCTGGAAGCGCAGGTCCTGGCTGGCGGTGTACCAGCTGTGGCAGACCAGCGAGGCCTCCTTCCTGTCTGAAGCGTGGAGAAAACTCAGGATGTAAACTATGATCTGGAGCAAGAGATGGAAACATATCATCAGATTCATTATAAAACCCATGGAGGGGAAAGATCCAATCCTGAAGCTTCGGCTCAACCCATACCACACCGTGAATGCCAGATCCTGAACTGACAAGCAGAATCACTGCTTTTTAAACAAATTTAGACTTTCATTGCTGCTCTTTGGCACAGATATCTGTAATAAACTCACCTCCTGTGGCAGCTCAGGTGTTTCTTTAACGTCCTCCCCATCGCTGTCTTCCATTTCTCAGAGTATTATCAGAAATCACCTCAGACCATCTCAGCCTGATGATCACCTGTCCAACTAACCGGAGTGAAAACACTCAAACTTTAGCTTTTTTTAAGCTAGCTCCTACAAATGGCAACAACAAAAGCAGTCCCATTCTCACCACTTCCTCGTTTATAAAAATTAACAACTCCAGTCTTTAAACGCTGCTGAGGAGCCGTCTTAGCTGCTGACATGTCCAAAAAAAGCCGCTTTTCGCGTTAAAAACCGTACATTTCCGCAGGCGGGCTAACCTCAGCGGAATCAGCTGACCGCGAGAAGACAACAGGGGCGGGGCGTTGGAGCTAATGCTCGCCTCTGATAGGTCGATCCGTTGCCGGGCGACCGATGACGCTTTCTCTGCTTGTTTAGTGGAACCACGAAGTACTGCGTTTCTTTCCCCCCATTTTGTCAAATTTTGGAGCTATTTTCTCTGTTTTGGTGACGTCTGTGTGGAAATAATAACTGTTGTGTTTGTTTACTCATTGGCACGAGGATAAATTACTATTATGCTTCAGTAACAAAATGATGTGTGTTTGAACTGTATGTAATCAGAAATGTAGAGTATTGAAATAATATAAGTGGGGTGGGGAAGGAATAATTTTCACATTTTTAAAATAAGGGTAAACATTTAAAACATTTAATGCAAGCACAACGCACTTTTTGGTTTAAGGAATTATAAACAATACAAACAATACTGCATGGACCAGTTTTTTTAGATAAAATGTTGCTAAAATCGGAAACATATTTTCTCGAAATGATGCAGAAAAAGAAAAGAATTAAACAATATTCTTCTAACACACACAGATCTCAACAACCGAGCTCCATCTTATATTAAAGATCTTATTGATCCATATTTTCCTAACAGAGAACTTTGCTCTCACTGCAGGGTTACTTGTGGTTCTTAGAGTTTCTAAAACGGGAGGCAGAGTTTTCAGTTCTCAGGCTCCAACTTCCAGTTTCTGTCTACTTTTAAAACTAGGCTTCAGGCTTTCCTTCTTGATAAATCCTGTAGTTAGAGTTAGGTTTCCTGAGGTATCCTTTAGTTCTGCTGCTATAGGCTCAGACTGCTGGAGGACAAACTGACCTCATTTCCTCACTCTGCTGCTGTCTTTATTCTCTGCTCTCCATCTATCAATAACTTGTTTTTCTTACCATAGAAACCACAGCTGGATCAGCCATTCTGTGTCTGTCTGCGTCTCTTTCCTGTACTGAACACAATCTCTGTAAACCTTTACACGTGAAGCTCTTTCCTTGTTTTTCTTTTCATGGAAAGGGTTCTAATCATGATTAAAAAAAAAGAATAAAAAACAGTCAAATCTAAACTTATAATATGATTTTATTGTATTTTATTTTCAGTGTTTAGAAAGAAACTAAATTAGTGTCAATAAAATGAATGTTTACATGGCTGTTCCTCGAAGATTTCATTAAAAATAAAATTAATGAACAGACTGGAATCTACTTAAGTATTTTTCCAAACCTCGTTTTTGTTGATTTAGTTTGTAAATTTGTAAAATAAATTACAGTTTCACTTCTTTTTTAAGGACTCTCTCATCTTTTTCAACTGGACTCACACAGACCTTGACCTTTTTTATGTTTTAGTCCTTATAAATAAAAAAAAAAGCTGTTGTGATCACCACAAACACAGATATTTTACTGACGCCACAGATTTTTCTCAGAACCCAGGAAGTGGTCGTCACCTTCATGACGGGATGCTTAAAACAATTTAAAGGAAATTACTTCTCTATTCATCTGCTTATCTATAACACATTTCTACCTGTAATTAATAAAGTTACAAAACCAAATCAGTTATTTGCTGATTAGTTGTCTAGCTCAGAACATAGAATTCATTTATTACAAAATAATAATTTGTTTGTTTGGAAATGTATAAAACTTGTTAAGGTACCAGTTTACAATAAAGGGTTTATTAATGATTAATAAATAACTTATTCATGAGTGTGTAAAGCATTAACAATCATTTATAAAACATGTTCATACGTCAAAGGAGGCTCACTGTTTGGTAAGCTCATAATCTGTACTTTTATTCATTCAGGTAATTTTTTGTGTTTTATAATTGTTTTTCATACAGTTGGTAATGCTGTAAAAACTCAAGATGAACGTATTTAAAAAGCATTAATAAATCATTAATAAAGAGGCCCTTATTCAAAATTACAAACAGTTCAAACTCAATTATCTAATAAAAACAAAAACATTAAATCATTTCTAATTTAATTCAAATTAAACATCTGCTTGTTCAGTTTAAATGTACTAGTACTTTAAAATTCTCATTTTATTATCGTCAAAACTCCAACACTGGAAAAAATAAGAAATAAGAGTCCTGTTTAATGAAGACGTCTCAGAGAGTTGGCTGTTTTAACCCCAAACCTCATTCTGTCCTAAATCAGAAGAAGTGCGTGGGAACGTTTCCTTCACAAACCTGCGGCTTCCTGTTCAGTTCTGCTGTCGTTATTTATGGTTTGACCTACATTTAAAGGTCACGGCACGGTCTTGAGGTCTGTCGCTTCCAGCTGAGGTATGCTAAAAAGTTTTTATTTAAATAAAATTTACAGTCGACAGGGATGAGTTTGCTCACAGAGGCTTGACCATATAAGGGCAATCTACTTCCTACTACAGACTGCTGGCAGTAAGTTTAGCTGGTTTGCTTTTATACATTATGGACAAAATATACAACTTACTAAACACAAACACGACAAATTTAACATTTCCTGTACGCTTCTACCTCTTCTGATTTCACATTATTAATTTAAAATCAATTGGAGAAACATGGTTGCTCTAAAATTCCCAGAGAAATGGATTCACATATTTGTACAAAACACACATTAAAGACGGCATGAGCGTAAAAATATCGAAAAGTAAAAATATAAAGAAATGTTAATAAATAAATTGGTCAACTATGAACAGCTTATATATGTTTTAGTGTGCACAATCCTGTGTAGAGGTTAGATAATGTACAAGTTATATATTTATACACAAAAAACACTCAAAAAAGACTGATATTTATAATAAAAGTCTGGTTGTCTAACACCGAGCTGCTAAAACACAATATATCTACAGAACAACAGCCTAACGTACCGACACAAGACAGAAATAAGGCCAGTCGTTCAATCAGGATCACAAAAGAATCTGTAAACATTTAGGAAACAACAACAAAAACATTAGCTTATGTTGGAAGCTGCAGAAGGAAATGTGTTTCTGTAAAGGACTGATTTGAGTCACCTTTTTATCTGCTTTGATTATTTAGGAGACAAACCTTCTGATTGTCCTGAAGTACAAGTTCTGGATTAAATTTCCTCCAGAATCTTTATTTTTTTTAAATCACCCCAAGTTCTCTTTGCTCTCCCCTCCTTCGTCCCGCTCTTCCTCACCAACGTCCTCCTTTTCGATCGTGTCGCTGTGGATCGCCGCGGGCGGGGGCCCCTGGGGGCCGCGGCACCGAGACGCCGAGCGGAGAGTCGTGGCGCCCGCAGAGACGGACGACAGCGAGTCCATGTCCCCGTCAGGTCCGCAGCTGGGCGCCGGAGACGCAGGGCGCACGGAGGGGGACGTGAACGGCTGGAGGAGGAGAAGAAGAAGAAGAAGAAGAAGTGAACGTGAACAGCAACTTCATCCATGTTCTTTAACTTTTCAAACTTAGGTTAAGAAAAAAAAAAGAAGGTAACTCTGAATGTACTTTTGTTTTCCAGTGTTTTATCTTTCTGAACACTTTGAGCTTTTTTAGCCGCTCAGATATCAGCGTGTTCAGCTCATTCAGCAGATAAGGGCATTACTTTAGGTATTTTTGTAAGTTTTTATACTTTTCAAAGTATTTAACTTTATTTAGAAACACTTTCCTCACAGAAACACAAGGAGACCTATTCAGATCCTTCAGAAACATTGTTCTTTTTGAAATCTGCTTCAAGAAACTTGTTCCTCTTTTTAAATTATTGTAACTCTTAGCAGCCTTTAGCTCATGTTTTGCAACTTTTGTTACTTTGAACTTTTAGCTGGTTGTTCGCCACAAAGTCAGTATTTTGCTCTTTTTACCTGTTCGCTAGTCTTTAGCTCTTTTTTAGGTTTCTTTTTTTCTCTTTATTTTCGAACAGACAAAATAAGCCAGGAAAATAAATTTAAAAAATATATTTATGTAATTAAAACAAATTGTCTTGCCCAATCGACATGCAATCTTACATTATCTGTTCGAAAAGAAGCAGGTAGAAGATACAAGATCTTATATTTTCCTGCCCCTCTCATCCTCATCAACTTATAAACATTTGAATCTCCAAACACCAAATAAACTTAAATTATTTTCACATTACATGACACTTAAATCTCACATTCTCATCTTTAAATATACAATTATTTAAACATTTTATAACATCAATAGCATTATTGGTCTTTGAACCAATAAGCTCCTTTTAAGTTTCTTTTAGGTTTCAGATGGTGTTTTTTTTTCATTTAGCTTTAACGACTCAGTTTTAGCATCTTCAGAAGAATTTCAACAGAGTCGCTGAACGTTTACACCGGATTTTCACAGAAAACGCAGTTTCTCTCGTTGTTTTTACTGTTTAACCTCAAAAAACAAGCATGGGCAGAAGGAGAACATGGATGACTGACTTGAGGAGTTTCAATTAGCTGACAAACTAATTTGACAGCAAGATTAAAATGTTTTATTGAGAAGTAAAATGAATTTCTCATTAACGTAATCACAACAATCAGACTGGAGCGTGAAACTCCACCGTGTGCAAACGTAGTGTTCACCTGCAATGTGATGCTGGACTTGTTGGTCTTCTCCTTGACTTTAGCCAGAACCCCTTTAAGTCCGGTTGATTTCTCGCTCGCCTCCAGTGCTGCTCGGAGTAGTTTGGGAGTCTCCGGCCTGAGAGGTGCTGCTGGCGCCTGAGGGGATTCCTTAACCTCTTCTTTGGCTTCAGGCTTCTTCCCTTTGTTCAGCATCTTCCTGCAGTTGAGAAAGGGACACAAATCAGTCTAAAAAATGTTGTAGTAACTAAATAAATACAGGCAGGTGCTGTTTCAGCACTGCACAGAAAACCCTTTGAATGTAAACGTCACTGACAGAGGAGAAACGGAGCAGAAAGTGCAATAATATAACGTCATCCATGTTCAACCTGGCTTTCTTGCGGAGCAGCTTCTTAGACTCAGGGTAATGGACCAAGATCTCGTTCAGGTCTTTTTTGTCCAGGATGAACAGATTGGCAAAGCCATGCGCGATCACATTGGCTGTGCGCCGGTTAACTCCACCGACTGCAAGCAAGCTGCAAAGGTGAGAAGATCGTGGTTAGTGGTTTTCTCCCAAACGCACATCAACTGTGTCGTTGTGTACATCACCACAGACCCTTACCTTATCTCCCCAAAGACTGATCCTGCCCTGAGGGTGGCGAACACCGTCCTCCCGTCAGGTCCTCCAACCACCTGCACCTCCCCTGCTTTTATGATGTACATCTCTCGACCTACCTCACCCTGAGCGGGACAAAAAAAACGGAGGCAGAACGAGAACAAAAGATAACAACGGTTAAAAAACACAGACGTTCACAAACTTCACAGCCAAGCTTTTCACACAAACAGTCTACCTTTTTGCAGACATAATCACCAGGCAGGTAGACAACAGAACGTAGGCTTTTGAGCATGTCAAAAATCATTTGTCTGTCACAACCCTGTCAAGCAAAAAGACAGTTCCTCAGTTCCTTCTGACCCCAGGTTTATTTTTAGATTAAAGGCACTGAATGTAGGATTATCACTCATACTGTGGTCACATCTTCAAGATATTTTACCTGAAAAAGAGGGACTTTGCTCACAATGGAGTAGTTGACGTCTACAGCGATGTCCAGGCGCATTTTATCCGGCAGCTGAGTCAGAAGTTCCTGCTCATCTGGTTTTCAGACAGCAGAAAATAAGGAGAAAAGTTGAAGCCACCGCCCAAAATTACAACTTTGTAATAATCTAAACTAATAAAAAATGCCTGCATCTTGATGTATGACCTGTATAAGAGCAGCTGTCAGTAGCTCATCGCCATGGTAACCACACACCTTTGTCTGTCACTCCTTGACTACCAGGTCAATGAGAGGCAGACAGAAGCGGACTGAAAACTAAGCCTCAAACAAACAGCCGCCGTGCAAAAACTAAAAGTCGCATCTCAGAAATTCTTGAGTTTTAAAAGTTTTAAAGAGAATATTTTAAGCTAAATAACTGGGTCTACAGAAGCTTGGCTGTGCGATCTCTGTACTGTGGGGTGATCTGAGAGGAAACTGTAAATGTTGTAGCAGTGAGGGACACAGCAGGTGAAGGAAGACAAAAACATCTACATTTTGATGTATAAATTATACATGTAGACATTTTAAAAGTCAGCGTGACGCCATCAACAGTCAGCTGAATCTCAAAAATCGTAAAACTTAAACCGTGGTTGTGCAAAAACCGTAACAGATATGAAAATGAGAGTTCAGACGTGTGAAGTCTAACTTTCTGTGACCCGATTACACTTTGAGTGATGTCTCTCCTGTGAAATATGTCTGAGATCCAGAGCTCCAAAGAGAGCTGTGTCTTCTCCCCTGTGTCGCCAAAACCCTGTTGATCCCCATTATTTTCTTTTCGAGCAGTTCTTTGCAAAGTCGTAGCACCTTACCCAGCATGCCTTGTGACTGCCAGGTGTAGTTGTACCAGGTCTTGACTCGGTTCTGGACATCTTTAGGGATGCGGTAGGATGTCATGTATTTAATGGTGTTGTCCATACAGGTGCGGTAGTAGGTCTGAGCTGCTGTGGCTGCGCCGACCACGTCCCGCATCTGACGGACGGATTTAAACAGATTCGTTTGCTTCTTTAAAACGTGACACAAGGATAAAACAGGAGGTTTAGGCTGTGCTTCAATGAACTCCTTCATTTACCTGTCCAATCATGATTGAGAAGGCAAAGACTCCAACGAAATAGTTGATGAGCTGGAAGACGATCTCGAACAGGGAGGTGGGGTCCGGCAGACCTCCGATCGTGATCAGAGTTTTAACGGCGAAGTAGTAACATCGGATATAACTGAACGGAGAGAAAAACAGAGCAGCTTCACAACAGAAGTAAAAATAAAGCAACTGGGAGGTGATTTGAGTGATCCCAACGCTGCAGTTCTTTTACTTAAATTGATATCTCTGATGTAAAAAGTTGATATTAAAGTTCTGTTAAAATTTATCCCTTTAAATGCAGCTGCACCGACCCGTTTCCATCTCCATTGTAGACCCACTGGGTCGCTCCCAGTCCGATGTAGGTGGAGGCCCAGTGGTAGAGACAGGCGTTGCAGTGAAGACAGTAGAGAAGATACGTGGTGGTACGGATCACCCTGAAACACAGAACACGATGCTTCTACTCACACTGAAACATTTCTCAAATGTCTGAGAAAGAGGTTAAAGAAGGCGCACAGAAACTGACCTGTAAATATAGGCTTTGGTCAAGATGGCCTCCAGACGCTCGTTGAACTCAAAGAAGGAGTTGATCTGCAGATGGAGAGGATAAACAAATAAGACATGGAGTTTGGAGTTTCAGAACTGATTAGAAAAAAGACGCAGATTTACTTTTTATCTGCTCGAGTTATCATTTTTCTTTATTGTTTTTTATCGGTACATGTCCGTGCACGGCTCACCACCTTTGATACACGAATGCCGGTGGTCTAAAAGATGAATTGTTAGAGCAGGATGGTCGAATGAGCAACAAATGAGTCTCACCTTCAGCAGCCTGGGTAAACGAAGCAGAGGGTTGATGCCAGTTTTGAAATAAAAGAGCTCCAAGGGAACGAGGCTGGCTACGTCAAACTGAAAAATAATCCCCCAGTCAGTGTGTGCAGAGGACACAAGGCAGTCGAAGATATAAGAACTTTAATCATTTCTGTTTTATTTACCTTGAAGCGTTTGGTTTTCATGTAGTTCTTTCTCATCTCTTTTTTGTCACTCTGTAATAAAAAACAGATTCAGGCGTATTATCGTTTTCTTCATTATACAATAATGGAGATTATGTGTTTAAAGTGGTTCTCACTCACCACTATGTCACCTCCACGGACAAACTGCAGGCGGGGCTGAAAGACGGAGATGTCCAAGATGTAGATGAGGTCGCACAAGTAGTCGGTCAGCAGCCAGTAGTAAATGTTATCTGGCGTTTGGTAGGGGAAGGCCCAGCGGACCGGGATGAACCACACGTTCCAGTTCCAGGCCAGAGACACCAAGAACATCCACAGGACGTACATCAAGTCTGAGGAGAGGAAGGCGCATGAAAGAATGAAGGTGAGGCAGGAACGGATTAGGTAGAAATAAAATCATAGGAAAAGGACAGGGGATCAGAGTGAGAGTCTGGAGAGCGACT
Organism: Kryptolebias marmoratus; assembly: GCF_001649575.2. Taxonomy (NCBI): domain Eukaryota; kingdom Metazoa; phylum Chordata; class Actinopteri; order Cyprinodontiformes; family Rivulidae; genus Kryptolebias; species Kryptolebias marmoratus. The sequence continues at coordinate 20,557,513 of NC_051440.1, read as the reverse complement.
GCTGTCATAAACTACAAACAAATGTCTGATGGGAGTAGGAGCGCAACAAATAGGTGATTTCTGAGATGCATTATTAAGCAAAATCCTCTAAGTTTGGAGCTTGGAGCTACGGCGACAACAGAAAACTGTTTGACTCACAAAATCCTGATTTATAGAAGGTGTCACTGATGGAAAAAAGGGTTAGAAAGCATGAAACAGGGAAAGCACAAGAGTACAATCACTTTACTCAAACCTGAGAACATGTCAACAATATTTCATGTGTTTAACTCCTTTGAGGACTAAAAGAAACCAAGCAAATATGTTTGTCAGGTTTTGAGTAATTTGAGTGAAGAAGCTTTAGCTCGGAGCAGAAGGTGGTGGCGGGCATCCGGGGGGTTCTCACTGGTGAAGGGGTCGATGCTGGCGGGGAAGCGGAGGTGCGCGCAGGCTCGTATCCAACGGGGAGTTTTCACCTTGCAGCAGCGTTTGGACATCTCCCTCTCCTCCTCACTCTCTACTCCTCCTTCTCCTCCATCTGATGCTGGCACACCCTTCTCCTCCCCATCAGCTTCAGGAGCTGGAGGCTGAGGAGGAGCTGAGAATAAAACAGGGAGGAAGGAGCAGCTAATTAGAGATTAAAGTTGAGAGGTTCTACGAACAGATATATCTGATTTATTACAAAAGGAGAGGACAGCAGAGCTGCTTTTCTACACAGAAGTAATATTCCAAGGGCTCTTTTCTATTATATTACTTTTATTTTGTGGAAAGTACATGTTTTCCATGGCCAGCATTCCTTATTTTATTTAGTATGCTGACCAAATCTTGTAAAACCATCGGCCCGTTCTCATGAAATTTTATTTAAGAATCATTTGAAGGCAACTCATTAGGGTTTTAATTGTTGAGCTTTTCCTTCAGTTTGCCTAATAGTTTTTTTTTTTTTTTGCATATGCAGAATTCGCAAAACTACATAACAAAAAAGTCCACAACAAGAGAAGGTAGGTTGTCTTAAATAAAACACATATCCTATATCATATAACTGGCCTGAAATGGATCATTGGTAGATCATGTTGGTACTGGGAAGAGCTAATTCCTGCATAAAGGACCGTCTCAGCATTTTATCCCTAATTAGAAGACAAAGCAGAATTTGGTTTAAATATGGAGGAGATAAAACTGAGTATTTAAGACAGAAATTGATAAAAAAATAATATTTTTATTGGGGAAAAAAGTGTTTTAAGCGTTGTAAGTCTAATCCAACAATCCACAAATGAAAGAAGTTGTAAATAAGCATGACGTTGGCTCTTTAACTGAATTGTGTTCGATTTTCTTGACTGAGAGGTGGTAAACGAAAAGCTAAGCTGAGCTTACAGGTGATGATGCTCTCCTCGTCCGAGCTGTCCGGGTCGATGAGTTTCTCCTTGGCCTTCTCCGTCCTCTCTTTGAACATCCGGACCAGCTCCTGAAGACGCTCATTCACCACAGCACTGGTCTGACTGGCGGCGGAGGCTGGACGCTCTCTGAGACTTAAAAACCAAGGTGAGAAATAAGATTAGCTGACGGCCATATTTACGAAGGTAATTTAATAGTTCTTAATGGCGTGTGCGTTCGTGTGGAGAACTCACACGTCCTCTGAGCTGTGCAGGCTTGACTGACTGGGCCAGGCTCTGACGGGGATGCTCAGCTCTTCATCATCATCTTCACTTTGAGAATGCAGCTGCCTGCTGTTAAAGTTGAGGAGATGCAGCAACATTATTAGTAAACTCTATAACAGGGGTTTCTTGGTGACAAACGACTTCGAGATGCCGAGAGATATTTGTAAATTTGTTAAATGGAAACAATTTCATGACAACATGAATCTTGAACAATTTAGACCTAAAATGTGGAAGAGTCACATTAACTGGACGTATAATTGGATGAGCATCTTACATCTTTGTCCAGACGGTCCTACGGTTCCTCCCGACACTGTCGTAAAAGGTCGGATCGGGGTTTGTGAATGTGTCAGAGGGGAAAACTTGGTGTTAATCCAAGAAAAAACACTTCACAAGCAAAGGATGAACCAACCACGGCACTCCAGCAGGCAGGAGACACAGTGATGATACAAGGTAGAGATGCATTTGTTTATTGACTTTTGCTACATGATGAAACAAGTGTACAAGCACAAAACCATGAAAACGTGAAGCGACACACGTTACAACGAATAAACACAAAATAAACACAAAACAATGAGCACTGATTGTCTTTCCAACTAAATAAAGAAACACAATAACTTATAAGAGTCTGTGTTCTGCATTAACCTGAAGTGGTGGTGAGACCTTTGCATCTCTTTTATTTAAAACAGGATAATCGACAAACTGAACACATGGTTTCTGCAGGACACAAAGACACAAACTACGACGACACTTCCACAGACACTGGAAAGACAAACAGAGAGACGACGGACAGCAGAGGGCGGTGCAGGATGTTTTAAATCACAGTGTGAAGCGTTTTACTCCAAAATAATAACTGGTAATAAAACATGGAAACATGTTTCATAAAGACTTGTTTTGCCGCTGAAGGTTTGATTTTTTTTTCTTCTTTTGGATCAAAACGCTTCACTTGCAGAAAAGGATTCTACTTTTCACTTCTGTCATGAACTGCAATGTCATGAAAACATGTTTGTTAATCAAGATCTATGTAATTTACTGAACAGATCACAGGTAATTCTCGTGGAAGCCTAAACAACACGTGTAGTTTTCTTACTCTTTGTCTCCTTTACTGTAAATGCAAAGCATGTGGAAAGAAAAAAAATAAATTAAAAATGGTTTAGTGCAGATCCAGATAAACTGCACTTTTATTGACTTTTAGTCAATTTAACATATAGTTTGAACATTTTTTTCCAGTGCATCTCCTTTGAAAATGCTCAGATTCTACAGGAAGGTTAAAGTTTTATATCTGCTCCACCAAACGTTTGATTTGTTCGCTGCCCATCTTAAGTTGAAGGCTAAGTTTCTGTGATTTGTTGCTAAAGCGCCCGTTTCTCACCTCTGCCGGCCTCCTGATGGGGTCACAGGGACGGTGAGGGTTGTAAGCTTGGGGTCCTGAGGGGTGAGGCTTTGGGACGCGTCGCTCTTCTCCTCGCCACCTCCTCCTCCTCCTGCTGCTGCTGCTCCCCCTCTTTCATGATCAACATCTTCTACGTTTACAGCCGGGCGGAGGCTGATGCTGGAGCTCTCTGGGGGGTGTGACAAAGTGCATTTGTTTCCATTTATTACAGGGTGGGCGATGCCACACGCAGCACGTTAGTCAGATCTGGAACAAAACTGAGGCTCGTTTTCTTTTTTTGTTTTTTATGTGAAGCAATGCGAGGGTGAAATCAGGTCCCAAGCAGAAGCAGGACAGGAGACAGATTAAGCAGGAACTACACCGAGCTAATGCAAGACGATCCATCTGAGAACTAGGCCGTCCTGATCGTTAAAGACTAGATTACTCATCTGTCAAGCCTTTCAGTCGTACTTATCTGGCGTCATGACACACTGGCACACATGTTTCAGCAGTAAACTAATAAACTTCTTATCCAAGCTATGAGGAAAACCTGGGGCCGTATTCTCCTGTTTGGTTGGGATCTGAATCTTACGGCAGCCCCAAAACCAAAAACACAGTCAAGCTTTAGAAGATAGTTTTAAAATAAACACAACAGTGAAACAAAAACACGTTTCTCAAGCTACAGCTCCAACTCCAACAAAATCAGGATGTTGTGTAAAACCTGAATAAAAACAGAATGTAATGATTTAGTGTGATACGATGGAACTAAGAAACTGTACTATTTTATGACGGCATTACGGGTTTCTAATATTGACTTTCAACCTCAGAGACTTTTCCAGACTCTTCAAATCTTCAGATATTATGAAATATAGATGATGGGAATTTCAGTCTTATTAAGTTCCCATTGACGAACACTATTTTAAATTGTTCTACTTTTTTAGGTGCAGTTTTCTGTCCATCTTTACGCTCAGTCCTCTCACTGACCTGCTGCTAATTAACCTAATTAATTATAAAAAGCTCCTCCGGCTGTTTCTTATTCTCATCACTTACTTTTAAGGCCTTTTGTTGCCCCTGTCCCAATTATTTTTTTTTAGATGTATTGCTGCCATAAAATTCAAAAATATCTTTTTTTTAAACGATACAATTTCTTAGTTTCATATTTAATATGTTTACTATATTCAATTATAAAGAAAATGTGGGTTTATGAAACATGCAAATCATTGCATTTTGTTATTATTTACATTTTACAAAACATCCTAACTTTTTCAGAATTAGGGAAATGACAAACTGAGGACAACAATTACACACAAATCTCCACACTCACAACACAAACAAGCTGCTAGTGGTCATTTCATCTGAAATACTGATGGGAAATACTTCCTATTACCTGATAATCTCTGTACACGAACGATGAGACAACTAATTAGGACTGAGTTCAGTTACGATCAAGGGACGTCGTAATGGAGGACAGTTAATTGTCACTAACACTGATTCACCTGCAGGTCTTACTGACGAACAGTCTGAGTCGTCTTCGATGAAGAACGCCGGGTTAGTGAGACCGGACAGCTGCCGGGGAAGGGAGGTGAGCTGCTTCGAAGGCGGGCTGACGATGGGCGGCAGCCGAGGGTAGGATGGCACGTTGGGCAAATCAAGGGTGCTACCGCTAGGTGAGGACGGAGACGGGGAGCGGGACCGCAGGTGAGAGCGATGAGGGGGAGGAAGAGGTGGGTGTCGCACAAACTGGTTGAGTTCTACATCCTGCTGGTTCTTGTCTTGCATCTGTTTTTGTTGTTGTTGTTGTTTCTTAGGCATCTTGTGGCATTAGGGTGTTGAGGCGGTTCCGGACGTTTTGGAAGTACTGCTGAGTTCGGCTGGGAAACTGGGAGAGCTTCTGAGGGATACTGGAAAAGCTCCGAGAAAGACTCGCCAGACCGGGGCCTTCCGACCCCTCTGACCCTTTAGGCAGCAGCTCAGTGAGGGTTTGGGCGATGTTCCTCGGGACCTGGGTGAGCCTGATTTGTGAGAACTCTTGGCGTAACTCGGGGGGCAGGGAGGGTAAGTGCTTAGCAATTTCAGAGACTTGGGTTGGTAGCTTGGGAATTTTGGGAGGAGAGATGCCGTTCTCTTTGAAGAACGCGTTGATGTTGCCAAAGCACTCGGAGGTGGGAGGAAAGCGCATCAGGCACCTCTTAAATGCATCACAGCTGACTGGAGCTACAGAGGAAACAGGTTGACAGGCAGGTTAGTCAGGGGAGAATAGGAGCCGGGTGGGAAATGGACAAAACTGACAATAAAACAACAATGCAGTTTGTCCAAATAAAACTTAATAGAAGGTTAGAAAATAATGATGCAGGCAGTCTGCAGATTTCAGAAAGCCGTCTAGGATGGCATTCAATTAAACAAAGAAGTGCACACTTCTGTCAGACACTCGTTTACAAGAGGAATATATCAAACCTCATCACTATCATGAAGATAATCAGAAGAACAACACATACCACCACAGCCATCATCAGCATCCTCTTCCTCCTATAATAAAAAAACACATGAAAAGCAAGATACTCAGGATAAAAAATGTGGTAAACATGAGCTTTTCTTTTTAAAAAAGCATATTTTTTCTTAAACTTGACAAACTAAGAAGTCCAAAATGAATTGGGTGAGAGGAAATATTACTAAAAAACCTCCCTAACGTGTATAACTTAGTGTAAGAAAAGTTAGTTGTGAGCTTCTTTGATTTTGTCTTTTAGAGACATAGTAGACAGAACCAAATATTAACAATAACCATAATTAAATGCAACATAATCATCAATCAAAGTTTATAATATGTGATTCTAATGCAGTGCTCCTTATGCTCACAGGGTGACACTTCATTAATAAACATGAAGCATATGGATTTTACTTTTCCACTAGTCTTGTCGGTGTTAGAGACCGGACCGCTGTCTGCTTTCTGGGGCTGCTCGGTCACCGGCTGAGCCTCCTCAGGTTCTTGTTCTGGTCCTGGTTCTTCTGGTTCAAGACTTGGAGGTGGAGGGGAGGAGGTCTCTTCTGGAGCGTCCTCCTGCTCTGGCTCAGGATCTGTTCGAAGGTTAAACTTCATGCGACTGACTGCAGAAGCTTAAAGCGTTGCTCTGACATGATGTCTGAAACTAATGTTTTAAAACTGTTCCCTACCCGGTTCTTGGATAGCCGGCTCCTCGGTCTCCACGTTCTGCCCGTCCTGAGGTGGAGTTTCTTCCTTTCTGCAGGACAGAACAGATCAGGCGTTTAAAAGGTCACTCAGATTGGCGTCCACATGTTTAGACATCCCATTACTTTATTCACATCAGGTCCCAATCAGCCCAAACAGCAAACAGAAATTAAAAATGGTCTTTGATGGCTAATATTCAGCTGGTAAAGACTCCTGTGATACTTAAACGGAGGAAAACTACTAAAGGTTAGGGGTGTGGAGCATGGAAGGAAAATATAGAGTAAACCAAGGCAGCTGGAAATGATCTAGCTGGTTAATTTTGGGTTAATTGGAAGAAAAAATCTCCCACAACTATATTGATGGAGAGAGGAACAAAAAAAAAAGAAAACTGTACAATTTGCTGGCATATTTAAAGTTTACTCATTAAGGTAAATGATGTAATAAATTGTATTTCATAAACATAGAAAAAGTGTCTCTGAGAGTAATTTTACAATAAACTAGAGTAGTATCCAGAATACATTTTCATTTTGTAATCCACAATTTAAAACATACTCACAGAACTATGTTTAAACTGATGTTAAGATGTAAAAATGCATATTATAGATATGTTGCTGCACATTAATGGCGACAAAATAAAAAATGTTTCTGAACAAAACCCAGATTACATCCATCTAACTCGTTTTCTATGCTGTTAGCATAAATTCACCCACTTGTTGACATATTTTTCTCCCACATAAGGTTCACTAATTACCTCCTTACTTCTGAATACTTTAGCTAAGTTAATAGATAAGTCAAACTGGTCCGTTTCGTGTCATATTTAGCATCATTATTTGGCGTTATTCAGTAAAATACTCACTTTCTCCGTCAAATCACGCGATAATTATTAAAAGTCCCGACTCGAAACGTCAGCGAGCGTTAGCAGGAAAAAACCAGAGGCAAAAACCGGTTCTGGTATTTGTATAAATGTCATAAAACCGATAAAAAACACAATAAAAACAAAGCATCGTCGTGTTTCTGCCCCTACGACGTGAGGCAGCGGCTGCAGGTGCGCGCCCCGTTACCGTGGCAACCGCTGAGCGGAGGGGTGAGGGGGAGGAGCGAAGAGGTCAGCTGTTGTCAAGGGAAGCTGCGGTTGCTATGGAGCCGTGATGTCATGCCGCTGAGGCAGAGCTCCGGGGAGTCACTCTTCTCGGATTTAATCCAGTTTAAAAGCAACTAAAAGTGTATTTTTCTCCTCTCTTTTCTTATACTTCATTATAACACTCCACTACAAAAGTTCTATTAAAAAACAGGAAGTAAACTTTAAGTAATTTAGTTATCAGGGAGTTAATTAAAAATTTAAAAAACACTTTTCAGGAGTGGTTCCTAACTCTGAATCAACAAACTTTAATTGTTGTTTTTCTGTGCACTAAGTGATGGTACATAATGATTGGCCTTTTTAACTTTTACTGCACCATTTAAAGTTTGTATTTCCCTAATTATTATGTTGTATGTTTTTGCTATTTTACTATTTTTGCAAACAGTGTTTTTTTTATTACCTTTTAAAATAATTCTAAAAACTTATAATAGGAAAACACGAGGATTATGTTGTACTGAAGTGTTTTAGGAGTGCAAATAATCTGCAGAACAGATGATTATTTACATGTTTCAGAGAGTATTTACAGTACTTTATCTCTGTGTGTTTTTCTTTTTGTTTTTCTGCTGCCTTATAGTGTAGACTCTGATCACATTATTATAGATGATACTTAAAAAGTCAAGTCCAAATAAAGCATCACAATTCACCACATTAAAAGCTGCTTTGTGTTTGTGTCTTAGTAGTAATTTAGTGGCTGATTCTGGATTTAGGGCTTAATAAAAGCAACTAAATGTGTTTTCCTGGGCTAAAACATGTCCAGAATGCAAACATTTCATTATTAAACAAGTTATTTGAATAATTTGAGAGTCTAGAGCTCTGTTTAGAAAAGATACAAGGCACAGAGCGGTACAAAGATGGGATGTGTGGACAGAAGAGGTTAAAAATGTAGATTCTTACTTTGTGGCGTCCATCTCCTCCACTTTGTTCTCTTCTTCTGTCACTGGTAACCTGCAGCCACAGCATCCCAGGTTTTACACACAGGCTTTGTCCAAATAAACGCAAACAGAGACGATGTGTTCTCACTCGTCTTCAGGCTCCTCCAGCAGCTCCTGGCTCTCCAGTGACAGTTTGATGGAGGTCCCCTCGGTGGCCATCTGCCTGACGGCCATCTCTGCCGTCTGCCGGGCCACCTCTTCGGCCAGACGGGTCATTTCCATCCTCTCCTGCAGCAGCCTGAGGGCACACGGGGCAAGCTGATGTGGCCGAGCAGCAAAGTTAGCATCAGCTAAAGAAGTCATGTTTTCTGACAAAACAGCAGTGTGAATGCTGAGCGCTGAGTGACTCCACTGAGAGCTGAACGAGCAGAACACAAGCTAAATGCTAACAGCAACAGAGCAGTAGCTAGATCTAAAAGCAGCAAGGCAATAGCTAAAAATGATGTCATCAACTGCTACAGCTAAAATGAAGAATTTTATTGCTAAAATTAACGAAACAGCAGCTAAAAGTAGCAATCTAAAAGGAGTAGGATGGCAGCTAAAAGCTAAAAGAAGCAGAACAGTAGCTAAAAGTAGCAAAACTGGAGTTCAACGCTAACAGTAACAGAACAGTAGCTAAAAGCTAAAAATAGCAGAACTGTAGTTAAAAGCCAAAAATAGCAAAATACTAGCTAAATGCTAACAGGAGCAGAACAGTAGCTAAAAGCTAAAAATAGCAAAATACTATATAAAGCTTTAAGAGGGAGATCAGTAGCTAAAATCGAAAAGAAGCAAAACAGAAGCTAACAGTAACAAAGTAGAAGCTAAAAGCTAAAAATGTCAAAATGGTAGCTAAAAGTAGCCAAATAGGAGCTTCAAGCTAACAGTAACAGAGCAGTAACTAAAAGCTAAAGGTAGCATAAGAAGACAAAAATTAACCAAGTTTGTTGGAACTGATTTCAAAGAGAGAAAAGTTTTTGAAGGAATTAAAAAGATCTCGTTTTATTTCTGTTATGGTCAGTTTTTAAGTTTAAAATTTTGTAAAAAGTATAAAAGTCCCAAAAGCAACAAGTCATCGCACCCTGTTTCCAACTGAGCTGATTTTTTGGGGGGTATATAAACAGTTAAAATAGAACACAGTATCCAGAAGTAAAAAAAGTTAGTTTTTCCTCATGTGGTCATGAATATAAACATTCATTTCTGTTAGTTTTGGTCAAAGTTGCAAAGACCTGCATGCAGCCCCGGAGCCACAGGTTGGAGAACCCTGAAGTTAGAGCTTTTATAGCTGGGTCCATTGTTGTGGTCAGACTGAAGTCTCTCAGATACTCTTGTTTTAGATCATTTTGATAATTATCATTTAATACTTCAGACTTTCAGACAATAAGCTCTGTAGTTTTGTTTCCACCTGTCTTACCGCTCCTCCATAGTGGCCAAAGCCACATCTTCGGCCTCCTTCTTGATGCTTTCGATGAATGGCGTCCAGCGGCCCGTCTGGGTCTCAGCGTCTTCCTGAGATATCTTCGTCACGCTCTCTGACGCCGGAGCCTCGTCGTTCCCATGTCTGGGCTGGGTCTCTTCCTGTCGTTGCTGCATCGTGATTGGCTGCGGACTCAGGGAAACTTTGACGTGATCCTCACATTTCTGGTGGCCCTCGCCATCAGACTCCACGTCCTCCAGCACCATGTCTGGTTTGAGTTTGGATGAAGCTGAGAGATGGGGGATGATGGTCAGCTTATGTGAAGGAAATTGGGGGAACATGGCAAACTGGGGGATTCATTTAATCTTTAAACTCACATGACCAAACAGAAGGGTTAATGGAGCAATAAGGCAGTTTTAGGGGTCAACTTTATTAATTAGCACATCTTAATTTTATTGTAAACAACCGAGTGGCATGTATTTACAGCAACAAATGAAAAGTAAATGGTAGTAAGTGTGTACAATTATTGAGTAAGTAGTTGAAAATATTTAATTGGAAAATTTACTCTTCATCTTTAGAGTGAATGAAACATAACTTTTACAAAGTAGCACTAAACATCTTTTTTTTTGTTCTTTGAGAAACATTTAATCACCAGTTAGACCGCTTTATTTGATCAGTTTAATTGTTTTAATTCTCTGCAGCTGTGATCACCAGTTCCTGGAGGCAAAACAAATAAATTTTCTTTATTTCTTTGCCTTTTTGTAAGTGGGTTTATCAATTTTTTGTCAGACAATGAAGTGAAACGATCGTTACTTTGCGTTTTTTTACTTGCAAAACAAGCAGTGAAGTGTTTGGTTGTGTTGCTCTTCATTAGTGAGGATTTCTTTTCCTTCTTCTGTTTTTTAAAAAATATCCTTCTGAAAGATGTAGTAGTTTTGTTTTTTTGTGTGTCTTTTAGTTTTGGTGATGAGTTGACATAAAGAACCAGGCGAGAGTAGATAAAAGCATGCCATTACTATTTTTTTTTAATCAGTTAATTTTCTTAAGATTATAAATAATACAGCAAACCTAACAACATATTTGACTGAGATTAAAATCAAACACAATGTAAACAGGTTCACACTCTGTGCTTTTATTTTTCTGGCACTGGACAAACATTAAAGTGTTGATGTTTTTACTACATTCTCTGGATGACAAATTTCTTCTCTGGGCTTTTGAAATGAAGGAACTAAACCCCACCGCTACTTGAGCGGATCAATCAACTTTTCTTTCATTTGTTTTATTCAACTGCATTTAAATCTGTGGAATGGTTCAGTGGACCCTGAACCATAAGCTGCACGTTTGTTCCCCTGCTGTCAATTAAAGGCTTAAAATGTTCCCCAAAAAATGGCTTTTAAGGAACCTCGTCTCACCTGAATCAAGTGAAGACGTCTTTCTTTACTCAAAAAAGCTTCTTAAGGACTTACAGATCAAACTTTAATAACATTTTTTCTCTACAATAAATCAGGTATGAATTCAGACATTAGTTACACTCTGATCTCATACAACACAATAACAAATTAGCTGCCACTTAAAGGGGTAGTTCAGTCATCTTTAAAGTGACGTTCTGACCAATTGTTATCAGTAGTTGTTAGTTTTTCAGTCATAGACCACAGAGTATGAAGAAAGAAAGTTTTTCAGGCTTATTAAAGAACTCTTTCTCTGGTGTGAAAAGCATTAGCTGATATTAAACCTATACATCTTTGCACGACACAGTTTGTTTAGTTTGCAGCTGTTTTCTCAACCAAACGACGTCTGTGTTACTATGAGAATACATCCATACACACCGTCCATCTGCACTCCAAGTAAACGTGGACTTTTAGCGTTTTTCTGTACTCAATGATCTATAACTGATGTCCGATGGCTGATAAGGTATTAACTATTAATAACTATAAGACAGAACATTACTTCAAAGATGACTGGACTACCCCTTTAATCATTATTTCAAAAAATACGAATGCTGAGAAAGATTTTATACTGGAAACTGTGACGTTTGACTTTGAGAATAATTTATAATCTTTCTTCTTTTGTCAGGCTACTGATCGTTTTCTGTCAAAAACAGTGGACCTTATAGCAACTTAAAGCACAGGAAATAAGCATAGTTTATGCCACAAGATGTTCATGAAATCTACTGCAATTACCAAACGTAACCAGAAAATGTGCAAATTAGAATTACAAACAAAAACAAGCACGTCCATGCTAAAAGTAATGCAGTGCATGCTCTAGTTTTGTTGTTACGGAGCGAGTTTAAGATATTCTACAGCTGCCTGAAACCTCTGAGCTGAGCCCACACTGAAACGTGTTTATTAGCATCTATCTGTAGGAACCGGAGCGTCCCCCAGCCGTCTCCTCCTGCTGTTCAAGGGGCTCGCAGCAACTTCCCCCCTGAAACAGAAGGAGAAGAGGGACTGAGTTAGGCTCCGACCGTCCGACCAAAACAGCTCTTCAAAAACTATGAGGGGGAAAAAAACAAGATGGTGCAAAAAAATAACAACACGTATGAAATATTTTACAAGCTCAGCACAACTGGAGCTCCTCCAGCAGGAGAAAAATGTCCCTGATTGTCTTTTTAAAAAACGTGTCCTTATTGAACCGCCACTGAAAGGCGACAACAATGTTTCGTATCTCACAGTGAACCGGTGGATGGATTTTAATGAAGCTCCCAGAAAGTAATCAATAGGTGAACGTCTACAACTGATTCTTTTTGAACTCAACCTGATTCAAGATGGCCGTCACAGGAAACTGACCTCAGGAAGCACAGAAGAAATGGCTCCAGCTCAGTCAGTTTTACAAATATTGAGCTAAAGTTTAATGTGGTAGTAGCTGAGACTGATGTGCCACACATATTAATGTCTGCCAAAAGATCTAATTCAACGTTTAGGATTTAATTATTAAATATACCTCCACTATAGATTAGGTTTTTGAATTCAAGATGGCCTCCACAACCAACTGACCTCATAAAATGCAAAAAGATTGCCATAATTCAGTCAATTTTGCAGATATTGCAATAAAATTTGGCGCAGTTGTAGCTGAGATCATCATTAGCCAGCGCAACAATGGCTATAACTCAGTCAATTTTACAAATATTGAGTTAAAATTTGGTGTGGTAGTAGCTGAGAGTCATTCACAACACATACTCTGAGTGTGACATCTTGTGATATTGCATAGAATTGCACTCATTGTTATAACTTAAAGGTTTAAACTAAATGGTTGCAGCTTTGACATTTCTCAAGATGATCTCAGTCTAAAACTCTGGCATGAATGTTGGCATTCTTTTAAAAATAAATAGATAAACAAAATTGATCAATTTCACTGAACTGTGGCAAGAAATTAATTGTAATTCAGATTAAAAATCAGGAAAGAGCCTCAAACTCACCTTTCTGTAGGACTTCAGTTGGACCCTAAAAAAATGAAAAAGATAAATTAATATGAGTCTCCACATGTAAAGAAAACATAACAGAGTAACATGATAAGACCAAAAAAAAAAGCCTTTAGAGGACAGTTTATGGTATAAATTACCTCGGCATCATCTTTAGGTGGAACAACAAGCTGAGGCATCTTCAAACCCAGTCCTGACACGAACCAGTCCACCACACTGAGGACAGAAAACACAACGAGCTCAACAATATAAACTTACCCATCTTTATTCTAGGCAGTGGAAAGTTACCACAGTGAGAAAACACAACTTTACTAAGTTTTAATGTCTCAAGTGACCAAGAAGTGGATAAATGTAGTAAAATTTACCAAACAGAGTCGGTTCTGACCAAATATCATTATCATTATTGTAGCTAAATTATGTTATGGTCAATTTGATGCTTTAACCTTTAGAAACAGGAACCATTTTGCACTTAGATTTCATATTTTCAAAGAATATATATATATATATATATATATATATATATATATATATAAAACCATATAACTTTATTTGCCAAAACAAACGCCTAGTGCTTATAATCAAATAACAATGTTTGACAATTAAAATCTAAATAAAGACCGCTCTCGAGAGCTTGTCAAACTGTGAGCTTGCTTCAGTGCATGAACAGTGTTTTATAAATGATTGGTTTAAGGAATGGTTACAATCTCATTAATCACCTATTTATTAGAACATTAATAAATCCTTTGTAAAGGGGCTCTTATTGTGAAGGGGTACCCTTTAACTCAAACAGAGATGAGGGCAGCACTGAAATCCATCATGTTGGACTATTTCTTTAATGCCAAATTAAAATATACAGACTTCAGTGTCTCTTTATCCTAATCTGTTTCCAAAAGAAGTAAATCTGTGACCTTAAAGCACTTTTATTTGTGTGTAAATCTCAATATATGTTAAAAATATGTGAATTTCCCCTCGTTTCTGTGAAATTACTGTGGGTTAAAACCGTCTAATACTCCAGGGGTGATAACTGTTTCAGGGCTCAAAGTTGGTTTGTGAAAATCACAGGGGGAGAGGCAGAAAGGTTCAATAAAAACTCAGACTTGTTTTGTTTTGTTCAGTAAAATCTAAAAACACACCCAGAGGCCTTCCCGTCAGTATCCAGAGAGATCCCACTGAGAGATTCAGGTGGTGGAGACAGAACTGCAGAGACAAAAGGGACAAAACACACAAAAAAAACCCAACGTGAGCGCCGAATGATTAATGAAATTAGCTGAAGAAGCTGAATCTGAGCTGTTAAAACTAAAAGAAGCAGAACTCTGGCTGAAAGTAGCAAAAACTAAATGTAACAAAGCACTAACAAACTAACAAAATGATAGAAAAAGGCTAAAAGTGTCTAACTACAGTAAAATGTAGAAAAAGACTATCAGTGGTGGATTGTTACTTTTATCGATGGAAGAACGGGTGGCTTTGGGGGCCGGTTCTGAGGGCACGGCACCAGGGGGCATCACTGGCTGAGGGATTATCTGCTTGATCCAGTTCTTCACTCTGCAGGAAAGGAGGAGAGACGTCACAGGCTTTAAACCGTTAACTCTCTCTTCCTCGTGCTCTATTTGCACGAGGAAGAGGAGCTGTGAAGGTGTTCGCCCTCACCTGGGTGTAAACTGAGAGGATAATGTCTCCTCCTCCTCCGGCCCCTCGTCTTCTGAAACCACCTCCACCACGGGGATGTGTGGGAGAGGATCATGATCTGAACACACAACCCAGCAGGTACAGGACTTAACCGTGAGCTGCGTTCTGTCAAACTTACATTTACTGATATTTATCACCAGTCGTTGTGAAAACAGTATTCATGAAGCATACCTGGCATTGTTGCTACATCGTACACCTGCAACGGCACAAAACATACATTAAAAGTCAAATAAATACAGATTTTTTTGTGACTTTAATCATAGAGTCTGGTTTGCAATGCAGTAAAATGAACAAAAGGCTTTAACCTGGATAAACTGCCCCTTTAACCTTAATCCCTGCACTTGATTAGTCTAATAAGTCTGACAGGAAGTTTCCGGTTGCTGCAGTTTAACAGCTCACAGGTCAAAGAAATCTTTTTTTAACCAAAATAAATTCTTCATTTATTCATTTTATTATTTATTAACCTTGATTTAAACAAGAGAGACCTGGCACAGAGTGGCACACAAACGCTACAAAACATAAAAACCACAGTTATCACAACACAGTTAAGGTAAAACTACCAAACTAACTAATAACTACCAAATCTGCTAAAACATTTAGCCTCGTTTAAACACAGAGAGCAGCTTTTCCTGCAGCTGATTCCAGCCTGAAGGAGCAGCGAACCGGACGGATGTTTTTTGCTATAATCTGTACAAACATTTGGTACAGTTAATGAAATTAAATCATTAGGAGGCAGAGAACGACCTCCAGAGGACTTCTTAGATGAGGATTGAGGACTTTTTAATGAAACTTTCAGGAAATAATCACCGGACGGACGTCTAGAGCCGATTAACATGAGCCAACACAGAGACGTCCATAAGTCAGTCCATGAGACAGACACTGAGCTTGACTGAGCCGTGGTGGTAGCTGAGAGTCATCCACAACACATTATGTTATTTTAAAGCTTTGAACCAAACGGATAAAGATTTCCCGTTACCTTGGGAATGCTGGGCCTTTCATGATTTGTTTACCTGCGAGTGTCTCTCACCTCTGTGTGTTCTTCTTGGGTGTTCTTGGTGTTGTTAGCTTCTCTGTATTTGTCATCCGGCTGAGGCAGAACTTTGGTCAGACCCTGAGTGACCCAGCCGATTACTCCGGACCTGAGAGAGGAAGAGCTGTGAAAACACCCGCAGCTCCTCAAGCGCCGAGATAAATATTCACCAGAAGCAGAAAGATGCGGTACCTTTCTCCATCCTCTCCCGACTGGGACATTTTAAAAAAAAAAGGAGAAAAGATTGAGGAGAAAATTTAGGAAAATTGGAATAATTGATTAGAAATATATTGTGCAAAAGTATTAAACCACCCCTCAGTCCTTTATATGTTGTTTCCAAGGAGCCAGAGTTTGTTGTAATCTTTTAAAGTTCTCCTAATCAGTAGTTCTTCAAGCTTTCTGAAGGTTTTTCTTTAAACTTTAGTTGCTTTTTCACTCAATTTCTGTCCAGTCCTCATGTCAGATCGTGCAGTGTACGTTTAAAGACATATGAGGAAAGAGGACAAAATAAAAGGTGTCAGTACTAAAAGTACTGCTTAAAGCAGATGAACAGTGTATGAAAGTCTTTTTTTTTTAAATGCAAAAAATCCAGCAAAGATCTGAGACAGAACTTAAAAGATGAATCATCCTTCAGCTGGGAATCACATTTTTGGTGTTAAAACACATTTTGTGACAGTTAACTTGTTTTTTAATAGATTTGACTAAAAAATGGACCAAGTTTTGTCTTTGTGACAGGCTGCTGGTAACAAAGTGCCTAAAGATCCCATTTAAAATCAGTTCTTGGGTAAAGTGTTTGTAAACACAACATGTTTTTTGTGTTAAAGCCCGTTTTTTATGCCTAAATTATCCATATGTTAGCATTAGGAAGCCTAATAAATAGACTTTTCTCTGAAACTGATCAAGTATTGGACCTGAAATGAGTGAAAAAGCAGACAAAGTCCGAAGAAAAGGCTTTGAAAGGCCTGAAAAATGATTCCTTTCGTCCTGAGGTTTTGCTCACCCTGCCGTCTGAGTTGGTCCTGCCGAGCAGAGGGGATCCAGGAGGCTGCGGCAGGGCGCTGACAAACCCGTTGGACAGCCAGCTGATCACTCCGGCACTGAGGAGGTCAGCAGATGTCAGCTTCAAACACACAATCACTGACAGACGTCAGGAAGCTCGAACAAAAACACGTTTTACCCATTCTCCAAAACGTCTTCTGTCTTTTTCAGTGGGGCGCCCTTCGCTGTAAGAAACATAATAAATACATAAACACAGATCTAAATGAGGGACGTATAGTGTTGTAAAGGATTCTCACCCTCGTTGTTCTTTACAGGCTCCTGTGAGGTAGAAAAAAACCCATAAAAATGAAATAAAACCCCAGAGAAATGTCATACTGTGTGTTTATGTGTTATCTTACAGCAGCGGCGGTCTTGGCAGCTTCAGTAGTTTCTGCAGGTTGAGGAACCACTTTCACCACCCAGTTAAACATCCTGCAGGGACAGAGTCAGCCTCTTAAAAAGCTCTTTGCAAAAGATATAATATCTATATATGATGGTGACATTTTCCCTCATTAAAGGAGAGACTTCATGTGTTTGTTGAAGAGCTCAAAACTGGACCAAGTGAAGCCTGTTGAAGAACATTTAACCGTTTAAACAGCGAAGGCGGACGATAATGAATTTGCTGAGCGTGTGTCAGTGCCTGTCTGTCAGCAAAATATCTCACGGACCACGGGAGGAATTTTAATGAAGCTTGCAGACAGTAATCATTGGATGCTCGTTTATAACTGACCTCCAAAGACACAAAAACGTCTCTAACCCTGTGAATTTTACAGATGTTGAGACAGAATCCGGTGTGGTAGTAGCTGAGACTGATCCCCAGCAGGTATACTGAGCACTAACAGACTGAGCGAGATCTTTGGTTCAAATTATGCCATTACCTATTTGAAGGCGACATCTACAACTGATAACCAGATTCAAGATGGCCGCTGCAGTTTTCATTTACAGATACGGAGCTAAAGTTTGATGTGGTAGTAGCTGAGAGTCATTCTACATGAACTCTGAGTGGAACGTCTCAAGATTTTCCTTTTTTTTTCAGTGTTTTTGCCAACTCATTTCTCAACATTAAATGATCCCAATCTAACACTCTGGCGTGAAAGACGACCTGCTTGGCCTGCTGAATTCTACTTTTAAGTATTTTTTTTAATTTTCTAAATGTCTCAATAAGCTTCCCAGTCTTGTAACACACAACATAGATCATGATGGGAGTGCAGCCGTCCACACACTGACTGCAAAGGTTGGTTTCCATCCTGAAAGCCGAGGTTTAACTCTGTTCAGGTAGCAGAACATCATAAGCTGATTTACCGCGAGGCTCCGCAGGTGGCAGAGATTTCAGTCGGTCATCTTTACTGAGAGAGACGGAAACATCAACCACCGAACCTAAAGAGGACACTTTAACAGACAGACATGTCTTAAATGTTTATATTGTCCCCCTGCAGCTTCATCCAACCACAGCAGACTGATCCATTGGCCTATTTTTATGTTTTTATCATGTTTTACTGCTCTTTTACTTGTAATAATAGAATTTTATATTTGATTTTTAAGAAGATTGTGTTTATTCTTTTGTCGTTTGGTTTAATTGACCAACATCAGTTGCTTTTGAATGAGCTACATGAATAAAAATAACCGTTTCTGCATGACAAAATGTTTAAAAATCATATTGTGAACGTTTAACCTCTTTCATTATTTTTAACCAAGCACATCCGTTAAACCTGACTGCAAACATCACATCTTTAAAAGCACCACGAGCAGAGAGAAGATTCATGAAGAGAAAGTGACCAAAAGGAGTGAAGATATTTAAGTTATTTGATCGATTTTTCTGATTAAACTGATATTTTCTATATTAAGTATGTTTTACGAAGACATAAAACCAAAACAACCATTTGTAAAGTCACACTGTGTTGATAAAAACTAAATCTATTTCATTCTACGTCATTATATTAATCAATTAAAGTTAGAACAAACAGTCTGGCAGACATTTTGAGATAAAACTTGTTTTAAAAAGTGTTTAAACTCCTGATGATTCCTGATTTTCTGTCCACCAGCAGAGATCAGAGGAGCCTCCCGTTGGGCTAATCTCAAATTCACAGATTAAATCGTAAAGACTTGCCCCCCCCCCCCAAAAAAAAAAAAATCTACAGTTTATTTTACAAACTTATTTAGTTTTTGACATGTTCTCACCCTACATGACTTCATTCACTATACAAATACAACAGAAATGGAAAAACAATCTAATTTTTCTGCTTTCTGAGAGCTCGTTTGTGCAGTTTTAGACGGTTTCTGTCAAAACAGACAGTTCACACTCTCACCACAGAAAGCTACAAATAATAACAGCCATAAACATCTATATTTTCTGTACGAAACCCTGTAATTCTGCAGCATCTTCACCTGCAGCCCTGAACCAAAAGCTGACATCAGTGGCTTCAGATGAGCAGGCACTGAGCATAAATCTGTGCATGAAGCTTGTTTTTGCTTACCTGCGTGTCTACAGGTGGCTCTGCATGCCGGTGGTGCAGAGATCCAGAGTGCGACACAGACCGGCTCAGGTTTCCACAGCGTCTGCCTGGAGCTAACGGGATTAACCAGCACCTGAAGGTCACGGCACAATCCTGCGCTGCCAGCGACCACAGATTAACATTAAAGGAATGTGTTCTGAAAACTGATGTTTCTCTGATGTCTTAAAGTCAACTTTATTGTTACTGAGCATCTACATCTTTAATGTGGTGCTTATCATCATGCAGGCCTGTTTCTCAGGCTTACTGAACGTTTGAAAACTATTTTCTCTTCTCAGTGTGTACCCAACAGGGTGGTGCTTAGCTACCTAAATCCAATCTTTTTTAACATTATTATTATTATTAACACAAACAATAATCGGAGAAAAACTGAAAGCAAGGCAAAGTCTGCAGAGGGCTCAGATGATCTACAATCACAGCCCCGATGGAAAAAAGACAAATAAAGTTTAAATAAGAGTTTGAACCAAAAAGAATAAAAGTGCAGCGAGAAGCTGAGAGCTAACGGACTTTATTAAAGTTAAAACAAGCAGAACAGAACCTAAATTAGCAAAACCTGAGCTGAAAACTAAAAGAAGCAAAACAGCAGCTAATTACCTAAAAGCTAAAAGTTAAAATGAGCAAATTTAGAGCTAAAAGCTAATATAAAAGCTAGTATCTAAAAGGTAAAATTAGCAAGGCAGAAGCTTAAAGCTAAAAAGAGGATAATAAAACAAAAGCAGAGCAAGTTTGCTAAAGCAGATAAAAAAAAAAAAAATTTGAAGGAATTGAAGAGATCTTGATATTTTTCTAAATTAATTACAGTTATAAATACTAAAATTCAGACCAACTATTTTGACACATGAACGGTTAAAAAAGCACAAACTGTGTGGAAGCAGTTTGACGGCAAAAATCCTAAACTATAAACAGGAAAACAACGGTGTGAATTCTGTTACTCATCCTTAAAATGTGTCTTAAATCTATGGGAATGGGAGCCAAAATGAAACTGATCTGAGTTCAGTGACTCTAATGAACGAACCTGAACTTCTGATGAGTGTCTCAGGGTTCAGTTCTTGGCTTTCTGCTTTTTTATGTTAACACTCGCTCCCATAGTTTTATTCTTATGTACCATATTAGCTTTCATTTTACTCAGATGACACAGCTTTATTTCTCTATCAAGGTTAAATTATGATTAAACTTTATCACAGATTAGGCAGCGTGTTATAGCTCCTGAAGGTGAAGTTAGTTCATACTTCAGATACATTTTTATACACAGATAATCAATAATTCACCGTTTATTTAAATTAAACCATGTCTGACGTTTGTTACTCCCACTACACAATACTTGTGACGCAGTATAAAGAAAAAATAATAAAACTGAGCACCAAAAAGTCGCATTTCAGAAGAATATTTGAGTAAAACAGCATTCTGTGGTGAGTTAGAGAAGAGGAAGGCGGGATGAAGATGAGAGAAGAAGGGCGTGATGCCAGACGGTGATTAACGAGGATTTGCTGTATGATGACCCTTCTTAAAGACCAACAGGTGAACGGGACGTGGAACATTAATTGCCACCACAGAAACGCCCAGGTGAGGCTCGGGCGGTGCACCTCCTGCCCCAGAAACCTTTAAGGGTGTCCCTCCCAGATAAACCGTCGGAGAGAATCATCGGTCAGAGTTTACAGACGGGCGGGACGCCGGGAGGGTGGTGATTGGACCGACGGTGTCTGGACAGATCGCGCCTTGTTTTTGTATTTCACCGAGAACCATTTCTGGTGCCGGCGAGGCAGCGGGCAGATCCCATTATCAGCTCAGCACAGGATAAGCTGAGGGAGCAGGTCAGTGACACGGACCCGTGGTACCGGGCTGGAAGATGGCAGCAACACGCTGGCCTCAATCCCAACCGAACATCTGGATGAGACCTGGTGACGGGAGCAGAAGAGAGACGCCGACTGTGTCTCAAAAAGTTAAGAATGTACAGCAAACCGCAGCCGCTCGCGGTTTATTTCTGACTTTTTAACAGTCTGCAAAGAACAAAGAGGAAGACATTCAAATTAAAGCAGAAGGAGGTGAAAGAAAATGTGGGTACAGGCGTAAAGATGGAGGTTAATCCTGATTATTTATGACGTAAAGACAAGCAGAAGACAAAGAAAATCACATAAAGGCCTGATTATTTTAAACAAGCGTGATCAGAATCACTACTCTTGATTGAGAGGAAATGATTAAAGGTACTCTAATCAAAGCCACTTTTTCTCACGTTGACGCAAAACTTGTGAATTTTTGCCAACAACCACATTAATTTCTTTACCTACGAAAAGAGCTGAAGAGCCTGAAATAGGTCAACTTGAAAGAGCCGTTTGGATGAAGAAGTCAGACCATTTTTATATATTTATGCTCAGATTAGTGGAGTAAAGTAAGCTGATAAAAGTGCTTTGTTTACACTGAGTGCATACCTGCATTTCAGGATTTTATAACAACATATCTGGTAAACTCCTGGAGTGAACTCCTTCAAACTGCACCATTTTATGGTTGAGAATAACCTTTATCATGTTTGATTTTATTGTTTGCAGAGACCTTTAAACTTACAGAAACGTCTCGTTTCCACCAAGTTTACAGCCGACTAATATTATTTTTTTGGTCTCAGTTTTCTGTGAGGCAAATCTGACTGCAGGACAGATATGTCAATTTATTGAAATTATGTGTTTTTGTATTAATTTCTAATAAAAAGCTATTATTTTTACCACTTTGTGATTTGTTTTTGTTATTGATAAACCACCATAAGAGTACTTTTTAAATACTTTTGCATCATAACTTAAAGTTTTTGGCCTTTTTGATTTTATTTTAATTCTGTTATAAATGTTCAAGTTATTTTTAAATATTTGTGAAGCAAAACCTCCCTCTTGTGGTCAAAAGTAGAATCGAAACTTCAATCGGCACAAAACAAAAAACGACTGGTGCTGCTTTTTTAGCTGTGAGTTTTATTGTGAAACCTTTAATGTCCTCCACACAGAGTGCTTACACAACATGCCCTGCATGCATCAACATCGTTATAATAATCTACTGTTGTTTTTTACAGAAAACCTGAAGAAACTAAATGTACAAAAAACTACAAACCAAAAGGAACTGGTTTTAAAAACACGTGGAAAAAGGTTAACAGCTGTAAAAATGTTTTAAAAAGACAAGATTCACGGAGTGGAATGTCCTACAGAGAAACACGACATCCGGCAGATGTTTCTGTGCATCTATTATCTGATAACTGCTGGAGCAGATTTTCCACCAGAGCGGAGGACAAAATGAATACATGTGGGAACGCTCGAGTGCACGAAGTAAAGGCGGCGAAACTGAAAAACTGCGAGAAGAAAAAAGATGGAGGCGAGAGATACAGACATGAGAGGAGCAGCGGGGAGGAGAGGAGTCAGAGGCTCGATCTAGGTCAGGAAGTGCAACGCCAGCATTGCCCCTCCTCAAAATCCTTCCATCCTTCCTTCCTTCCCTCGCTCCTCCTTTTCCACAGAATAATGGAAAAGAAAAGCTGCTTCTCCCTCCTCTACGTGAACCTCCTTCTCTTCTTTCTTTACCCCTCTCTCCTCCAGTCAAGCTTTAACATCCCTCCTCCTCCTCCTCCTCCTCCATCATGTGGATTTAATCGACACCAGACCTCGACCTGTTCTGCTGCAGCCTGCAGGCTTCTCCCTTTTATTTACAATTAGCTCCAGATCTATTTACCTTAAGATGAATAAATGAGAGGAAATCAAAAAAAACCTCAAGTTGCCACTTCTTTTTTTTTTAACAACATGGCAGAAATTTGTAAAGCGCCACAACATTCCTCTCATAAAAAGTGAATAATTCCCAGCACTGGCACCGGTCGTATATCAATATGCCTCCTCTGGGATTGTGTTTCTAGTGCTGCAAGCCGAGCAGTTAGCGTGGCTGTGGTGGGAGGAGGGGGGACTGGAGCCAGCGTGTCTGTGCACGAAAAAAAAAACCCTCAACAAGTGGTTCATGTGTCTGCGTTTGTGGACATGTATGCATAAACGAGCACAGATCGAGGCCCGCGTCTGCCCTGTCAGCAAAATATCTCATGAACCAGAAAACGGATTTTAATGAAACTCTCAGAAAGTGATCATTAGGTGTACATCTACCCAAGTCAAGATGGCCACCGCAGCTAACCAACCTTAGCCTACATAAAAGTGGCTATGCCTCAGTAAACTTTACAGATATTGAGCCAAGGTTTGGTGTGGTGGTAGCTGACAGTCGTCCCCAACACATCTCCCAAGCGCTGACAGCGTTGACTAAGATGCTGAGAAGTTTGAAACTCTGCACTGAAAGGGAGCGAGCCGTATGAATTCCTTTAATATTGACATAATTTGATCGTGGATCGTGTGTTGAAGAGAGCGTGAGGACGGGGGAGGAGGGGGGGGACACAAAGGGCTCAGTGGGAAACAGGCGGTCGTGGACACGCAGCTGTCCAACATTCCTGTGCTAGTCGGAGCTTCACTTCGCAAACACACACAACTGCAGTCAAGCAAAACAAAGACGGGAAAAGTGCAAATAACCTGCTCTACACAGAAATAAAACAAAAACACATCAGGATTAGTTTAAGCATTTCAGTCAAGATGTAAAAACCTTGAGCTCTTCTGTGTAACGTATGTGCTCTACTGACTCTGTCTGCACTTATTCTACAACTAAATCACTCAAATCGCTAAAACTGATAGAAAAGAGTTATTTCAGCTGAAGGGTCTCCTGTGTATTTTACAGTACACTCTCAAAGTGACTACAAATGGGTTGTAATGTGTATTTTTTTAAAACACAGGCACTATTCTAGACGTTTTGAAAGGCACAGAGAAAAGATCCTGGCAGAGCTCCAATCAAGGCCAGAAGGAAGGAAACTGTTGCTCCACAGGCACTGACCTCAATACTCCAGCACTAAAAAGCATCTCACGATGAGTAACAGGGGCCGAAGAGCTGAGGTAACCTGTCAGCTTTCTGAAACCTGCGCACACGTTCAACAGAAACGATGGATACCTGTGCGCTCTTTCTGTCAACGCGTCACACCCACTCCTGCAGCGAGCGCTTGCAGTGAACCAAGGCCCTCGGCGTCTCTTTGTTCTGCAGAGTCCGGAGGATCACGTAGATCAGGATGAGGATGCACAAGATGAGCACCAAAGGAACTGTCACCATGATCAGGGTCATGACCTTTGATTCACTGTCAGCCACAGTCACGACCACATTCACCTCCTCTTCCTCTGTGATGTCAGGCTTACTGTCCTTGTCCTCGTCCTCGTCCTTGTCCGGCTCTTTATGCTCATCTTCACCTCGGTCTGAAGGCTTGACTGGTTTCTCCTCAGGCTTCTCCTCAGGATCTGGGTCCAGCTTTGGCTCAGGGACCCCCACACAGCCCATGAAGTCCTTCAGGATGGAGCGAGGGTAGCCTTTGTCTGCCTCGGATCTGTGGTTGTCGAACCTCCAGTAGTTGGAACCTTTGTAGAAATAAGTGTAGGCTGCAAGAGAAGAAGATGCATGAGAACGACAGCATATATTCAGCATTAAAGAGAGCATATCACGATCAATAATGGGTCAACTTTACATCAGAAAGAAGTTTAAAACATTGTTATCCTTCTGTTGTCTTTCCCTTTTGTTTTTGCTGCCAGGTTGTGATTGAAAATGAGTTTGTTCTCAACTAACTGTCCTGGTTAAATAAAGGTCAATCAATCAATCATTGTCAAATATTTTTTAAAACACTATGATTTTTGCAGACTGTTTATTGCAGCAGCTCATTGCATTAATATAAATCTGAAAATCCTCAATTTTAACACTAAATAAACAGTTTGCATCAGTTTAAAAACACATCAAAGAAGTAAATTTTTGTATATTTTAGTTATTTCAGTTCAATATTTTATTAGACGAGTGTTTTAGATAGTGAAGTGCAAACCACATCAACAAGTCACTAAACACAACTACTTCAACCAACCGGAGGAGGTAGGTACCAGAGGGAAACACGAGCCGTCGCTGATTGGACGACGGCGCCGTTTGGCTTTTGAAACTGAAATTTCGTGATTAATCCTGCGCATGTTTAGCATCACCTCGTATAGATGTCCTGACTCAAAATACTCTTGGACAGCGGCAGCTACAGCTACGTTTGGGTCACCGGAAGCGTTTCAAAAACACGCTACAGGCAGAAAAACTTCTCTGTCGTCCAATCAGCGATGTCTCGTGTTTCCCATGGTACCTACCTCCTCTGGTAGATTGATGTTGTTCTGTTTTTTTAAATTTGTTGTTGTGGTTTGCACTTCAGGGCCACCGTAGAAATCCCTGCTCCGAGGAGCTGTTAGCTTAATGCCAACATTAAACTTTTCTTCCTAAATCTCCAAAGATCGTTCCATTTTCTGCTGCAGGTAAAATCCTGACTGCTCATAAACAGATTTAAAAAAAAGAAACATTCATTTTAAGTTACTTTTTATTTTGCAATACAGATTTTTTTTCTATTATTAAAAATGTCCTCATTTACTATAAGAGGAGTCTTGACAGCGTAAAGCTACATTTAGTTTTCGTGCAAACAAAGAGCAGACTCAGGACGTCTTCCTGGAGGCAACTTTCCCACATTCTGCAAAAGATACTTTTTAACGTAAAGGCCTTGCGTTATACATTTATAAATGAAACTATAAAAATGTCAAATAAAGCGATAAATCTATATGATGTACTGATTTCATACTCTAATTGGGAGAACGAAGCGAAGAACCGCACGCATTTTTTCCAGAGTAGGATTCCCACCCGTAAAGCTGGCTGCCTGCAGAAACGTTCGGCTCGTTTGGGTGGAGATCAGATCTGACTGAGTGCGTTTCGAGCTGCTCTGCCACAAATCTAATTTCCAAAGGAAGGACAGGCCAACCCTCAAACCAGAGCTCTCATTCCTCCTTATTCTCTCCTTGTCACCCCCTCACCCTTCTCTCCGCTCCGCTTGCTTCAGCCTAACCAGTCTCCGGTGCATTTCACCCGGCTGACTTTCCATTCTGTCCCTCCCACCGTTTTCCCCCTGCTTCCAACACTAAATGTACAGATTTCTGCTACACGATCTCATAAACAGACGCTTTTGTGATGTTTCGACTGTTTACATACATCCGTCGTCACTGAGGAAGGCTCCTTTGGGGGAGGAAGGAATCTTGCCCCATCTGCTGATTGGTTTGGGAAAGTCTCGGTCTGCAGTCCGGGTGTCCTCGTTGTACCGCCAGTACCTGCACACAAACAGATCAGGGCGCAGGGCACTGATGAATTAGGCTGAACGCTTTCGCTCCCGCTTCATATTTCGCCTTTTGTACTACACCTGTCTTCTGTGAAGAAATATGTGTGTCCATTGGGCTCCCACCAGATAGCGGTATCAATCTTGTGCGTAGGAATCCCTCGTCCGTAGTGATAGAGCGGCTGTGGGTACCCCGGCAGCACATCAGCCTCCCTGAACAACCAGTATCTGTCATCTGCAAGGACAGGGGGACATGGGGGGACATTTACTTCTCTAAGAAGACATTAGAACAAAGCATCCCTGAATTTATAAGCAAGGGGAAATACAAGACAGGATGAATTAGTGAAGAAAAGCTGACAAAAGAGGCAGGTGAGATAAAAAAAAAAAAGAAAGAACGTGGAATTTGTCGTTTTTCTGCTTTGACACACCAGATCTGAATAACTGAGC
Organism: Kryptolebias marmoratus; assembly: GCF_001649575.2. NCBI lineage: Eukaryota > Metazoa > Chordata > Actinopteri > Cyprinodontiformes > Rivulidae > Kryptolebias > Kryptolebias marmoratus. The sequence continues at coordinate 20,530,527 of NC_051440.1, read as the reverse complement.
GATTAACAGGTTTCTGCACAACGAAGACCTGCTGAAGAGCAGAGAAACATCTAAAACATGCAGGATTGGGGAGGAAAACAGTGAAAGGTATGCATCGCCCAGTCTTTCCAAGATCTCCTCCTGTTGAAGCCGATTGCTTGTCTATCGCAAACCTTTTGAGACATTTTTAGGTGATTTTCCTACATTTACTGAGCTAATTAAACACAGAGTTGATGATAAATCCACAGTGAAGCTGTGTAGAGGTCAGCTGCCGGCTGTCAGCGAACTGTAGATCTTTGAAGGTTCAAATCTTCAGTCTTTGCTCCGACACTGAGCTCCGAGAACTCACTAATCACCATACAAGTGCCTTTATTTCTCTTATTCTGTGTCTGTTAAGTAACTAAGCAAAAAGCAAGGGATAACTCCACAAAAACCCAACTGAAATGGCTCTGAACATTGGTGAACTTATGATATCAACATCTACCCAGTTTGTGTTCAGTTTATGGGCTTTGGCTCAGCTGCACCGCAGCCAGCAGGGACAGATTTACTCAAAGATAGAAGAGAGGATTAAATATCAGGAAACTCTGGAGGTAAAAATGAAAAGACAGACTGATGAGCAGAGACCCCATCGTTTTTCTTCTGATTAATAAAATCCAGAAACTCATGAGTTTTGATGCACAAGAAGATGTGAAAAATTACAACTTGCTCCTTAAAAATCAACCAAAAACACCAAAAACAGAACACACAACTTTATAAGTGTATATTTGTATCAATATTTGTATTGAATCACCAGAGTCCCTGTGTGAAAAGGAAAAAGCACGACAGCTGTTTTACATTTTGGAGAGAAAGGAGGCTGATGCAATCCTCCAACTTTCTCTGGGGGCCTTCTGGGGCTCAGCTGGAGCGTTTCTGGGGCCAACAACAGCCGCCACGCTGCAGACGCCTTGCTCAGGACGCTCAAACACACCAACGCATCGATGCAGAGACGCACAATCGCACAACCGGCGCTCCATCTGCAGCCAGATAGTCCGAAGGTTTCAACTGTGAATCATCTGGCTGAAGGGTGAACTTTCTTTTTTGGTATAAACATTTCTCTGTGTGCGTGTGTGCGTGTTCAATTCCTCATAAATCGAGCTGGGAGGTGAAAGAAATGCTGCGTTTGCACTGTTTCCTTTCAGCCAACCAGCTCAAACTTTTCCATTCTGGCCCCGGTGAAGGAAAAGCAGGAAGAGCAGACCAGCCAGGCACTGCTTCCTTTATCAAGCGGCTAAACTTAATTTAAAAAATGTGTTGTGCTTCTAAGATATCAATGGAAGACGCCACATATGCTGTCAGCATGTGAGCTGTTATATAAGCTGTACTGCACTGGGAATACCTTTAAAGAAGACAAATTTGCCATCGTGTCGTTCGTAGGCTGCATCAATGTCACTCGGGAGACCCGTCCAGAAGACGGATATGGGCATGGGGTAGTTATCCAGGACCCTGTTCCTCCGAACGCGCCAGAACCAGCATCCCTGAAAGAGAACCGGTTACCATATTGACTCTTTTGTAGCCTGGTCGTTTCTGGTCTTTTCTGCGTGAGCTCTGAGTCGTTTCCTCACCTTGAAAACGAACATCTCCCCCCTCAACAAGGTCACCGTGTCAAAGTCTCCGTCGCAAATGTCGGGGCGCTGGTTGTCCGGTAGTTTGGGAGGCCTGGGGGGAGGCGGGATGTCTTTTCTTACAGGTGGGGTGACGGGTTCCGGCTGAGCTCGGGAGGTGGGGGAGGTGGGGTAAGCAGTTGGAACGGACGGGCTTGCGGGATCCGGGACGCCCTCAGTCGGGTCAGACGGTTTGGGAGGGGAGGAGGTGGGGGGTGAGGACGAGGGTTCGTCCTCAGGAGCAGAGGGGGAGACATGGTTGGGTTCATCATCAGGGGTGGGAGGAGAGGTGGACGGAGCGTCGGGAATCAGAGGAGGACCTGAGGAGAAAAAAGATGGAAGGAATTTTTAGATTAAGATAATAAATGAGGATCTTGTTGTTTGGATGCTGAGTCAGCATTTACTCTGTAGTTTCCTCTGAACGTTTTATCCAAACTACTTCTGAATACTTTTGTGCTATTTTTGAACTGTTCATGTAACGAAACGTTCAGCTTGATTGGGAAAAGTGTGTTTTGACATTTAGTATTTGTCATTTTTAGACTTTTTGAATTATTTAACTTCATTTACAAAACATTTCCCCATAGAAATCCACTGAATGCAACTTCACTTTGATAATCAAACATGATCTTTGAGCGCAGCTCAGTGTCTGATCAGATCCTTACTCAAACGCCGTTTTCCTACGTCTTTACACATTGCTTCCTTCACTTTTTCTAAGCCTCCAGATGTTTTTAAAAGAGGTTGAGGGGTTAGGGTCTCCTCAGGGTTTAAGAATTAGTTTTATCCTCTAAGGTGGTAAACAGCCTTTATCTCAGTGAATATATTAACCCTGGCAGATTGTCTCTTTGCCAAACAATATCCTCTCTATAAACGTTAACCCAGTGCTCCTTTCTGCAGGCGGGGGGCTTTAAGTTCATTTAACTCGCTTTAACTCACTTTGCTGCGGCTCCTACGATTCTTAAAAAAAATAAATTGGCCCCGCTTGTTGCTAAGAGAAGAAAACACGCAGACACAGGCAGTTATGTAACCTGCGCGGCCAGCTGATGGGGCTGAAAAAGCTTCATGTTTCACCGAGACAAAAATACTGCAGAGATTAGAAGGAGGGCCAACGGTGGTCATCAGTGAGGGGAAACTTTCAGCCTCTGCAGGATTTAAACACTCAGTGAATTCTGTAAGACTGTTCAAATCCTTCTTTTGCAGCTAAAACGATCATTGGAGGGTTAGAATCTGTGTTTGACACCGTTTCACACGCAATAAAAAGCATAAACTGAACTGGCAGGACGTTTCCCAGGGGACGGATGGTGACAGTTGGCTATTTTCACCGCTGCATAAAAGGAACGGGTCACGTGGCCGGAGCAGAAGTGGGTCAGGGTCTCTCCGCACAAAAGACGGGGACATGTTGATCAAATTAGAAAATAAGACTGGGACTAATATTTGATTTGTGCAGTGTATGTTTTTCTCCAGTTGCTAAAATAAAAACAAATGGGAGCGGGAAACCCGAAACACGAACTCGGGCCCTGAAGCTGGCTCTGTTTAATGCTTCCCGTTATTCAGCTGCTCTCTGCCTCTCTGCTGTTTAGTGTTGTGAATAAAATGAGGGCTGAGGATCAGTGTTAAAAACAGGCTGATAACAGAAACCAAAACACATTCTTTTATCCCAGAAACTATAAGTTTTATGAAAACAAGCCAAACAAAGGACTAAGTCTGCAAATCAGCTCCTGACTTTGAGGCTTACGTGCTTTTAAACATTTTTTTATGCACCGTTCCTGTTTCAAATAAATGTAAAACTTCTTCCAAAGAACCCAAAGGTTCAGCTTCGTCAGTCTGAATCATCTGAAGTTCCGCCTCGTAAAAAAATCTGGGATTTTTCCTCCCACACGGCGCTTCAGATCTGTTTAAGAAAAGGGAAACTACTGTATGTTTACCTCGCAGCGCTGACAGCAGCGAACCTACAAGTCGTTTGTTAAACATCTACTTCAGCAGAACTCTGTGGGCGTGGAGCTGCAAACTGTGACAAAAACCAAACAACAATAAAACGCAGCTAAAATCCAAACATGAACCTTCAGGAAAACCCTCATCGTGTCAAACACAAAGCCATCAGCTGAACCATACGCTGCACAAACAGACTATTTTGAGACACGCACACACTTCTACACACACGCGTGTTTGTTAAGACGCAAATAAGTCCATTAACAATGCCTTCCATTCAGCCCGGATGAGATGAGGACAAATAACAGCATGCTGCTCTGAGTGAGGCCCTCTGTTGCCTCTGCTGCAGATGTTAATGAGCACAGAGCTTCTTTTCAAGTCTCCATGTCTTCCTCTGACAAAGATCCAGATGTGATTCGACGTGATCAACATGAAGCTACAGCTGGAAACGCTGCTCCCCCAACCTTACAGAGGCCTTTAGGGCTCAAACTGCGGAGGTTTTCAGCCGAAACACTGGAAAGTGGCGTTCAAACTTTGCGTTTCGGCTCTTTTCCATCACGATCTCTGGCCTGTTTGTGTGTCCCTGATAAGGAGCCGTGTTTAAAATAGTGACAAGATTTTTTTTAAATTTATTGTAAGGTTTGTGTGAACATTAACTGCTTATTGTGACTGATAATATTTCTTTATGCGCCATCAAAATTAAAGCAAAACAGCTAATAAGTAACTAGAAAAACAGCATTTTCTGTGAAAATGAGGGATGAAGGGCTGGGGAAGCAGAAAACTAGCTTAAAGCTACAAATACCAGCAGAAGCAGCAGAAGTAAACTAAAACTATCAAAAGGTTAACAAGAAGCTAAAAGTCTCAACAGACTGTCTGAAAGCTGAAAGCAGCAGAAGACAAAAACAAAGCAAGTATTCTTGAGCAGATTTCAAAGAGAACAGTGTTTCTGAAGGGATCTCCATGCATTTCTATGGGGAAAATATTTGTAAATAAAGTTATATATTTGGAAAAGCATAAGTCATAGCACCAAATGAGTCTGAATGAGAATGCTGAAGGTCCTAAACCACTTCAACATCTGGGCTCGAGAAGCCCCTGACCTTCAGATTAATGGATGATCTTCTTTACCCGCTGAGCCGCAGCCGGTCGTAGTTTCGGTTTTAATTCTGGCGACTTTAAAAGAACTCTTTACCGTTTATAAATACAGAGCAGCGCCGCATGCTTCTCACCGTATATGTCCTGTATTCCTCTGACGTCGTCCTCGTGCAGCGTGAAGTTCTCCGTGTTAATCCATCGATATAAGGGAGCCATCGTGGCGTTGGGGTTATCGGAGTGCTCCAGACCCAGGGCGTGACCGAGCTCGTGCACCGCCACCAGGAAGAAGTCGATACCTGAGGGACGAGCGGAGACACCCAGAGCAGTCAGAGAGTCCTGGTTCACGTTAAAACATGAATCTGAACCAGCAGCAAGCTAATAAAGTATAAAAACTGCAAATGTTCATCTTTGGCAGAAACTCTGCAAATACTGACACAAATAATGAGTGACCTGCCCAAACAGACAATAAACATTTCACTTAAAATATGACGACAACATCAACAGAGTGGATCACAGAACGGTCAACCCGCTGACCTTTAGGGTCCTCGTTGTCCAGCGTCCACGGCTCATTGGCGTCAAAGTGTACATCTCCACCTATGCCTGGTCCAGGATAGTAGGCGTGGGCCAGGGACCCGCCCTCGCCGTCAAACGGGGACATATCACCATGGAAACCAGAGTCAAACAGCAGGAAGATGTCGCCGACCTCTGGGTGGCTGCCGTTGACGCTGTTCCCCACAGGCAGCTGCTCGAAGGCGAGCGGCGTGACCCGCCTCCACACGTCGAAGGCCCTGCGGATGGCGTCGGAGCCCCGCTGCGTTCCCAGCTTGTCGTGAGCGTTCCTTAAACTGGAACAGACAGATCACGGCTGATCCGAGGCGGAACTGGAAACACTCCGTTACAAATGCCGATTTCATTCCTGGTCTCAGACCTGTAGGTGACGCGGTCTTTGTCCCACCGCTGCCCCGTGAGAGCGTAACGCCTCCTCCGCGCCGCGTCCACCAGCTCCTCTGGTTTCCTGTCAGGGAGGCCACAGCGAGGCCGACGCATGGCCCTGTAAACACACAAACACACACTCTGCCAGAAGACGTTTTTATCCCCAACTTCGTAACGTTCTCCTCCTAAGCAGCCAGGCTTTCTTGTCATCTTTTAACGAACGGTTCTCCGGACTTTCTGAAGGTTTTTCAACGTTTTTATTTGGACTTTAGTTGCTCTGTCACTCATCATTCCTTGAAGGAACGAATGTCATGTCATAGATTTAAACAAAGATCTTTGTTTGTGAGTTTGTGTTGTGAACGACTCTCAGCTACCACCACATCAGACTTTAGAGTTTAAACTAAGGTCAATTAGCTGTGGCAGACATCTTGAATTGGGCTGTCTCCAAAGGTTGGATGTACATCTGGTGATTTCTTTCTAAATCATGAAATGTTTCGCTAACAGACAAACAAGCAACAACGAGACAATTCAAGACTTTTGCAGAGGACTGTATAAAGATTACATTGCAGTTAATCCTAATCCCTGCATTAATAAAATAAGAAATCAGCTTTTTTATTTGTGTGCTTTGATTAAACCACCGGAGGTTTATTTCTCTCAGCTCTAACTCATCTTGTCTTGTTTCCAGCAGGTTGAGGACTCACTCGCTGCAGAACAATTTATTCACGTCTCAGCGAATTAAATTTTGACACACGTGGATCTGAATTACTCCTTTGGACATTCTACTTTCCATGAGGAGAGAGGAGGAGGAGAGAGAGTATACCCTGAAATAAAATACTTCACTGAGATTTGCTGCCTTGCATCATCCAGAGACACGACCAAAATATTTGTCTCCTTTGAATCCATACCAGGGGGGATGATGATCACCCCAAACACTTCACAGGATCCTTAAATTCACTTTCATGGTGCCTGCAAACAAACTGTGTGTGCTGTCGGCGTGTGAGTGAGCTTACGCGACAGTGGCAGCGTCCATCACACCGGTCGCCTCCAGGCCGTAGAAGCGCTGCATGTCGCTGATGGCTTTGGATAAAATCTGCGCTGAATGCATGGTGGACATCTGTCTGCTCGCCTGGGACAGGTAACCGAACTGACGGAGCCACGCCTGCGGGGGGAAAGAGTCCAACGTCAAACACGTTGAGGTCGAGCAGTCGAAAAACTGGAGTGTGTGTTTTTCTGCTGCATACACCAGCTGCGTTCGGCTCGTGGTTATAAACAAACTGCTGTCTAATAGCTGGAGAGCTTGTGAAGCACTGACAGAAAAAAAAATAAAAAGAAGAAGAGATATAAACCAGATGGCTCGCATTAACATGAACACATTCCTGCACTGGCAGACGAGAAAAGGAGGACAGAAACTAAGAAGTTTTACACAATAGTTAAACTTTATATGAATCTGTTGGACACAAGGTGAGGTTAAACACTGAGAAAACTTTCCTCTTTGTTTCATGTTTGCTGACAGAAATAATGAGGACGCAGAGCCACGTAGTCAGATAAAACAGGACGACGGCTCCTGGGGGGGAAAGAATCTGCCGAGCGTGAAGATCTTCCCTCGAAGACGCCGTTAACGCAGCTGGATCAGGAAGTTTGATGGATCCACATCATGAAGACGAGCGAGGACCAGAACACGAATCAAACACACAAAAAGAGCAAAAACTTCAACATTATTTCTGTATTTCCAAACAAGCCTCGACCAAGCAAACACTGAAGAACCTAAAAGTATGAAAAAGACGTTAATAAAGAAGAATAACTGTGTTAAATAAATACAAACTATTCATTTTAAGCATTTATATCATAGAGAAATATCCTTAAACAGCAGTCATATGACTGGATAGGTTGCCAGTAGTTCTGCTGTTTTTGTTTTCCTCTTTTTATGTTGTGATCTGTGAAGTTTTTCCTGTCATCCTTCCTGTTCTGGATGAGATTCATGTCTGGACTCAAATAAAACAGCAGTTATTATGCAACAAAGCTCGTGCAGCAACAGACCTTCCTAGAAACCCAAAAGAAAAAAAAAAGGTCAATAAACAGTGAACCAAAAACAGGAGTTTCAGATGCTCCATTCTAAAGTAAAGTCCCATCAAGCATCTGCAAAATAACTTAAAATCAGAGCGATGACGACTTTCAAAGACTAAAATCTGATTGGAGAGATTATTTGAAATGTGTTATAAACTATAAACATGTAACAGTTGAGTTTATGTTAAAAAAGTCATACAAACATTTATTAAAATGCTTTTTTAGGGTTAAAATACAACCCTAATTCTGACAGGGTTTGGACGTCGTGTAAAATGATTACTGAGCTCAGAAAGCTTTATTTTATTCACCTTGGAACAAAGTGAACACAGATATTTAAACTATAGAAACTGTATTTTCAGCGCCAGTTCACAATAAAAGCTCATCTCAGGGCGCTGCACTAAAACATTATACAACAACAAACATTCAAAGTCTGAGGAAGTCAGCAGATTGTGTCGAATCTTCCCTGAATTTTATGGCAACAAATAATTTTAAAAAAAGGAAAAGTTCAGACAGGGACAACAAAAGGCTGTAAAAGAAAAGTAAGAGAAACAGCTGGAGGAGCTAATTAGGTTAATTAGCAGCAGGTCGGTGAGCGGAGTGGGGATAAAAAGGAGCATTTTAGAGGCAAAGAGGAGAACTGATCTGAGGTCAGACGGGTCCAAACCACGGAGGAGCCAGCCTGTTATCAAAGCCTGCCTCTCTGATGGTATGGGGGTGCATTAGTGCCTCTCCATCAATACAGAAAACTCTAAACAGGTTTTTTTGCCTTGCATATTTTAGCAAGATGATGTTTTTCTTGCCATTTTTACACAACCCCCTGATTTTACAGATCTGGGGTTGTATAAAAACCATCTTAATGAGCAGTTGCAGACTTCACTGTACCTCGGCGTTGATGCTTTCTTCTTCGCTCGTCCTGCAGAACCTCAGAGAAACTAAACACAGTGTGATGAAAATGAGCCGAGATCCCATCTTCCTCCTGGGATGAAGATGAAGTTTGATGAAGAAGAAGAGCAGCCTGATTTACTCGCAGCAACAAGTGGTCTTTTGTTTGTTTTTCTGCACTAAAGTCGTGACATTAATCCATCCCTGAACTGAGGGCACAGTTTCTGTCACACATGAAGTTTAGTTGGTTTTTTTTGGTGACTTTCCAGCTGCAGAATCAGAGCTGTTAGAAATCCATCCAGCTGCAAAAAAAACCCACAAAAACATCCGAGCTGAGGAATCAGAAGCGTCGGAAAGTTTCTTTAGTCGCTGCATAAACGTCTTAAACTGCTGTCAAAGTTCGCCCGGGGTGTTATCAGGCCACTTTAAGCTGTAAAAGAACGGAAACGCCACTCGAAAGCACCCTTATTTGTGTCAGATCCCAAACGTGAATGATTTGTCAATGATTTCCCATGAAGAAGACTCCCTCCCCTCTTTAAAAGATGCCCCACACCGGAGCGCGCCGGGCGGGAGCGCCCTCTGCCGGCCGCGGCGGGGAACTGCAGCTCCCCTAAAAAAAGCCTGAGAAAATATAAAAACATTAAGTTTTCTTTAAGTATTTATATCTATATTTTACTCCATTTCACCTATTAGTTTATCATTTTTTGTATTGCTTTTAACAGAGGTTAGTTCTCACAAGTTTTTGCTTTTATAATAACTTCTTCACAATTGCTATCACAATTAAATCTCATTTCTCCATCAGCTCAAACATTAAACATGATGCACAAGATAGACTAAAGAGAACATGCAGTGGTGTCGAAATTAACATGAAAGTTGAAGTGGTGTGTATTTTTGTTCCGAAAACAAAGTCAATATTAGAAGCCATCTTAACAGTATTTAGAATTATTGCAATAATAAAAATGGGAGGAATCAGACTTATGAGCCTGGATAAACACACATTCAGACAACTAAAGTACGTACAAAGACCTTAGTTACATTCAGTGCATTTTTAATTTGAGCACAAGTGTCTTAAACATTAAAAGAACTGCAGGTTTCCCGTCAAACTGATCCAAAGTTTTTGATGCTTTAGAAAAATCACCCTCAGACCTTGAGAGTCGTTTTGTTTACTTGACAGTTTGAAGTCATTCATAACGGAGGGACCCAAGTTTAACCTTCTGTCATTTGGTTTTACTTTTATAAGTTCCTTACCATCTGCACCCTTCCTGTTTAAAAAGAAGCTGCCAAAAGTTTAATAAGATGCTCCACTTTTAGACCATTACAAACCAAAAAATAATAAAAAATAAAAATAAAAAAACAAATGGGTTCATTTAAAATGCCAAACACTTCCTTTTTAAATATTTAAACTGATAAAGTTTGAAGAATCATTTGCCCTCAGAAGCTCTAGTAAAAGCTCAACAAGGAAATTTGCTTGAAGACAAACTCTGCAGAAGAACAAAAAGCGTGTATAAAGTCTTTGTTAAAGTTTATTATTGCTGCCAGCAGCAGCAGCGTGGGCCTCAGAACTCGTCCATCTTTACTATCCGCCTGTTGCCCGCTTTCACCACAGTGATGAGGACGACAAGAAAGAAGCACAGAGTCCAGACACCGGCCACGGGCAGCACCACCGCCGTCAACACGCCTGGAAAAATGTCAAAAACGCAGCAACATTCAGATCACAGTGAAAACAGAAAAAACTGCAACTAAAGGCCGATAACTGATAATACACAGGCAGGAATATGAAGAGACATAAGGGAGGAAAACTCACTGGACTGAGGTTTGTCTGGCATTTCAATCTTGATGGGTCCATAAGACAGGAGACCTTGGCGGGGATATTCCCTTAACGCTTCTCTCTTACTCACTGAATTACAGTTCTGTGAAGACATTTTTAAAAAGAAGCACACCAGTACATCCAATAAACACTCCAAATGATGCTTTTCTTAAAAATGTTGCACACTGTAATAAAGTCTCCCTCAGCTTCTTTTCAGGGGTCGAAACAGCGAGTCCTCCTCCTCCATCTAACTCTGTCCTCCATGTCCTCTCTAACTGCATCCATATGTCTCCTCTTCGTCTCTAACATCCTTCTGTCCCTCCTCTGCACGTCCAAACCATCTCAGTCTCTCCAACTTTATCTCCCAGTCCTCCAACCTGTTCTGCACCTCTGATGTCCTCATTCCTAATCTTGTCCATTCTCGTCCCTCCCAAGGAGAACCTCAACATCTTCAGCTCTGACACTTCCTGTTCTGTCTCCAAACCAAACAACATGGCTGCTCTCACCACTGTCTGTAAACCTTTCCTTTGACCTTTGCTGCCACTCAATTGTCACAAATCCCTCCTGAAACTTTTCTCCATCCACTCCATCCTTCCTGGACTCTTCTTCACCTCACTCCATGAAGTCCTGCACCTTTGTGACCTCTGACCTTGTCACCTCACTCTCGTTCACACACAGGTCTAAAGTTAATCCAAAAGAGCTCACAGGCAGGCAGGACTTGTGGTCGTCCAGCTCACACAGCTGCACGGTGCAGTGCAGGTAAAGCTCATGAGGTTCGGTTATGAAGCGAAACATGTCGAAGCTGTAGCGGACGGTGGGGCTCTCTCCGTTTCGTCCCGACCTCAGCCCGTTCACGTCGAGGAAGGAGACTGTGGAGTCGTCCACGCAGCTGAGGTGACGAAAGGAAGAGGTGACGAAAGGAAGAGGTGTGAGGAGTTTCATGAATTTAAAAAACTAAGAGACACACAACAAAAAATAAACGCTTTTCTGACCCATTACGAATCAGAACGTGAGCCAGTCCCCCCGTGGAGTTCGGCTGGGGCGTCTGAGTGGCCCAACACTCGTCGACCCGCAGCAGGAAGTAGTCTGCAGGGTCCGTTACAGCCACCTCCACGCACACCTGAAACACAAAACAAACCCGATCAGAGATTTGATAAATACAGCTCAACTGTTTCTTTTTACTCCAAGCCGATTGGCCATATCTTAACTCTTCTTTCAAAAGGCTGAACGGATCAGATGGATCACGAAGTCAAACCACACAGTACAATTTTAATTGCTTCAACTATTGGGAGTTGTGCAGTTAAAGTCTTAATCTTTATATTCTGCATCATCTTTGCTTGGTATACTTTAATCAGATTGCTCTTCTGGTGGACGAACATTGAAGACTTCTCTATCGATTCAGTTAAATGTAAATAGTTTCCTTAAACCCATTTGGCCCGAGCTGGAAGAGGCCGGTTTGAACCCACCTTGTCTCCGAGCTCGATGGTTGGAGTAACGGTGTAGGCCTTCGTGTAAGTTTCATCTGAAAACAGCAACATCCGTATCGTGGCATCCATTTCAGATATGTGCATCACCGTCTCACTGAGAGAGAGAAAAAAAGTGAAAATGAAACTCTGAACAGGATTGAAGTGACATCTCGTGGTTCACGTTCATCATTTCTCACCTGGAAATGGGGACAACTGGGAAAGGCAGGCTGACTCTTCTGGTGTACGGATAGATGCATGTGAAGTCCATCTTGATTACCGGATCTCTGACGATGTTTCCAGTAACCTGAGGCTCCGATCGCACACCCACAGAATATAACAAGTGGGTTGAATTCTTCTGCAAAAGGAGACCCAAACAAGTCAACCAAAAAAAAAAAAAAAAAAACAGCCTAAGAATAAACAAGACACTGCAGCCGTACCTGGAACGGTTTGCCTCCACAGGTCAGATATTTCTCTTTGGAAATCTTGAACATGTAATATGAGACATTGTCAATAACTTCTCTTTGAGCGTGACACGACTTGTTGGGCAGATGGAGGGACTTTAACGGCACTTTGAGATGCGTGAAGAAGTCCTCTGTCGCTCTGATCGCCATGTAGTCTTTGCCGCACATAACTTTAAATTGGGCACCTGTCAAAAAATAAATAAATTTGGGGAAATAAAAGGTTGTCAGCTTCTTGAGCTGGTTGCAAATTTACTTTTCTGAGCTCAAGGTTAGACTTCAGTACTTACTGGAACAGAAAAAGCATGTAGGGTTGCGCTTTAAGTTTTATTTTTCAGACTTTAATGATGATAAATCAGAGTTTTACAGTTTGAAAACAAGCCCAAGACAGGTAGAAGGTAAAAGTGGAGCCGATTTCAGTGCTGGAAATACAAAATTTAATGTTTCTGAAACTCAATCCTCAGCAGGCGGTAAATGTTAGCAATGTTGACCAGTTTTAACTCAACTCCAGCTGATATGAAGAGTGTTTAAAAGTAAAACCATGGAGCTTTTTTTAATTTCGTTTTTAAAAATGTTCATCACCAGTAGTGTAACGGTTTGTGTGAGATTTGCTCGAAATAATCAGTGGCTGTAAAACTTCAACTGATTAACATTTGGAGTGAATCAAAGTCAAGATGGCTGCCACAGCTAACTGACCTCAGCTACGCCTCAGTCATTTTTGCAAACATTGAGCTCAGATTTGGTGTGTTAGCTGAGAGTTATTCCTCAACACGAAGAAAGCACTGAACTGAGCAATTGTTATTTTAATGATTTGACTGTTTTCCAAAATAAAATTATCTTTTTTTATAAATTTGACCCCAGGGGTTAAAGGGTGGAGGATTTAGAAACATTCAAAGACAGTTTGGGGCCTAAAGATTTGATCAGTTCTTAAACAAAAAAGGCAGAAAACTGACTAAACGTTCCTTCAGATCTGATGTTTGGGAGTTTTTTGAGTTTAGGAAATTACAAATTCATGATCACATACATCCCAGGATTTTAAAATGAACAACAAAGAGTTAAAAAATAAACCCACAGCGCTGTGTTGGTTGAGTTTGGGGTCATTCGCTCCGAACTGGGAGGAAGCAGCTTTCTGTTAAACATTGATTTACATCAATAATAAATATAATCCATTTAAAGGCTTCAGTTTATTCTGCAGCAGGATCATAAAACTAAAATCTTTGGGGCTTTAATTTCATAATAACAGGACAAATAACGGTTGATTGTTGTGGACAGTTACCTGGTTTTAGCCTTAAGAACTGAAGGAGTCAAAACTGATAAAATGATCATTTTTGTAACTTTCACTTAAAAGAGAATCCAACGCCAGCTTCTGAACTCCACAAACAAATTCTATCAGTTGTGATCCTTTACTGCACCAAAACAGGGAATTAAATATAATAAATTTAGTTTTTAGGTGATTTAAGTGAAGTCTACCATCTTCTGAGCTCCACAATTATAAGATTTTAACTCAAATCTTCATTTAAGATGCAGTTTTTACCCCTAATTTGTTGAGACAAGCTGATTGCTTCCAGGTAAAGGACAGTATAATGAGAATAATTGTAAGATCAGGCATAAAAAGCCTACTTTTGTCACAGAGGTCAGAATAAAACCCGGGGGCACACTTGCAGCTCTTCTGGTCCTCAGACAGGACGCATGTCGTGGGGTTGGTACAATGCTCCACACTGCAGATTCCTGCAGAAAAATGTTAATTAAACACCCAAAAAAACAAATAAACCGACTGCATATCATATAATTAAAGCAGATTCTCCTCACCATCAACTCTGGTGCACATGAAGCCGAGGACAAACACAAGGACCAGCTGTATTAAAGTGTAAACATTAACATTTTAGGAGCTCTTTTTTATCTTTCCAAAAAAAACCTCTCAGCCTGAACGGAAAGGTTCAAATGTTCTCGTCTTAAATTAGTATCTGGACTCACCTCGAAGCCTTTTCGGTTCATTTCAGTAAATGTGGGACTCGATTGGGAAGCTCTCCTCCCCTCTGCAGGTTTTCAACACCTGCAGCTCTGCAATCAGCAACACCTGAGAGCAGCTCATTAAACACCAGGAAGTTTCCCCTCATGTCAAGAATTATTAAAGTCTTCTGTTTACAAGGTTTAATGGATCAGTTTGTTGAGTGAATAAATCCTTTTTTCATTTAATAAATCTTAAATTTGGTGCCATTTCTGGGCACTATAAACCTAAAGGATCCGAAAATTTCTGATTTATAAGCTTCTACTTTCAATTTTAACATCAGATAATTTATTGAGTTTATAAAATAATCTAAAACCACTTAAAGAACCTTATATATTCACAGCTTACTGACATTTCAGAGCCCAAACATCCACATATAAAAGTCCAGTTTTGATGTAAATCGCTCTATATTTTTATGTTTCTCTACAGAAATCATAACAGACATGTTTCACCTACTGTTTGTTTTTAATTCAATAAATAAAGTTTTATAGTCAATGTTGCAAGTTTTCCACCAGATGTCACTATAATCAACTGAAAGAGGCTCAGTGTTTTATTAACTTCACTCCAGCATCAAAAAATAAAGAAATTCAGGACAGAATTATAATTTTTTTTATTGTCCAGAACGGTAGCTAAAAGGAGCTGTAGTAAAAGCTAAAAGTAATTAAAAAAAATAAATAAAATAAAGCTGATTTCAGAGAAGATCTCATTTCTTTGGGAAAAATATGTAAATAAAGTTCAATATATTATAAAATATGGAAGTCCTAACAACTCTCTCCTGAAAGAGAAGAATGTTTTAATAAATATGATGGCGAGCATAAAGTATGCAGAAGTAGATGGTTGTAAAAAAGTGTGCAGAAGAATAAAAACAGGAAAACTATGTGAAATCTGAAATATTAAATCCTGAAACGTTAAAACCAAAAGCCTCGGTGGAACAGCCTTTCTGAGCTGATATAACTTCATGTTACACAAGATTTCTTTTTAAATGTCATCAGATCTGCTGCAGATCTTACGCTCAATCAATACAAACTCCTAAATATAAGAAGAAACAGCTTTCTGAAAGCAGACATGATCGATCAGTGTAAATTTATAAAATATAATTTATAAAACTTGATGCCACCTACAGTTGTTGAGGGTTTGGCTTCATAAAGTAACTTAAAATGATCTGTCAGTGGGTTTCATTACAAAATCAAGCTGTTAAATTATTATAAGCTTCACTTTATACAGGATTTATTTTCTTGATGCCCGGTTTTGATTCTGCAGCTGCATCGCTTTGCTGAAATGACACAAGACCAAACCAAGAAGGGAATGTTATTTATTAACACATCTGGAAGGTTTTGGTGATGAGTTTATAAAACGCAGCATTATTCTGACCCAGTTCGCAGAGGTTGGCCCCTTCTTTGCAGCTTGGAGAGGTGGTCCAGTCTCGTCGGGAGTGATGCGGTGCCACCCTGGTGTTGTGAAATAGCCGGCTTATCGGAGGTGTGTGTCATCGGCCTGATTCACAACACCAGCTGCAGCACACACACCTGACAGGCCTGACGGTGGTTCTGGTTCTGCTGCCGCACTCACTGCAGTTTATAAATCTAATATCTGTTTAAAGACTAACAAGATCATCCAGCTTGCCTCTGAAAACACATTTTCCAACAGCCTGAATCAGTGGCTCCCAAAGATTTTAGCTCAATATGATCGAAACAAAAGCTGGTTAAATATACAAAAACTGGTAATAACCCAACTAAAGAAGGACATAATGATGATATATTAACTGTTTTTATCCTTTGTGACAATTATGATGTAAAGACATCATAAAGAATCATTTTTAAATGTAAGCTAATATCTGGAAATTATCTGAGGACCCCCGAGTTAGTGTTTCATGACCCACTATGAGGTCCTGGTTCCAGCTTTTGGGAACCATCGGTCTAAACTAATCTGCTGAATTTTCGTTAAAAATATGAGAAAAGATGCTTCGGCCGTTTGTACTCGACCTAAAAATGTCTGCAGCCAAGACGGAATGAGCAAAACACCATCTGTGTTTTCTCGGGGCCAGACTGAGGGACAAATCGAGGGCCAAAAACTGGAAGCGAAGGGACGGAGACGGACTTCGGCTGCTGAATGATGGGACCGATTTTTACCGACGACCCTGTTTGTTCAGGTTAGGCTGCAGATCTGTCGGGACAATTGAAATGCATCGAGCAAGAAAGTGACAAAGAGAGTTTTGGTTACAAAAAAAACACGTTGCAACAACTAACAAGTCGACCTGATTTTTCACTAGAAGTCTTTTAGCTTCTAAGCCACAAAAAGGAGATCTGTGACCCCAGATATAACTGGTTTATTACCATCACTAATGGGCCGAATGGAGGCTGAGATCATCTCAATATCCCCAACAAATCAGAGCCAGCCCTCATCCTGTTCCGTCACAAATATTAAACCTAACGTGACGAAAACCTGCAGTATTCATTCTTGCGTTTACAAAGCCCTGCTGCCTTGAGATCCCACCCTGTGATACACAAAGAGAAATACTTCCCCCCCTCGGGCCTGAAGCTGAGCTGAAACCAACCATCTGCCACAGATCCTGCAGCCTGCGGTCACAGGAAACTCAGGAAGCTCACAGTCAGGCTTGGCTTGATTTATCGCCCTGCAAAACCCAAATATACTGAGCTTTGAATACTTGTTTTAGGGCACATGATTTCCATGTTCTCACTACTCGACGGTACTTTGTTCTGCAGCTCTAAACCTTCTGAACATGTTGAGAAACGCCCCAACTGAAACGTGCGTTTGTTTATGCTGAAACGGCCGAAGTGACTGAAAATAGGTCAACAGTGGCGATATTTATGGTGAAGTTTTTGTGCACTGGTATGCATTTAGAGTCAGATTTTTTGAGTAAAATAAGCAGTTAAAAGCCTTTTGTTTACAATGACTGCATACCCGTATTTCAGATTTTTTTTATATCAATATATCTGGAAAACCACTGGAGTAAACTCTATCAAACTGCACCACTTGATGAAGTTCAGGACATTTTTTTTATTGTTTGATGTCATAGTTTGCAGTGAGTACTTTTAATAAGTTGGATTATATTTAATCATTTTTCTGAAAGGGAAAAACTGAAGCAGAAAGCAGAACGTATGTGTGTCCAAAAAAAGATTAATTCCTACTGAGCTGAAGTATGAGTACCACCGATGGTGATTTCATCTCATTTTTAAAGTTTGGTTAACACTTTAAAACAGATGAAAGTCGTCTTTTGATATATTGTTGGAACCTTTTGGTTTAAAATCATCCCAAGTCGGTCACAATGATGAGGGGTAAAATCTTTGAGAACCACTGTTTCAGGTCATAATCTTCACTGAACCTATTAATGAAAACATCTTGTATTTAAAGCTCACATTCAGGACATTATGATGTAAACCATGACGAAGAGGCTCAAGAAGCTGCAGCAGAACGAAACGTGCATCTATTTAACGTAAATCTGTCAATTAGGGCAGAAAAAAAGGTGAAATTAAAAGAAAGTCAAATGGGCTTTGATGTTTCAACATAAAAGGACAACTGAAAACATTGTTTTTTTTTATTATTTAAAAAAAAATTTCAAGGTACAAACATGAAACAAAAATGGACAAAAACAAAATGGATGACAGGAAATCAGATGGATTTAAAACAAAACAAACAAAAACATGTCAACATCATACGCAGGAGCCTATATGAAACAAAACAGCAACACGGATGAGTCTGTGAACGACTGAGTCCTCAAAATCCAAGGATTTGCAGGAGTGTGTGTGTGTGTGTGTGTGTGTGTGTGTGTGTATGTGTCAGTTCATCAGTAACTCCATCTGCACCAGTCTTGCGTTCGTGTCTCCGGCCATGTTGTAGGGAATCATGCCAGCGAAGGTGATCAGGGCTCTGGCTTGGCTGCGCAGCTGCTGTTTGACGGGAGATCGAGGATTAAAAAGAAAACAATAAAAACAGTTTTTTCGTGAAATAATAATTTACCAGCAGACGTATAAATCCACTGATTAGGTCACGTTAGAAGAGGGCTTTAAAACTCACCATGCCTCTGTCCTCTACGGTTCTTTGTGATCGGCCTGGCGTGCCCGCCGGCGCCCCCTTCAGGCGCTTGTACTGGGTGAAGAGGATGTTCATGGTGGCCAACAGAACCTCGGACAGGTTGTGACGCACCTAGACAAAAAAAAAAAAAAAATCTACGTTAAAAAAAAAAAGAGGGAACCCAAAACTGCGTTTGCGTTGCACCTGATCCCACCTCATCGCTGAAGTTCCTAAAAGCTGCGACTCTCTCCTCCACGCTGTCCTGGCTGAGAGGAAGCAGCTTTAAACGCTCCATCACCTGGAAACATAAGCAATAAATTCCAAGTCTTTTAATATTATTTAAGTTTGTGGACTTCTGAGGGACTTCCACCCGTCTCTCCTCCCTGCACTCACATCGTAGGCTCTGTCGACGTGACCTGCCTGGTACTCGTCAAAGAACGTCATCAGGTCCAGAAGCAGGTAGAATGTACTGTTGACCGACTTCTCCGCTGCTACTCCCTGAGAACGGTACCTGCAGTGGAAACACGAAGGACGGTCAGCGAGCCGGACATCTTCGTGCAGATTTCCGCCTGTTCAGTTCGTGCATCGTTTACCTCTCGGCGGTCGCCACCGCCGTGTTCTTCAGCCTCTCCTTGTTGGACTGCGGTGCGCTGACCTGAGCGACGACCGGACTCAGCAGCCTGTTCATCAGCTCCAGCACCTTATCTGGGTTCTACGCCGCGCAGATAAACACAGACGACGGTGAGCAAACTCGGCGGCTTTAAAGATGGAGTAGATGCGAGTCTGAGCGGCGGCGCTCACCTTGGCCAGCTCGTAGAGCTTCACCGCCTCCTCAAACAAGCCTTTGTTCTCCGCCTCCAGAGCCACTTTGCTGATGATCGCTCTGGTGTCGCCGGCGAACTTATCTATGACGCCAGGCTGGAGAGGAGATCAGAGTAAACCTGAGAAGACCGACGCTCAGATGGGAACAGTATTCTGTTACTAAGGTCTGCAGGATGTCGAAGTCTAATGTTGTAGTTGTGACATAAAAACTAGTTTTTCAGTGAAAAAATGATTCTTATGACCTATGAAACAAAATGGACAGAAGATTATATGTTGATAAACTAAATTACTGAATCCAGAAAACATCGCTTTAACCAATCTGTTGGCTTTCTTCTGAGACAAAATTTAATTTCCAACAGAGCTGCAGTAAGAGAAGTTTGTTCATTTGTTTTTGCCACCATACTTTCAAATTTTCTCATAATTTCCAGGTTAATTATTGGCTGCCATCGAAGCCAAAAGGTGATGATGTTCCTGCTCATGTCTTTTATAATTGTTTGTTTGCAGCGTTAGCAAAATATCTCATGAACCAGAGGACGGCTTTAATCTGATTGAACTTTAGGAGTCACCTTTTGCAAGATGGCCGCCACAACTATCAGCCAGTTTAAATTGGTGTGGTAGTAGCTGAGAGTTGTTCCCAACACACACTCTGAGCGCAGAAAGTAACCACCGGATGCAAACATCTACAACCGGAGTCAACTTGATTCAAGATGGCCGTCGCAGCTAATCAGTCTGAGCCAACACCAAAATGGCTCCAGCTACAGTTTGACATTGCAGCAGCTGAGAGTTACGGACAACTAATGATTATTTATAAAAACCCGGAAGTTGAAGCCGGAATGGGATCAGCTTCCTGGAACAAGTTTTAAGCCCCGCCCCCCTCCATGTCAGCTGTCAGCTGATTCATGTAGGTCTTACCTTTTTTTCCAAACATGTTTTGCTGTAATTAATTATTTATATTACGTGTAATCATTTTTCCTTCAAGGTTTGACCAAAACAGCTAAAACTCATTTTCAGCGTGGGATGATTTCAGTCTAAAAGGGCTGAAAGGCGGCGGGCGACATGCATTCATTTAAAGGAATTTAATACAAACACCAGAAAGGGAAACAATGAAACAGTCAGCAGGAGATCTCTTACAGCTGTTTGTGACGGATCCTATAAATATGTAACATTTCCAAACGATGCGGAAATTTGCCAACATGAGAAAAATTAAATATTTAAAACATCCCAGCGGTTTGTCACTTATTCCACCTGGTTTTACATCCACCACAGCTAAATGTTTATTTTAAATATAAGACATTTGGATCCCTCTATCAATCTAGTTTAAATTCACTTAAATAAAACATTTATAAACGATTCCTCAAAATAACACCCATTTATTCTGCTTTTCTCTAATCTTCTGTTTTGTGTGTTTTAGTCTAATTTATAAGAAAAATAAATAAATCCTTCCTGGAGGTCTGAATGCACCTCAAAGTAAAGTGATTTTTTTTAACCTGCCAGGAGCTCAGTCATTAACGAGGTGTTCAATCAGAGAGGTGTGTAGGTAGACGTACAGAGGTGGGCGGGATGAAACACCCGGTGATGGACATTTCGAACGGACAAAAGGAGCCTCAAACGCCTCGTCAAGCGGGCGAGAAATGTAAAGAAAAGACGGAAGCTGGGCTGCACGATGCAGTGTTAGGTGTTAAAACATGGAGACGGTGTCTGACTGACAACAAAAAGACAAACACGGAGGGTGAAGAAGAAAGTCTTACCTTCCTGCTGCCATCCTTCTCTAGTCTTCCTAACAGCATGTCAAACTGCGGGAAAGACAAAAATAACAAATATGAGCATTTACGCTACAAAACGCAGTCAAGACATCTAATATTTATCACACACGTCCAGGATTTTTCGAAGAAAAGGTGTCATGCATTGTTAGACCAAAGATTCAAATATTTATAGCTTTTATCACAGCTCCAAAGTTAAAAGAAAGCATTATTTAAGTTTATAGACGAACATTTTCTCACTCACCTCTCGGCTCTCAATAACAAGTTCACTGACGCACCGCATGAACATGTTTTCTCCCTGGCTGTCCTTTTCATTGCTGCAGAAGGAGTGGAAACGAGGGACGTCACGTTTATCGGTAATTATCACTTCATAGATGGTGTCTGATTAAAAAAAACGACAGAACTGGGACAGTGTCGGTTGATTTACCGCAGGAAGTAGAAGTACTGCAGAGCCTCTCTTGGGTCGGTGGACTCAAACTTGCGGGTGTAGAGCATGAGCAGGCGGATGAAGTTGAGGCGTCGCACCATCGGAGGGTCCCCGGGCTCCTGACTCACTGCAGGGAAACGAGTAAAAAGTTGGGATTTTTGGACTCAGGCGCCTTTAAACGAAACGTGTTCTCACTCACGCAGCTGAGCGCTTTGACCCGAAGACTTCAGCAGCAGCCGCAGCTCGTACAAAACTAAGGCCACGTGCACGGCGTGGCTGCGAAGTCTCTCCACGCGGAACAGGAAGGCCACAGCTGCCTCGAACTGAGCGGTCAGGAACAACACCTGGAAGTACAGGAAGGGGTGCTGGCTCGCAGAGAAGTGGGACTCCCCTGTTGGACAAGAAGTATTAAAAAGAGCTTCTTTAATCACTCAAATCTGCACGCAAACGGCAAACGACTACAGTGATATTAGTTTTAACGATGTCCAATCCTGATCCTTATTTACTAACAGCAATATGAAAAAGTGGTCAACAGCGGTGACGTCCATAGAAGAGCTGTTTGGAGTGAAGTCAGACATTTTTCATGTATTCATAAATATTTAGGCTCAGATTTGTTGAGTGAAGTATGCAGATAAAAAGATCGGATAGGCCGAAACGATAACTCCAGATAAATATTTGTGTCTGAACGCGCAGAGTGTCTAACAGCACTTCCAAAGAAAGTTGGTCATTTTAGTTATTTACACAAAAACACAAATAAGAATGTGAGGGACCGGAGGGACGACCGCCATCAGCAGAAGCCAAACTAACATGGCTGTGTCTTTCTGTGTTCCTGTTACTATTTAACTGCAGCTAACCAAAGATTTAATCTTACTAGATGCGTTTAACTTTTAATATTCAATTGAGCACATTTTTAAAAACATTTAACACTTTTAGGGTTGATGAACCTGTCTTATTTTTGGAGGTTTGCTGTCCTTCAGCTGAGAGACATCTGATTCAGCTGAATCAGAAAAAAGGATCCTGAGAAGTCCAGAAACCCGGTTTTAATGACTTTATTGACACCTGGAGCTTAGTTTGCAAAGCTAAACACTACAACACGTCTGTGGGCAAAACTGGGTGTTCAGTCAAATAAAACGTGCTGTGAAGGAGGCGATTTGCAGCACAAAAGGTTCAAATATTAACTATCATTAGGCACAACATTTTCACAAAGATCATTAACTTTACTTTACATTTACAGAACGAAACCAACGCTTTAAGGAGCCGCCGATCCCACAGAGCTGTTTTCAGTCATTCTATTTTGACCCGGCTGTGCTTACTGGAGTGACTGGAATTCATCAGGCAGAAAAACGAATAAAAGTTTAAATTGTTGCACCAAAGCAGACGCAACAAACCTCTGCTAAATAAACCAGACTTGTCCATCAATAAAGCACACAACGTGAACACAAAAACATCAAAAATCGACTGTTTGGGTTTTTCCCGTTTAAAACAAAATGTTGATATAAGTGAGCAGATATTAAAGAAACAAATTCTGTTGAAGCTTTTGACCCAGTTCACCCGGGGTCTGCACACATCTTATCAACTTTTTCCAGAAGAAATAAAATAAAAAAACATTTTGTTGAGCGCAGGTACTTAGTCATCAAGTTTACTTTTTAATTATAATTCTTAATCCTCTTGATGGTTGGAAGTTTGAGGAGCAGAACAGGGTGGACCATGTCAGCCATTTTACAGCCTTATCTCAGGCTTGCAGCATTTTAGTTCAAAAAGCACGAGAAGGCATGGAGGCAGGATGGAGAGAGGGAGCGGGAGAGGGAGGGAGCGATGAGGAGAAGAAAAAGGATGAAGGAGGCAACACAGAAAAGTGTGTGTGTTTGGGAGGGGGGCTGCAGCCGAGTATGCAAACAAGAAATGACAAAGAACAAATATATATGCAAGAGGAGAGCTTTAAAGAGGACAAAAATCAGTGGGAGGAAAGAAGGACAACTGTGGAAGTATGAGAGATAAAAAGAGAGGACAAATGAGTGGCAGAGGAGCAGAACGGCCGGCAGAGTGTGTGTGTGTATGTGTGTGTGTGTGTGTGTAAGAAATTAAGATGGGTTTCTGGGCTTCGGGTCCCGCTGTGAAGCAAAATGGAGGACAACAAGGAACACTGCACCAAACAACCGAGGGAGACGAGCAGCGGGGAGAAAGCAGAACGAGGCTTCGGGGCTGTGCTTCCCACAGAGCAGCGAGGGTGGGAGAGGGACGTCGAGAGGGTTAGCCGTCTTATCGAAGCGAGGCAGCAGAACGAGAAAACTGGGCATTATTTCAGTCTCCAGGAGGGAAGGTCACACGCTCCTGCTCCTGCTCTACAAACTCTGGTCCATTTGGGGCACGCGGTGGTTTTAAAACGGCCGGAGTGTTTGGACTTGATATTGGATGAAGATGATCCTGGCTTCACCCTTACTGGTTACAGCTCAGAGGGAAACCAGAGGAGTGTGTAGCATTTTAAAAAATCTCTTAAAGGAGCAAGGGTGGGACATAAAAAAATAAAATAAATGACCACTCTGACTTTCTGCAACAATAAAAATAAAAAACCCACATTGATCAGCTTCCACATGCTCCTGCAGAGCTTTTATGATGAGCATCTTCATGCCCAACAGCATTAATGCCTCGGAGGATAAGCTACAGTATCTGCGTCTTTATTTCGATGTAATATTTATTGCTTGGAGGAATCAAGGACACTGCAATTCTTGGAGAGATCAGGGGCACAGCGTGGTGCAGCCAGGGACAGTTGGAGAGCGTGACCTAGTTTGTTTCAAGCACACCGACTCCGCACAGGGGCCACTTTTGTAATCCGTTTTCGGTTTCTTTGACTTTAAATTGCAGGAAATTACAGATGTCGCGACGGATAAATCCAGCTCCGATCTCTTCGGGGGGG